>NC_135122.1:17704480-18011241 GCF_050908995.1 Andrena cerasifolii
TCAAGGATTCCCGCAGAACGCAAACTTTGGCAGAAAATATTTCTACAAATTTCCCGTTTAATTCGATAAGAGGGACAAAAGAGGGGATCCGTTCGAGCAGAATATTGCGAAAGAACAAAGTGGCAATCCGTGGGGAGGAATCGGCGAAGAAGTTTGGAATGGAATAAGAGAATTCGGTGTCTATAGGGTGATATTAAATCCTCGATGAAAAGGAACTCGCAGACCATCTGCAGGTCCTTAGACCCAGACCAGTTATGAGAGACCGAGCCGTCGGCCTAAGCCTTCGTGATTGCCTCCCGTTGAAGGGGATCATGACGGTTTTTTGTTTAATTTTCTGCTCCATGTGCTAGTACTGCTCGAAAGGATGGCCAACACCCTTTGCACCAAGTCAGACACCCTCTTCCACAGGATAGAATAAGCGAATAATTTTAAACGACGTATTACTCCAGAATGAAACTTGTCGGGCTATAGAAACTATCACAGATTAGAAACTGTAAGATGTCGAGCAATAATCGATTAAAAAATTTCTTACCAAAGTGTTTCCAAAGTGTGATGATTGCAGAGGAGAGAAAAGTTAGGATTTTCGATATCAATCTGTCCCAAATTTTGCCGATAGTGAGGTGTCAAGTGCACAGTGTTGAATTCTTGATACGCATGTCACGGGACTTTCCCAGAAATAATTTAATCACAATCCGAATGTGCCAAGGTCGTAGTAAATTACCCCAATTTCTAACTATTTCCTTAATCAATCATTATTAATTATTCTACAGAACTTTCAACTGGATTTTCACGCCAAATCAAGTAGAATTGGAATAACTAGTAACTTCTGACTGCATCCTAAGTGTTTATTAAATTATTATAAGCACACTTATCACTCCAATTATAACAAAAATCCCCTGGTAAGAATAAGAACCCAACCCTGCGCCAACCAATCGCTTCAATCACAAAGAAGCCTCATTCGTAAAATTCCTTAAAATTCATAAAAATCTTCACAAACGGGTCGGAAAGATTCCACAGAGGAGCCATCATAGATCCTGCAGACCCGGTCCACCGGACGAGAATATTTCCCAGATTCCATTCGAGCCGCCACTAAATCGCCGCAAAATCTACTTTGCCAAGCTTCCGCCGGCCATCGAGGATAGGTACGCTGCCTGCCGCGTGTACAAGATTACAAAAACGACGAGGACGTTGCCGTGGCCGCGATACGGTAGATTTATGCAAGAACGAGGAAAATCCGCGGTCATACTGCCGCGAAAGTTTGCCGCTGGAACGGGGGATCAAAAAAGAATAAAGAAGAGACGTCATCGCTGGAAGGTTGAACGTGAAGTGGATGGTAAAAAGGCGGCGTCAAGGCGGGGTTGGAGGGAAGAGAAAGGCAGAGGGGCGGAGGGGTGGGCGAACTGTTGGCGAGCAGGGGCTAGACTGCTAGAAGGAGGCGGTGGTGTCGAGAGAGAAAAAAGGCAGGCCAAGAAAGTTGCGAGGATCCAATCATAGGAGGATATTGTGGGATCATAACTCTGGCTGCCGTCGGTAGCGGACTGTCGAAGTCCTGAAGGACTCTCTCCTTCATCCCCCCGTTCTCATTCGAAGCCCCTCGGGCGGCCCCCGTTTTACCGCTGACTCGACGAGCTGTGATAGGAATTGTTTCGCAGCCTCCCGTCGTTTCATCGCGACTATACCAACCCTCTACGTCAGCCTCCATCATCTTCGTCCCGACTAGTGCCCCGACCAACGTCTTCGGCCCTTCGGGCTCGCTACGAAATGGGTCACTCGCTGACCTTCGGATGATTCAGCCGCTGAAGACTCATTCTAGGATGCAACGGGGGTGGGTGTCCCGTGAAAATTACCAGCGCCGATTGTTTCGCGAAGCCAGCTTTATTTCGTAGATACGGGGTTGGGAATACAGTGTTGGTGGGTGGGGCGAAGTGGTTGCTATTAGCAGCTTAACGTCGACGCAAGTGATCGATTTGGGATTGGACTGGAGATGAGCCGAACTGATTGGGCCATGATAGGGTTTTTAAGAGATTTCGGAAGTGGAGGTGAGGGTGGTGCGACAGCATCGTCGAGGATAATCATTTCCCGGTTTGTGAATTAGATTCGGTGGGGCAGAGGTCTGATGAAGCTTGGGGAGTTTTTTTTTGGTTGCTGGAGTGGAGATGAGGTTCATAGAAAAATGTTCAACTGGGGCATTGTTTAATTCTTTTTAGCCTAGGGGAGAGTATTATGAAGATATTGAAATGGAGAGCACCTTATTACTATAATTATCATCATGACCTTAATTATTAAATATTACTCTTCCCTGTTCTCTCATTGCCAGTTAGTCATTTCTCATATGTGGAAAATAATTTCTTTCACACCAGAGATAGTTCACGCTTCCCAAAATAAAAAACTTTAGCTTCATTAAAAGCTCCAATTAACTACATAAAAGATTCATAAAACACTTTCCCATTTTCTAATATCCTTTCTCTATATTATGCGCCTCCCAATTTCATAAATATTATCCATTCTATTCCACAATCACTCCTGAACTGAACACAGAGAAATATATAATTATATCTCTGAATTTTTTGCACATTATGAACGTTTTCTGGAAAAAGGAGAAACAGCCAGCTTGATGTGGTTAGCAGCTACCGTGGTACAGGAAACGTTAAAAATGCCGTGCCTGCTATTAGTTGTCGCGAGCACACACAGCATAACAGGCCTGCCAGTTCCTCGGACGATAAAGAATGAGATACACTTCTTTTTAAACGATTTTTTTCCTTCCAGGGGCTAACGATATAATTTCATGGGGACCCGTGAATATCGCGGCTGGAGAATAATGAGGGAAAGAAGAAATGAGGGAGAAATTTTTTTTATCCCGTCGACTTAATTGCCCGTTCCTTGTAAACGTATTAAACCATCGGAAGGAAGTTCATTGTCTCCCAGACAGACTGCCGCGATGAATTCTTAATTACATTCGACCTGCAAAACTGCCCAGTAAATACGCTGCACGCTTTAATAACGTAAGTCACTTTCGTGAAACGTAATTTCTGGGACAGTCTTTGTGTTAGTTAAAAAGCACTACTGTATCCGTACTGCACTATTTAGTACGTCCAAATAAGCTTGTAACTTGTAACAAAAAGGAATTATTAATGTGGGTTTTTTTGTGAAATTGTCACTACTCGTATTCCTTAAAAAATCCATAGATTTGGGTAGCACCCAGCAAATCTTGATCTTTAGGAATTAATTAAAGAAAAACTACCGCAAATAATTTAATGGGACTTTTTGCACTGAATTAAGAATGTCAAACTATAGAAATATATTTTTTCTGTAAGTAATCATTGCAAATGGCACTGAGGATTCCTACTCAAATAAAACTTGAAAACACCGAAACTCATCAGCATTAGACATCCCCCAAAAAATTTAAATATTATACAATACTCTTACTAGAAAATTAAAGTATCCTCATACTCCCTAAATGTAGACTCAACGTTCCACTAAACACCCCCAAAACGAACCATATTCTTCCAACCCTTAAATACCAATGTTACCACACTGACACTGCTGACACCACCAAAAAATAAACCTAAACTCTGCACCTAGAATTTGTTCTCCGAGCGTAACAACACGTTCTTAGCAAGCAGTAAGAAACACGATGAAGCGGCCACCGAGGGAAACTACGTTTAGATACCACCGAGTTCTCCACGGTTCCTACGTTCTCGGCCAAAGCTGTATCAAGAGTTATCGCATTATCTTAATGCTACGCCCTGCTAGGAGTGTTCCCGATCTCGTTAAACTATCGCAACTTTTTTAAACTCGCCCTGGGAGCAGCTCGACGGAAGAGCTCCACCGCAGAGCTGGAAATACTTACGTATGCGTTAAAGGAGCGGATACGGGGTCACCAGCGAATTTAGCCACTTCCGCGAGTTTTCCACCTGACGTGAGGAGATTTGAATCATGAACAAGAGCGGAATTCGCAATTCTACGCGGAGGAGGCGACGTATCCCTTGCCAGGGAATATTGACAATATCAATTTACATAAATAGCTGGATCGCGTTATGTTGGACGAAGGCAACTTAGCATCGCAAATTCTTTCTACTTAAACGACAGAACATACTTCAACCGCGAGAGGGGGAAAAGGCAGGCTGTGTGCGGGTGGCTTGAATATATTCCCCGCGACTCATCGACCACTTTGTTACGTATGTGGATTTTTCCCCATACGCCGCTCTCAACCACTTTTCGAGCTCGCGTCTACGAAGGGAAAACGCCCTAAAAATCCTTTTGCTTATCACATACCACTAAGGGGGGTCATGATCTCGACCATCTGGATCACGACCATGGGAACGGGAGTGACACGACGACGACCCCGAAGAATTTCCTTATATGGAAATTTCAAATGCATCCCCACTCATTTTTGGGACTATATAAACCCTTTGGTTTCTACCCTCTGCGGTTAAAAGCAGTACAGTTACGCGTAGAGTAACGTTGTGTCACGCTCGTACCGAGTCGGTTGAATTCAGTAAGATCGAGCTAAAGTCTCTGTCGGAATCACAGTTGACCCCATAGAATCCGCGAGTTCGGTTTACATTCTATTGGACACTTTGTAATAGCCGCTCGTACGCCCCGCATCGCCAGTGCGTCAACACCGAGCAAATTAGTGGTAATTTTCACACATTTATTACACTATTTAATCGCGACATTCACATTTGTACCAACTAATCTTGAATACACGAATGGTGTTCACTTCTAAATCGAGTTGATTCGTTAAACCCATCTTTTACCCAGCGATCCTTATTAAACTTAGTAGCGCTCACCCACTGATACAACTTTACCGCTCGAGTTGTATCAAATAAAAATTAAGAGTTACGAGGCATTAATAACATTTCCCGCGACTCCCTGATCTAGCATCAGGTTAGTTAGCAACCTTTCATCCAAATAAAGGAATTTTACCAACCTAGTGGCTACCCGATTTCGCATCGGGTTCGTCCACGTGTAACCCTCCTACGGCTCCCTGATTTCGCATCAGGTTCGTCCGTATCCTACAGCTCCCTGGTTTCGCACCAGGTTCGTCTGTAAGTCTACCAACCTCCGAACAGCTCCCTGGTTTCGCACCAGGTTCGTCTGTGAATAATCCAACCTCCTAACAGCTCCTCGACTTCGCGTCGAGTTCGTCTGTGAACATCATCCTAGTGACACCCCGATTTCGCATCGGGTTCGTTCACGACGTTTCACCCTCCTGCGGCTCCCTGATTTCAAATCAGGTTCGTCCGCGCTTGACTCCATTCCTAGAGGCTCCCTGATTTCGCATCAGGTTCGTCCTCGCCGTCAATAATCCAAGCGGCTCCCTGATTTCGCATCAGGTTCGTCCGCGCACCTTACTAACAAATTCGTTAACCATATTCCTTGGGAAATACCCTTCTCGCCGGCCTCTCGCGTTGCCGCAGCCCCGGCTCGTAACAGAACTGGTGACAGCGGTGGGATGCTACTGCATTAGAATCGCCGTAAAATTTGGTTTTTAAATACGTTAAAATCACTCGTAATTTATTATTGACAATATACTAGTTTTCGCTAGTCAAGTCACTTAAGAAAGTTTCAAAATGACAAGCACACAGGCTAACGTCTCTTCTAACGACATTATGAACCTGACAGTTTCAATTGCAAACTCAATGTCGCTTTTGACGCAACGGACATGTATACAGAACATTACTATGTCAATTCCAACCTTCGACGGTGAAAGTCCACCCTTGACGCGCTTTGCACAAAATGTGGAAGACGGGTTAACTTTGATTCCTGAGGGTACGGAAGCTGAGTATCTTGCGATAATTTTAACAAAACTGATCGGTCCGGCACGTAGGTGCACGTTAGAGCACAAATTCAACTCTGTTAAGACATTAGTCCAACATTTGAAAAAGAGATTCGCGCCGGGAAGAAGTTTGTCATACTTCCAAGTAGAAATCGCGAAATTACATATTCGTGAAGGAGAAAGTCTGCGACAATACGTCGACAGGACCAGTCATCTCGTTTATTGTGCGCGCGGAGCTATTCGGGAAAGATATCTGGATCATGCTGAAGACTTCGTCAAAGAAATGGAAAAGGACGTTAAAGAAAACTTCATCGATGGTTTACCAGATCGAATTTCCTGGAAAGTGTCGGCTCAAACTCAAGACATCAAAACACTTGAACAAGCTTACGACGCCGTGCTCCAGATAGACAGAAAATTAAGGAATCGGCGTCAGTCGCCCCGTAATGATTCACCCTCCAGGTGGTCTCGTCGAGAACATTACGCTGAAGATTCTCGCCACAACGACCGTCAAGTGTCGTATCCACATTCTCCAAGTAGGTACGACGAAAACAGGGATCGGTCTACAAGAACATCTGGTTTTGAAGAGGAACGAGAAGGACGGACACGTACGACGGCCTGGACTTTGCGTCACCGGAGCCCCTCGAAATCCCCTTCTTATCGCTCCGACTCATCGTACGCAGATGATGGAGAAAAACATTATTCCATCTTAAAAAATCCCGATAAAAATCGCAAGCCGAGTTTATACTGCTGGCATTGCGGTACGACCGGACATGACGGAAAATCCTGTAGGAAACATCCGCGTAGTCCGAGATATCAACGAGACTCGCGAGATTCATCTGTCGAATCTAACAAGTCTTTAAACTTCGATCGCGCTCAACGTATAGGCGACACGATGAGCGGAAACAAAGAAGCTCGCCAAAGGACAGTCCGCTTCGAAGAGGAAACCTCGTCAAGGAAGCACCTGCCCCACGCATCAAAACCAAGGTTCCAGAACTGGAGTCAGGAACGGGAGAATTCTTAATTGATGGCGGAGCATCCGTAAATTTAGTAGTTATTACCGCCCTGGGAGAAAATGCTACGATAAACTCTCGGGAAGAAATTGAATTAACTGGAATTACAACTAATCCAATTCATACATTAGGAACAACAATTCTTCACATCCACGAAGCTCCCGCACTTTTCTATGTGGTAAAAGAGCTTGCAATAGAAGCAGACGGACTAATAGGAAGCCCATTTTTAAAACAGGAGGAGGCCGAAATTTCCTATTACCATGGGACTTTGGTATTAAAAAATAAACCTACCCGACCTCTACGTTTTTCAAATTATCAGGACATACCTCAAACTAACAAACTACCGACGTCTACCAAACATCGTATTGAACCTAGGACGTCGCAACAGATTGCTATAACAATAACAAACCCAAGGATTAGGGAAGGATATTTACCACGTATCAAGACCCTCGAACATCTGTACATAGGGGAAGCAGTTGTAAAGAACAGTGAAGGAAAGTGCTACGTTATGGCAACAAACACCAGCGATGAACCCCTAGACGTGGAGATAGAACCGCAAACATTGGAGCCGTTTGATATCTTCAGTTCATCAGATGAAGATTTTTACTCAGCTGCAGAACACCCGTTAAATTTTAAAACTAACGAAGATAAGAAACAGAAAATCTTGGAAACTCTAAACACCAAACATTTGAACAAGGAGGAACTAAATTTTGTTACAAATTTAGTTAAAGAATTTCCTGACCGATTTTATCTTCCTGGAGATAAACTAGGTAAGGCTTCCGACTTTAAACATTCAATTCATACATGTAACGATATTCCAATCAATACGAGACAATATCGCTATCCTCTCATTCATCAAAAGGAAATTCAAAAACAAATCAGCGCCTTATTATCAAATGGTATAATTACACCTTCTAAATCTCCATATAATTCACCTTTATGGATCGTACCAAAGAAAGAAGATGAAAATGGAGTAAAACGTTGGCGATTGGTGATAGATTTCCGCGGTCTCAACGAAATAACAATTTCTGATAAATATCCATTACCTCAAATCACCGAGATTTTAGATCGACTAGGAGGAGCTAAATATTTTTCAGTCTTTGATCTCGCTAGTGGATTTCATCAAATAGAGATGGATCCGAAAGATAAAGCAAAAACAGCATTCACTACTCCAAATGGACATTACGAATTCTCTCGAATGCCTTTCGGATTAAAGAATGCACCACCCACCTTTCAACGCCTCATGGATCAAGCACTCACTGGACTTCAAGGAACAGACCTCTTTGTCTACTTGGATGACATAGTGATCTATGCATCATCCTTACAGGAACATAATATTAAAGTCAAAAAGTTGCTAAATCGCCTTCGAGAACATGGATTAACCCTGCAGACCAACAAATGTCAATTCTTGCGAAAGGAAGTTGCATACCTTGGACACATTATTTCAAAGGAAGGAGTAAGACCCGATCCTAGGAAACTAAAAGCTGTTCAAGATTTTCCTACACCTACAACGCAGAAGAACATTCAACAATTCTTAGGACTTGTAGGATATTACCGAAGATTCGTACCTAATTTCACCACAAAGGCAAAACCTTTAATTAACCTATTAGGAAAAGGCATCAAATTCAAATGGACTGAAGAACAAGACCAAAGTTTTAAGCAATTACGTAACGAACTTTGTCAACAACCCATATTGCAATATCCAGATTTCAGTAAACCATTTATTGTAACAACAGATGCCTCCGATTACGCTATTGGAGCTGTACTTAGCCAAGGCGACATAGGAAGCGACCTGCCGATTGCCTACGCATCCCGCAGCCTAAATAAACCTGAGAAGAACTACTCAGCTACTGAAAAGGAATGTTTGGCCATGGTTTACGCCGTAAGATACTTCAGGCCTTATATCTATGGAACCCCATTCACCCTCGTTACAGATCACAGACCACTGTTATGGCTACACTCTGTCAAAGACCCCACTTCTAGACTAATGAAATGGAAACTCCGACTTTTGGAGTACGAGTACCAGGTTGTCCACAAATCCGGAAAGACGAATAAGAACGCAGACGCATTATCGCGCAACCCCTCTTCTGCCTGCCTACCACTTATTCCACGAGAACTCCAGGATCCTGACTTCAAAGTCCAGATACCGAAAACAGACGCTAACACCGAGACAATTGGGCACCGTATACGACAGCTACGTCGCGACAGGGAAAACCGACCTAAGTACCGGGAGACAAGTAGCAGTTCAGACGAGATAGAAGACACCGCACGTGGGAACGTTCAACATTCTCCAATTATACACAAGAACAGATCTTTTCCCAGCTTATCTCAAGAGGTAACCATGCCAGATGAACGCCAGGAAACCATAAACACTTTTTCGCCCGCAGCAAACTCCACTCAAATCGTTCCTTTAGATAAGGACCAGACCTTATTTGACAATCTGATATCCTTTGAGGAACCGGCCGAAAATACTGTAA
This sequence comes from Andrena cerasifolii, assembly GCF_050908995.1. Taxonomy (NCBI): domain Eukaryota; kingdom Metazoa; phylum Arthropoda; class Insecta; order Hymenoptera; family Andrenidae; genus Andrena; species Andrena cerasifolii. Next base: position 17,713,750 of record NC_135122.1, read on the forward strand.
TACAAAATGCAAGAAACATTCAACAAGATTTATTTGGTACACCACAAGTATCAACAGAAGTCATGGATGAACCTTTACAACCCTCAATAAACCAGCTACCTGCAGGAGCCACGACCGAAGTCAGTGTGGAACAACCACCTGACAGCAGGTCAACTCAATCAAGGGTTTTCGACCGCACGCTTGACCCTTACCCATTCTTCACTACCGACACCGAGAATTCAAATGACCTTGACAATCTGGAAGAGATCCCGCTAGACCAACCACATAAGATTATCATTTCTTCAAACACCTTTACCGCTGAAGAAGGACATTATGTACACTTCATTTCTGCCGATTGCAATTTAGTAAACCCAGTTGGAAAATTATTGCTGGACACCGAAATGATTAATAAACCGAATCTTTTAGCAGCTCAACCGAAAAAGGGACGGGTGATAACAACCGACAATGGATCATTTAAAACCTTTAGTATAATAGTCTCGGATAACTTCTTTGATAATATTAAAAGAGTAGACGTGCTTAACGGATTGAAAACTCTTCAACACACCCTGGATCAAAATCAGATTAAATCATTTCGAATTTCTGCCACGGGAGACCTTCACAAAATACCGTCCAATGAATTCGTCAAGATATTAGAAGAGGTTTTCATAGGAACCTGCCTACAGATTACTTTATGCAACTGTATCATCACTATACCATCCGAAGAGGACAGACAGCACATCATTTGCGAAGCTCACGACAGTTTAATTGGAGGACACAAAGGAGTAACGAAGACCTACAAACGCATCCGATCAAAATTCTATTGGCCACAAATGCGCAACGACATTCAAGACTACATCCGAAGATGTCAAAGTTGTCAAGAGCAGAAATTAGTTCGAGCGAAAACTCGTCAGCCGATGTTGATCACCGACACACCTATAGGAGCCTTCGACAAAATTTCCTTGGATACAGTGGGACCTTTACCAATTACACCCAGCGGGAACAGACATATTCTCACTATTCAAGATAATCTAACGAAATATTGCGTAGCTGTAGCAATACCTAATATTCGAGCTGCTACAATTGCAGATGCGTTCGCTAGACATTTCATCGCAATCTACGGTACACCCCGCGCAATATTAACAGACAAAGGAACTAGCTTCATCGGAACACTTATGACAAATTTATCCGAAATATTTAAAATCAAACAAATCACAACCTCGGGATATAGACCACAAACCAACGGATCTTTAGAACGAAGTCACATTGTACTCACCGAATATCTCAAGCATTACATGGATAATTACGAAGACTGGGATTTACTAATACCGTTTGCAATGTTCTCTTATAACACATCCGTTCACGAAGCAACGAATTTCACCCCATACGAATTAATCTTTGGAAAACCAGCTCGAGAACCAAGTTCTTTCCCAACTGGCGAAAAATTAAAGTCGTTTGGAGACTACTTAATAGAATTAATAACACACATGACTAATATTCGTAATATAGCTTCCGATAACCTAAACAAAGCAAAAATTCGTTCGAAAAATTATTACGATGCTCACGCAAGACCAGCAACATTTAACAAAGGCGACTCTGTCTACGTACTCAAAGAACCGCGCACCAGTAAATTTGATCCACATTACATTGGACCATACCAGATAATAGACGTGACAGACCTGAATAACGTAGTATTACGAACGCACAATAAGTTAATCACAAAGCATCAGGACAAATTAAAACATGCCTACTCTCCATTCACAGCTGAAAACCAACCATGATCTTCGCATATTTGCTCCTGTTGCCACTCGCTGTCATTAGCGACGATCAAATCATAACACCACTCGAAGGAGACACCGGACTCTTCTATGAAAAATTACCTGATATAAGGACCTTCCAATCACAATGGCGCCTAGTCACCTCTCTAGATGTTACTCGGTACCTCAGCTATGCTCCGCATGTGAAGCATTACATTTCATCGATGAATCAACTCTGTAATCGCCACGATTCCATCAACTGCCTCAGCAAGGAATTGGGACCTCGGTTAATCAAGAAAGAAGAAAACACCGTGCATTACAGCAATCTGATACGCACTGCAATAGGTGATACCCCACATTTTAAAAAACCATCCCCACGGCGCAGCGTACCTTTTGGATTCATCGGCACTCTCAGCAAAACATTATTTGGAACTTTATCACAAGAAGATGCAGAATACTACAACCGCGAATTAAACAAAGTTTATAAGGATCAACGCGAAATTACCGAAATAATAGCTAAACAAACGCATATTATAAAAGGAGAATTTTCACTCGCACATGCAAGGTTAGTTAATTTAACTCAAATTGTATCGCAACTGACGAAAACGATGGTCATACACTCCGAAGCATTACAAGAGACACAGTCAGACATTAGCAGATTACGTTTCGAAGCATCCATCAGGGACTCTGTAATCGAAATAGAAAGAGGGTTAGACGATTATAGCACCAACCTACTGTTGCTAATAGATGCAATATTGTTAGCGAAACAAGGCATTTTACACCCTGCTATTCTGTCGCCAGAACAATTATTGAGATCAGCTCAAAAAATTAAGGAAACACTTGTTTATGAATTTCCCTTAACACCCGAAGAATTACTTATGGAACAAATTGAAAAAATAACAAATTTAAATGTAATTTTCACCAGAGGAAGGATACTTTTCGAACTCACCATACCTCTTTTAGAGCAAAAAACGTACAGCTTATATAAAATATACCCATGTCCATCGACACATAACCTTGGAACAAAAAGGGTAGTTTCGTATATCCAGCCGCAAACCCAGTACATTGCAGTCTCATCAGACGAGCAACAATATTTTTCCCCAACGGAAGAATACTTGAAGATTTGCCGGTTTCACCACAATCAATTTTTGGGCCCAACTACCCTACCAGTATACCAAGCAGATCGACAACCAACTTGTGAATCTACTCTGTTATTAAACCCCACTTCGATAAATTGGAACACCTGTACCATTAAATTGACCGCACAAGTAAAACCGTACTGGCAGACTTTAAATGTACCAGCTACATGGCTTTACTTCATGCCTGAAAATAAAAAGGCACAAATTTATTGCAAAGGAAAGAAACCTATAACGCAAAATATCGCTACCATTGGAATCCTTAAACTACAACCCGGTTGCCAAGCAACAATAGACTCGGTACAATTAAAATCATTGGAAACCATCAATACCTCACAAAACATTGAATATTATCCCTCTAAATCTTACAATTTATCAGTAATTATACCAGAAGTCACCGAACATCATTTCGAAGTATTGAAAATGAACGAGCAGAAACCCACAAAATGGGAGGATCTTCCAACAGCATTATCACTTACGGAAATAGAACAACGAGCCAGGAATTTTGCCACCTACCAAACATCCATTCGGCAGGTACAGGTCTCAACCTTTTCTTCCATTGGGGGCATAATAGTAATTCTGATCATAGTAAACACGATATTGGTCATGAAATGCAAACTTCGTCAACTCAACAATAAAACAGAGTCTCCCAAAGAAAACCAAGAAGTAACAATAAATAAACCAAGCACATCCGAAACTCACAGTCCGTGCGCCACAGTTTTCTAAAGGGATGAAACCACTCCCACGAGAATCCCTCCTCTGGGACACGTATAGTTTCAGGGTGGGGGCGCGATAAGGGTTTCTTCCCTATAAAAGCAGGGCATCAGGCCCCTTAACTCAGCACAACTCCTGCTTCTACATGTCTAAGAGCATCGCTACACAGACCACGCTAGACGAGGGAACAAGGACCATAGCAGTACAAACAGGACATCACGGATCTTGGGAAACTTCATCCCGAGTGGGTACTACACTCACACCAAGGCCGTATAACCGCAGCACGGGAGGAATTGTCAAGAGAGGCCGAAGCTCTTTGACTCGGAAGACCAGTGTCAAGTCGGTGGGCGTCCAAAAAACCGACATTAAACCCCATCGCTGCATCCCGGACTGTTTGGTGCTCCGGGAAATAACCGACGACAACATTCGTAATTGGACACCAGGCGAACAGATCGTCACGAAAAAACGCAAACATGAGGACCATCTCAGCGCGTGACCTCGGCAACACTTCCCGCTGCCTGGTCATGTGCGTGGAGGACCCCACCCTGTTCTGGGTCGCCCTGGATACGTACAGCGAGGCAGCGAAGGTCATGATACGCGAATTAAACGTACACATGATGTCGAAACAACATCTATGCCTGCCAACAATGTCCAGCATCAGGCCAGGACGACTCGTAACTATAAAGTCTCCCAGGAAGGGGTGGCTTCGCGGCGAGGTCACCGCAGTAAATGGGACCATCTGCAGCATCTTCTTTGGCGATTATGGGATCACGATGGACTGCCCTGTCGCGGAATTGCGATCCTTGCCACCGCGGTTCCATGCCCTCCCCTGGCAGACAGTGAGGATCCGTCTGAGGGGCGTTAAGTTACGCTCCCGCCGACCGCTCCAGAGGACGACGCGGATCGCAGAGATGGTAATGGCGAGAAGGAAGGGCCTCCTCGCCAACATACAGTCAACACTGGACGGCTTCACGGCCACGCTGACGCTCGACCGGCTACCCGGACAACCTCCACTAGACGTCATTGACCACTGGCTGGAGCTGGGCTACGTGATACCCAGCGACGACTAAACTTTTACACCCCGCAACACCTAGCGATAAGTACACATTACATTACACTACACCCGACAATTCTTTCTCACACTCTTGTTTACAAAAGGATTTGTGGGGCGTTTTTCCTTCTTTTGAAAAGCATCGCGAGAATCGCGATGTTTTGTCTACGGGGGGAGATGTTACGTATGTGGATTTTTCCCCATACGCCGCTCTCAACCACTTTTCGAGCTCGCGTCTACGAAGGGAAAACGCCCTAAAAATCCTTTTGCTTATCACATACCACTAAGGGGGGTCATGATCTCGACCATCTGGATCACGACCATGGGAACGGGAGTGACACGACGACGACCCCGAAGAATTTCCTTATATGGAAATTTCAAATGCATCCCCACTCATTTTTGGGACTATATAAACCCTTTGGTTTCTACCCTCTGCGGTTAAAAGCAGTACAGTTACGCGTAGAGTAACGTTGTGTCACGCTCGTACCGAGTCGGTTGAATTCAGTAAGATCGAGCTAAAGTCTCTGTCGGAATCACAGTTGACCCCATAGAATCCGCGAGTTCGGTTTACATTCTATTGGACACTTTGTAATAGCCGCTCGTACGCCCCGCATCGCCAGTGCGTCAACACCGAGCAAATTAGTGGTAATTTTCACACATTTATTACACTATTTAATCGCGACATTCACATTTGTACCAACTAATCTTGAATACACGAATGGTGTTCACTTCTAAATCGAGTTGATTCGTTAAACCCATCTTTTACCCAGCGATCCTTATTAAACTTAGTAGCGCTCACCCACTGATACAACTTTACCGCTCGAGTTGTATCAAATAAAAATTAAGAGTTACGAGGCATTAATAACATTTCCCGCGACTCCCTGATCTAGCATCAGGTTAGTTAGCAACCTTTCATCCAAATAAAGGAATTTTACCAACCTAGTGGCTACCCGATTTCGCATCGGGTTCGTCCACGTGTAACCCTCCTACGGCTCCCTGATTTCGCATCAGGTTCGTCCGTATCCTACAGCTCCCTGGTTTCGCACCAGGTTCGTCTGTAAGTCTACCAACCTCCGAACAGCTCCCTGGTTTCGCACCAGGTTCGTCTGTGAATAATCCAACCTCCTAACAGCTCCTCGACTTCGCGTCGAGTTCGTCTGTGAACATCATCCTAGTGACACCCCGATTTCGCATCGGGTTCGTTCACGACGTTTCACCCTCCTGCGGCTCCCTGATTTCAAATCAGGTTCGTCCGCGCTTGACTCCATTCCTAGAGGCTCCCTGATTTCGCATCAGGTTCGTCCTCGCCGTCAATAATCCAAGCGGCTCCCTGATTTCGCATCAGGTTCGTCCGCGCACCTTACTAACAAATTCGTTAACCATATTCCTTGGGAAATACCCTTCTCGCCGGCCTCTCGCGTTGCCGCAGCCCCGGCTCGTAACAACTTCGTGCAATTTTCTACAACGTGGGACACGACGAAAAATCGAATGAAAATGTACGATAGCGTCGTAGATTAAAGGGCGATGGGAACGAGGGGTTTGATTCCGAGGAATCTTGTAATGTATGTACCTATATGCGTGTCAGACGTAAAGCGAGTTTCCAACGAATCTCGTTTCGCCATGGTCCGCGATAAGGAAAAATTCTCGAGATTTCCTCGGTTCATCTCCTGAACAGGAACTTTATTTCCTGAGGTGGGGCGGGGCGGAGATGCAGAGTTGCTACCCCAGAGACATACCCTTTACGAATCGTGCCGCTGCACCCGCAGCTATAAATCTCTTCAGGATATTACTTAATGCACTGACGTCCCGAAGCACGATAAATCGGTTTCTGCCACTTTCCCGCCAATTCGTAACGCTGTTTCGCTTCGAGTATGCCAACAAACCGCTGGCACATATTGCTCCACTGTATCGATTCTACCGCGAGCAAAAATCCCACTTTGTTTTTCGAAAAACGATTTTGCTGTGCGGAACTGCGACGAAATTGCGCGTAGACATTTCATTAAAGAAGAAACTGATGCAGATGAAATACCAAACATCTCCGAAACAACGCCTCGATAACAGACATTTCCAGAACAATCTTACGTTACATTCCTCATCTCACAAGCGATCTAGGAAAAAAACCTGCCAGACCCCAGGTGCAACCCTGACTTTCCAATAAGTAATACTCGAAATGCTAGGATTAATAATACATGATTTCGAATCTGGACGATTATTTAATCCCAGACATTTAACGTTGAATACTCGTCCCTGAAGGCACAAGAGAATCAAAATCGTCAGCGAAAATCGTAAGTGCCTTGGTGTTAACGAACCGCAGGTGCAAGATGGAAAGGTCAACGTGAAACGCGTGTGGCGTGAATGTTTCAACAAGGTGTAATTGCGCAAGAAATTTGTGTGGATACAGTTTAGGGTGGAGGGCAGCCCGAGAAGCTGGGGTTTGCTCCGCGAAGAGACAGAGCGAGGAGTGGAAAGGCGGAGGAAGAAAAGAAACGGGGACATGATTGGAGTGGTATTGCGCTTTTAGACACGGGCACATACGTCGATTGTCCCCAGCGACTATCCCACAGGAGCAATATACCGATCAGGTTAACCCAACAGACCAGTACCTTCTATCGATATATTCCCACAATAATCGACCCTAAGCTATCCCGAAATCCCACACCGTTGGGGATATCCCGGCCGTGTCACGAGTCGGGGTAACCTGCGTGCGCACTGGCTTTATTCTAATTCCACCCTGAAGGAAGAATTAACAACGAATAGGGGAACGGTGGTTGTAGGGATACGGAAGAATTCATTCCAACGATTTTTGTGTATTAATTATTGTGAATAGAAGTGCTTAATAATAATATAATTTTTTATGTTACCATGGCAAATGTTTTGGGGTATGATATTATGTAAAGTAATTCATAATATTTATACCACGTGTCAGCGTATTTTGCAACCCTTCTTTTAGGCTATCCTACATTTCTAGGATATTTTGTACGTATTAGCAATTGTACCTAATAGTTTAGAAGCTTATTGACTCTGAACAATGATACTAGTTAGGTAGAATACTAGTGTCAGAATCTTTGATAAAAGAATGTAGCAAGGCAGGGTCATCGCCAACAGTCACCACCAACATTCATCGTTCTCATGCCTGTGCTGCAAGAACAAATGAATAGAACGCCGTTAACGAACGTAACAAGGTGGCATTCCCACAAACACCAACGACAGAGTGGCAGCAGAGTGGTTGATTAACTCCAAGGAGAACGACCTTCGAGGATGGTTCAACGATGGCGGAGGGAGGACGCCACGACGGAAATATCCGCTCGCGACAAAGAGGCGAAGGTCGAGGAAGGGTGGAAAGAATTGGACGCGAGGGCAAGCTCCAGCGAATTCTCCGCGACACGTAATAAAGTGCTACGTAGCAACTGAGGGAAGACGAGGCACAAAATTTGTTTTTACACTTTGCACGGAAGAGCTTAAGGGTGCACATTTCAAGCGATGTTATGGGAATGTTTTAATCGACAGATGTTAGAGAAATGTGGTGGGATTAGTGCAAGTCACTGAAGTGATCTATTGTAGGGGAATAAAAATAATATACTTGAAAGCTTTTTTTATTTGGAAAAGCCTATAATGCAATTCTTTTATTCGGATGACGAGGTTGAGATTTAGAAGCAAGTTTAGAAGTTTTAAAACAGGTGTAAGGGTAAGTGAATAGAAATATTTTGGAGTCTGAGGAAGGGTGTAAGTAGGGTTGTTGCAAGAGATTGTTAATCGGAAGGAAGTCGATGAAAAGCTGCTGTTTTAATAGAATTTTTAATTTTGAACTTAGTTTTTGGAATTTAATATGAAAAGTAGAACTGCCAACTTTTTATCAAGTAACTGTGAAAAGATAATTCTTCGTGGAATTTACTGAGATCTTTTATTTACAGAAGTAAATATATAATGGTATATTTGAAGTGACTTGTGGAGTAAATATAACTAAGTAAAAATTCTAGAAAACGAATCGAGGTTAAATTTCGAACGTCAATTTCTGGATATATATTTCTTACGAAAACGGCGAACATTAATTAATCATAATGGCGAAAATTTCGAGAATTCCCGAGGATTTCGCCCCCTTTGAAACCACAATCCACACGTGCCATATCCAGGAGACAAGCGTGTCACTACTGCCTCGGAACACCCACTATATCGGAATTAATTCGAATTTCGCAGGAACAGGAAATTCTGACTTAACAAGCAAACCCTTGGCATTAAACTATACCTACCGAGTAATCCGAAGCCAACGAGGAAACATTTTAAACAGATTCCGGGCACTAAATTTCTACATCAAAATAAAATCCACAAATATATCTCCTTTGAGGTGAAAATCACACGTGGAAACTAAAAAACGATAAAAATTTTCCACTTGAGTTTTCAAAAGAAAAAAATTTGGAACACGAATTTAAATCTGGTAAAAATATTTAAAATAAAGAAAAATTTAGAATCCAAACAGTAAGAAAATTCCCATAATTTAAAATGGAACTATGTCCCATATTCTTCATCGCAAGGAGCCACGAGGATTGTTCAGAATAGATCAGCGATATCAACGCGAGGCGTAAAATCCAATATCAAACTATTATGCAAAGCACGATTTAATTAATTATCTAACTGTGCATTAGCGCAGAAGCATCGTTCGAAGTTTGTTGGAAATCCTTAGTTGAGACAACACGCTCCTGCATAACGATGAGACTGTGGAAGTGGAGAAACTACCTGAGTAACTATCCTTCATCTTCACTTTGAAGACACGTCAAGGAATTTATGGGCCGTAAACGCCCCATGATATTAATATACTCGTTCAAGGATCCGTCGACATAACAAGTTCTTCGTCAAGAGCAATATTCTTCCGCACTTACTTATCAAGTAAGCCTAGTTCCCTGAACAGGCTATTCTAATCTCATAAGTGAAACAGGAGTATAACATTCAAGAGAATAGAAGGATGAAGGAACGCTTGCTCGATAGTGTTGATTATTTCCTGATGTGGGCGAAAAGATACTTGCACTTTTTGAATATAAATTGCTCTCTTCTATTTAAGAATTATAGTGTAAGTTAATATAATATAGTTGCTCGGATTTATCATTCACGCTACTTACTGCTCAATGTACATTTGAAGAGTCAAACACGCAGAGCAGAGCAAATGAAAAGGGGAGAACTAAAGAAAGAGATAGAGACACTTTAAACAAGCTTTTAGAATTTTTAATTTAAAAATTGCGAAAAGATAGTGTCGGGTAATTTCGATGTAGGTATAGAAGTATTTGTTTATATTTTTTAGGATCTACGTTTCCAGAACAAGATCGTGAACAGTGAAAAAGATCTTTGTGGTCGACACCGATGTTACCTATATTTGAATTGAGTCACGGCCAATTTCTGTCATTAGCAGGAGCTGCCGGTTGTTTAATTAAAATTAAACGTTCGCAGAATCACGTTTCTTCGTACGAGCACATATGCACAGGCGGGAAGTAACGAAGGGCCAACGAAACGAACGTGCTCTCGATGGAACACGAGTTTGACGGCGGAGAAAAAGCAAGGGAACGAGGCGTATAAAAGTCTAATTCGTTTGGAATTAATTTCGAGCCCCAGATCCATTTACTTCCCGCGTCACTGGAACAGAATTACCTCCAATTTATTTAAACGTTGAATGATGTTCATTTGATGGAGGACTTACTTCGAAGCCGCCCCGAAGTACGGTATATTGCCCGATCGTATTTTACGAAACGCAAATTGCTGGATTAACTATATTATTTACGAAGGGGGCATGTTTCGATCGTAATACATTAGGCAGTGGTTTTGAAGTATTCTATCCCCTCGAAATAATGAAGTGCTACTACTATTGAGTAGGCATTCGTTACAAAGGCTAGTCGTAGAAATTTTACCGAGATTATGAAGAATTTCAATAAAAATAATTTTAAGTAGCAATGGATTAGCTTCGATGCATTATTAATTTATTTCCCACCTTAAAAATCTTTGTAGAATCCCTTACTTTATTTATAGTCAACTACATTTTATGCGATACGGGTATTAAATCGAAGGGGAAAGGATCAAGAAGCTAGCAACGAACATGCTCGGTAGAAAAATGGAGGTTTGTGGCCACAAGGCAAAAGGAAGACCCTGAGTCATGATTCATCTTACAGATGCACTATCGCACTTATGAAAGAGCTAAAGTACTTATTACACCATTCAACTTTGCCCTGTACCATTTTTTCAACCCTCAACGAAGCAGAAATATACCAAAATTCAAATCCGTTGCGAACCTACTTTCCTACCCCCACTAAGGAATCGCGCGATTCTTGCGCGACGAAGGAGCAAAAGCTGAGAAAGTGGACAGGCGCGCGTGTGTCGCAGAATATTTGCAAGGCATTGATTTTGACGAAAGTTTCATTTGCCCTGCGTTAATTCCGATAAGGGAGCCCTTTGTGGCTTCAGCCGAGATCGGGATTGAATGGAACTTTTTAGACAATGGCCTGCACGGACTTCTTCGAGAGTAGTTCGTCGATGCAGAAGGAGGGCGAAGGGGAGGAACGGGAAAGTTGGGGGAGGGATGAGACGCAAGAAGGAGAAGGCAAAAAGAGAGGAACCGTGCAACTAAGTGCTGCGAGGCTAAAATATAGGTGTGGTCTTTGTACCTTCGACGGTACCCTGAAGATTATTCATTCGACCCTTAATTCATTTATCTCGCGTTACTCTATCCCCCTTGCCCGGATGATCACCGCCAGACTAAGGTCTTAAATGGCAGCCACAGCAGTTTTTAATGATCGTACGCCCCCTCTCCTCCTCCCTCTTATCCGTGCCGCGAAGGAAAAGGCAATTTCGCCGGGCAGAAGTGTGAATTGAATTTTACTGATAAAGGGAGGCGCGGGGAGTCGCGAAAGAAGTACGCCGCCTTAATTACGTTTCATCGACCAAAATAAATTCGCTTCAACCGGTTATTACAAAATTATCGCTAATTCAAAGCTCAGCGTGAACTAAGATGCTAGAGAGGTTTCAGGCTACAGAACGAATGATGCGAAGGTGGAAGATTTTTTTTTTGAGTCATTTTTTTAAGAATGGAAGTGTTCAATATGTTTTGGGCAGACATGTATTTAATGCATAACACATTTAATAAATTGCGGCCAATTTTATTTTTACTCAGTAGAATGAATTAAAGAGTCCTCGTAGAAAACTCCAAGAGGCACTTATAGAGGCACGTAAAAAAGTTTGCAATAATTTTTTTTCTTAATTTTGGCACTTATACTGTTTTCTACCAGCACTCTTCAATTGTACGTGAATGGATGACATTAGATGTTGGAAGTAAAGGGGCTTGAAAAAATTAATATTTTATTAGCAGGCATTATAATTCCCCGCTGCTAAATTCCCGCTAAGTCGCGTAAAATGATTCCATCCGTGTAACGAAGACATTTATCCTCGTCATATTTAGCTTGCCGTTTAATCTGACAAAACCCAAAAGCAAGCTTGCAAGCCCGATTGTAATAAGCGATGCATAACATCGCGATACGTAATTGTTTTGCGCGGGATCCTGCTCTATTTTCCATGAAGTCACGGTCGCAAGATTTATTCGGGGACGGGGCGCGCTGCATAAAACGGCGCGAATAATCCTGGATAAACGCGGTGAACACGGGCAATGAGAATAAATAAATAAATACGTAAAGAATTAACGGACGTGTAGCGTGAGAGCGGGTACGAGGCTCTCGAAGCAGCTAAATTATAGTGTAACGCTAATTTAAGCCCACGGATACCAGGCTTACGATCCGATAAACCCAATGAATGCAAGTTGCAGACAACGGGGTTTGGGGCCACTGGCTAATCGTGCACGATGAAACAAAACGATACTGCTCTTTTCCATTCTGGGTCCGTGCGCGAGCACACGTACACCAGCGCGGAGGGACGCAAAGAGTTTGGTAAAATCGGGATACAAATACGCGTAGCGGGGCATGGGAATCGATACCAGAATCTAGGGCTGATGACAATTCCTCTCCCCTCTTTCTTCACTCGACAAATCTCGCTTGCGACCACGCTCAGTTTTTAATGCTTCTGCTTTTTGTACCTGCCATGGTTTTAGACATTGCTGGATCTCCAGTGGGACCACCTCTTTATTGTTATTCGAAAATTTCACGCGTATTTAATGTATTACTATTTATTTATCCAGCAGGACCACTCTAACTTTGAAACTTGTGGCATGTTCCATTTTAGTCACTTTGGCAACACTGTATCTGTAAATATTCGAATAATTTCTTCGAATATTCGAATTTTCGAAAAATTATAGTACCTACTATAAGTTTCGACGTCTTTTCATATTTTATTTCAAGATTCTTATACTGGACAATATTCTTTTATTAAATTTTCTTCGCTATGTAGAATACCTACCTACTGTAAATTGTTTCAAATAAATGTTGTCTGTTTCGGTAATCGTTACGCAAAATAGTAAAATTTTTAATATCTTGTATGTGACATTTCAAAATTCTCACCCAACTTGGACGCGTAAATTGCTGGCACTAAAAAATGGCAGAAAGTTTCGTGACGCCTTCAGACATGAAACCCCGTTTTTGAAATACAATAGTAATTAAAGTTTAGGAGTCCAACTTTAGAGCGCGCTGTTTAAATGTCAGATGCCTGAGTGATATTCAAAATACATACGAAACATAGAAAGTAAAGGAAGCATGGCAGTGCAATGCGTAAAACATTATCAAGGCAAGTGAAAACATGCGTTAAAGTTTAACTTTTGAATTTCAATGCCTCGCAGGTATCTCGAAAGCGAAGCATCAGATCGGTAAACGGTAAAGCACTTTTCCCTTCCTTTTCACACCAGGAATTTACACATCTTCGGATCAAAACCCATTCTGAAACGTCTGGTGCTCTCGCAGCAGCCTCTTGCCAAAGCAATCGATATTTCGCGATTTCTCCCTCAGAGATTGGAGATGGAATGAAGAGTCCCCGAGCATTCTACCCGTCAGTTTCGACAACGCTCATTCTTTCCCCGAAAACGCGGAGAAATCGGTTTGGGGAACGTCGGGTACGCGGCGCGTTTCCCCTCTATTCCGGTTCGTTCGAACACGGTCGTTGGATGGTGAAATGGTGCATTGTCGCGGGAGAGATTATGCACCCTCGAACCGTATCGATCTCCCGATGGCGCGCGTGTGTCTCCAAAGAATTGATATTTGGATGTCGGGCTCCAGGCACGCTCGGCTACCGTTGCAAGAAGTGGGACAAAAACATCTGGATGGGACTATCTTCCGAGCATCCAATATGTCTGTCGTCGACTTCGATTTCTCTCCCGTATCTGGGCCACGGAGGTTATTACACCGCCGCTGTTCTATAACCGACTCCGATGTGTGCCTGCCGTCGCGAGAAAAAAAAATCGATTATCGCGTCTTATCGCTTCCACGGGAAATCTCCACGGCTTTCCCAGACTGACGGATCTCACGGCATCTCTCAGCGAGTGAAATCCTCGCATTATGGTGGCAGGGACGTATGGATTTAATTAGACGAATGAAAAAGAGCGTGTTCACGGGGAGCGATGGAGAGTCAGGGGAGGAAGAGTTATCTGGAGCTCCGCAGCGGACGGAAGTGAAATATTTTTATGCAAAATGGAGCTGATGAATTACTTCTTTTCAATTGCAAAGTGGGGATTCGAAATTTCTCTTCGTTCGCGCTCTTCCGCTTTCAAAGCTGATTATTAATATCGAAGGTAAGATATATATGGGGAGTATGCAGATTCGATGTTGAGTAACAATTTTTTTTATAAGATGATGTGCTTGAATGAATCCTACGAGAATATTAACCACGGAAGATCTGCTTCTACGATCACAGAACAGTGCGTCTTCGCTGCACGCCGGCAAATAAAACGCAGCTCGCATTCATAAATCATAAACCAGATTAACAGCGCTTGTTGAAGCCGAAGTAATTAGTTTCACGAGTGGACTATAATTTAGTAGAGAGTATTAGTGAAGTTCGTCGCGAGCGTAACACGTAATACAATTCTGCCCGCCCTCAAAACCGTAGCGAACCGTAAATTTACTATTCATGTTGTTACCGAGTTTCAACCATTGCACGGTTTACCTCGAATTTATGTAACACATATTAGAAAACAGTTTTCGCGGCCCTCGCGCAAGTTGCGCGAGCGGGGACGGTGTTTGCCGGCAACTTCAATTTTCAATAAAACCCGTGAACAAAGTTGCGAAACGCCTAGCGAGTTGCAAGACCAACCACTGGCAGCGAACATGCGAAAGGAAACAGACGTTGCAAAAGAGGATTCCCTTCGCATGCATCTATGAGGCTCGGACCGAAGCGCCTCGCCGCCAGCTCCTCGAATTTCGAGCTCCAGCAAAATTCAGGGGATTCCATTCGCAGTCTCGTTTTATTAGTCGCTTTCGTGCAAATGCCCTTAATCAAGTGTCGCGGATTACAGACGAGCGAGCGTATCCAACGGCCATTGAAGCTCGATTTCCTCGCGGGGAATGCTTCCTTCCGCGTTTCCGGCGTATTTTTTCGCGAGCGACCGTTTGCCGGCGCGTCCGACCGTGTATTTGCGAGCGCGTCTCGAGTTACGTGGAAAAAGGGTGCGCAACGTTCAAAGTGGGGTCTCATCAGGTAAAAACGGAATCCCTGCTCGCGCGCGCAATGCAAACGCCCCCTCCCCCCCGAATAATTTTCGTGCGGTTAGAGCGCGCCCCGTGTAATTAATTGTGCCGGCGGGAGATTCTTACGGCGCGTCTGCCGCGCAACGAAAACTTTATGCACGCGTATACAGTTATAATGGCCGCACGAGTGTCTCTCCTCCCGAGCGCCCGTTCGAGTGTCTTAATTACGCGCGTTTCTAAGGTGCGCGCGGAGGACCGCAGGAGCTGCGGCCGGCCAGCCTCCGAGCGCGACCGGCCGGATAGGGAAACGTATTTGTAGATCGCGCACAATCGCGGAGTAATCTCGTTTCATTCCGACTGACTTCAACCCCGCTTCAACATTAATTGCCTTGTTCCGCGAACCGCCGCGATTCTGAATGCTAACGCACCGGGGCTAACCGGCGCAGCGGCTCAAGTAATTTATACCGGGCCGCGGCGAGGGTGAAAAAGGCGTGTTTCAATCTCGCGGAAGGGCGAATAAAGTCTCCGCCGACTAAACTGCGCGGTAAATACCTGCAGGAAGCAGCGATCGATCGGCCGATATTGCGGGAATCACGTAGATAAGGAATGTCGATGCCTCGATCCTTGGGACCTTCGGAAATGCGAAGGTAGTTGAGATTTTTTAAAGCCAGCTGGGGTGTACGTAGGTAGATTTTCAGGCATTGGGTATTTACAGTGCACGTTTGGGTAATAGTTAGTGGAGAATTCTGGAGTATTAATGAACACGCAGGGTGGTTAAAACGGCTACGTAGGGTGAAGTAAATAATTTTTTTCTATCGTGTTTTTATGGAAATGCGAAGAGTACTTTTTATTTCTTAAAGGCAGCGGCATGATTCTCTGTCGGGTCCTTAATAGAAGTCCCTCGATTTTGATTGTGATGTACAGTCGAACCCCGATAACTCGAATCTCAAGGTTTCGGCTTATCGAGGGTTCGAGTAAGAGGTTCAACAAACGAAAATTCGACTTATAGAGGCTTTGTACGATGGTTAATTTTTCGACTTGCGAAGGTGTAAAGCAAGACAAATTCGAGTGCTAAGATCAATACATATTAAAAAAATCTGTAATTTCGCTTGGTGCTAGTCTTTTAGCGTATTGTAAATCAATAGCATTTTCAATCGTGAATGATGGAGAGAAAATATTTTCCTCAATATTTTGAGATCTTTCTACGCGTAATACATATGTGGAAGTAAACTTCGACTTGTAGAGGTTGGAGTTCTTCTGAATTCGAGTTGCAGAGGTAAAATACATCATTTAACATGCAAAATATAGTTCGAGTTAGGGAAGTTCTATTTCGAGTTGTAGAGGTGTTTATACTTTATAGCGGAGCGGAAGGGAATGAAGAAGATTTTCGTCTTATAGAGGTTTTCGAGTTATCGAGGTTCGAATGTAATTGATATGGAAGAAATGGATTAAGTGGTATATAAGGAAAAAATGATTATTCCACTGCAATTGTATATCGGGTAATTTAAATGTTAAATATGCAAGGGAAAAAGAGATGGAGATTCGACCAGAAAAAGCTGCTGACACACAAATGATCATCACTTCTTGAATAATCAAATACGATAAAAAAAATGTAACTGGATATACGTATTACCAGAGTTATTGGAGCAATCTCTGAAACATAGCGCGAAACCAGTCAATTTTTTCCCACAGTTAGGGACGCCACACGTACGAAGGCACACATACGTATGGAGCTGGCTGTGGGCCAATCATTAATTGAGAAAAACCAAGAGAAAAAATCGGGATAAAAACAATGTAGGGGTAGCGGGATTTGAACACGGGATCACCACAGTTCGAACGCAGTCGCCTAGCGCGCGTTGCCAGTCAGCCGAACATAGATTCGTTTCCTCATTTCACGATATCTCCAACACACACTTGACTGTAGAATAGATTTTGTCAAAACTTATATTTTTATTATTTCTACACGTCCAATAAACGACCCTAGATATTAATCAAAAGTTAAAAATAAAACACATCGTCTAACAAACATTTCATTCACGTACATATACATTGTTTATTTTTTAAATTACTGTTTTTTTAACGTTTAATTTTTTCAGAACGTGTATTGTACATTTCTAGGAATCAGCAGTTTTTTTTCACAATTTTAAACTGAGAAACTTATTTTTGCCATTTGATGCCGGCTCTCCAGAAGAATATTTAAATAGTTTACAAGATTCACAGAGGAATTATATACGGGGTGTTTCGCTACAGCTTTTAGAGGATTCTACACGTCAAATTAAGAAAAAAATATACAATACAAACTTTAATTATTCTGCTTCGTTTTGAAGAAAATTGAATTTGAACTTCTGCTAAATACGCGCGCACTAAAGTACAGTTCAGGCGCACGCGCCGGCAAGGGGAACGCGGGGCGCTTCCATAGGCTATTCCCCTTACCACCGCGCGCCCCTTAGGCGCCTGTATCTGCACTTCGGTGCACGCGTACTTAGCAGAAATTCAAAGTCAATTTTCTAGAAAACAAAGCGCGATACTAAAAAATTGTATTCTACATGTTTGTCTTATTTTAGCCTGTAGAATCACTCCTCTAAAGGTTTACCACCTGTATATGAAACAGGATATTACACTGCACATTGGTAATTAAGACTTCATTTGTATATATTTTAATAAATACTTTTCATATTTGATTAAAAATTATATGCAGAAATTATATATATATATATATATAGTACTTGTAGCAAATAATCTACTAAGGAATACAAAGAAGGTTCTTATTAAATCGACATATTATTTTACCTGCAAAAGTGTGAATATTCAAATATTCGAAGTAATTATTCGAATACTTTGATTATTCAAATATTCGAAATAATTATTCAAATACTTTGATTATTCGAATATTCGTCACAGCCCTACTTAGTACCAGACTTCGCGTTCTCTAATAAAACCGAAAGAAAATTCCACTGCATTTAGAAACCAAACAAAATTTTCCTCTAACTCATTCGACCTTGGACCCTAAAAATATACTCAAATTTCTCCTGAAACGTCGCTAACACTAGAATATTAACCAACGTTAAAGAAACTGACGACTGAAGCAACAAAAAATATCCCCCTTCTGATCGCACTCGAGCTGTACATTTATTTAAAATTCATCGCCATCTGCATGGAAACGAAGGTTAAAATTTAACCGCTCGGAAAGTTGAACGCGTCGCGGCACCGCCATCGTTCGTGTATCGAAAGGACCCGCTAAATTATTCATGTATCATCTTGCGCCCGTTTATTCAATATTTCCAATCGTTGCAGTAATACGTGCGAGCTCCGCCCCGTGTAGCGGCGCCACGAATTCTGAGGGAGCATATTTTTCGCGTACATTTCGAGGAGTGTCTCATTGATCATTTGATATCTATTGAACGTGCTGCTCGTGCACGGAGCAACATCGTTTCGAGTGCAGCCATAGGGGGGGATGGAAGGAGGGTCGCGCCGGAAAAGCGGAAGTGTGTAGGTGGACTCGTTGCAGGTTCGCGAGAGCACAAACCACCGGGAAAGGGTTGTAGGTGGAGATGGCGTGCGCGATAGTGCTCGCAGCGCGGATGAAAGGGTCTGCTTCTGACGCGCACTGTTCAGAATTGCCGGAAGGTTCGAAAAGGACAAACAGTTCAAAAAGACAAAAGCACAGACGGGCGGGAGCACGCAAATGAAGAAAGAGAAATCGATAAACTCCGTAACTCGCTTTGTACGCTTTCCTTCCCTTCTTTCTTCTTTTTTTTTTAATGATCTTCAGAATCTCGGCGTCGCTTCGAATTGGGATCAGGGGAGACGAAGGAGGACGGATAGATACTTTGGCACGAGGGCCTGGTACAGTATCCTGATAAAGGGATCTGCAAATGTAGAATCTCGATTATTAGGACGATTATTAGACGAAGGGATTAGATTCGTAATCGTGTTATGCGTCTTGTGGTATAAATGGGTGTATCTTTTTTACAGGGCTTTCGTGCCCTTTAGATCTACAGTTAATACGTCGCAAATGTTGGAGTAAAATGTTTAAGTAGGTCGACGTTCAGTTGTAAAGTAAAGAAAGAATTTAACGCGAATAGTCTTCAAGCGACTTTACCATGTTTAATCGAATGTAATTGGTAACTGCATTTAAATGACGGTTAAATGATGAAACTCTCGCCTAGAGACAATTTAAAAGCCATCAAATATTGTAGTGGATAGCTGTTAAAGAAAAACCAATTGACTGTTGCACTTTGTTCAGTCAGAGCTGCGCCGTCATTGGAACGTGGAATGGACTCGTATCCACGGACATTGGAAACCCATTTCGAGTGTCCATGTGGCCATTTGTCCGCGGACCTCGCTTTTTCTTGTCGCTATAGCGGATCTGAAGATACTTAACCGTTGGTCCCTTTGTCCGTGTTAAAGACACTTGAAATATAGGCCAACATATATCAAGCAGCAGCGACGAGATAGAAAGAATTACTTTGGCATTTAGTTGTGCTTGTCCAACGTGGATAATATAAAATTACGACCAACCTCTTCCGCGATATTACGCAGATTGCTTTAGAATTATAGATAAGATCTTGATTTGAGGGCCAACAAGGGCCGAACAAATTTAGTTCGCAAATATGCAGCTGTCATATATCGTAAAATGGATATGATTTGAAAAAAAAATGTTACATTTGATATTACATTGTTTTAAAAAATAAAGCTTCGAACGTTTTTTGCATTCTGTGTCTGTGAAAGGGCGAGTACCACCGAATTTCATGATTCCTCGTTCAATCAACGCGAAAACTGTGTTCATCGCGAAAGCAATACCAAACAAATTTGGACGGTTGATATAGGCTTTGATTTTCAATTGTTCTATAGAAGTAAAATTCGAATCCCGAATGAACGGCCGCCGCTGTTCACCAGCCATTTCAACTTGCAGCTCCACAGGGTGGGAAAGAACGACAGAAATTACTCCTGTGGCCCTTTGACAACGAAATGAAACGACTGCTGCTATATACGTAGTATGATTTCACGTGTAGACGCGCTCGAGCACATAAATGCGCATACAAATATTACAGATGTGTAGGCGGAAAAGAAAAGTAGACAAATGAGAGTACCGGGGAGATCCCTTTGAAGTCGATCAGCTGATGGGAGAGGTTTCCTCTTAAGAAATATCTGACCAGAACCGCGCTTGTAACCGACAAACTGCACGCTTTAGAATGTATTTAAAATTAAGAAGAGAATCAGAAATTCATTTTAAACAATTGCGATACTCGTTAGGATTCAATTTTCACGAGGAAGAAGAAAATCTTAACGACATCCTCCAAGACTTCAAAACACTCTGTTCCATTTGAAAGCACGAAAACATTAAAATAGCAGAATATTAAATCTTCGGTAAATTCTGTCTTCCCGTGAGCATATTTTACCAAAAAATCTAGACCTGAGAATATAATAATGTAATTAGTGGATATGAAATTGCCGATCGCGGATAGCGCGAAAGTTCCTTTGTTTATGTTAATTGGGGATACAATAACAGTTGCTAACGTTGACTTGCGACCCGAGAAATGTCACAGAAACTCAAAGAAATGAAATAAATAAAATAATTAAAGCACAAAAAATACCAAGTTAATAGGATTCGCTAAATACTAAACAATGCCACGTACTCCTCAACCAATCATCTCCACTTTTCCACCCAGAAGTTCCATAAACCCTCGAAATTCCTACACTCATCCTCTACCTTTGAATGGAAAAGAAATTCCCCCAAAGAGTAAGCAACGTGCCATTAGTTTCCACGGCGACGTTGATCAAAAGACCACGAAAAACCTTGTACAGGATCCACCGGTTTCCCAGGCATCGTCCCGATGAGTGCTCGGTCCCGCTGCACCGCGGGAACGTTAAGTATGGCCGTAGGATCTGTTTGGGGTGCGGTCGTATGCCCAGTAGGCAAGGTGAGACAGCGTTTACCTTAGGCGAGCTGGTCCCTCCTCCGACCGAGACGTCTCGGTTTCTTTGAACCAGTTGCAGGATGATAGATGCAGTCTCAATTCCCACCCTCGCCCTCTCGGCCCTCTTCCTGCGACCCTCTTAACTTTCCGCCGCCTGTTGAGGAAGGGAGGCTCTCGCGCGCACTCTTTGCGAGGCCGCGAACGTCAGATCCGACGGCGGCTTTCTATGAATACCGGATGAAACGCGAATGAAACGATGTAAATACTTGCCCAGTAACGATGTCAATACTCTTTCGAAAATGTTCGCACGGACGAGTAACCCAGGCATGAACTATTCACGCCACTCTCTCAAAGAATCTGACAGTCGGGGGTCCTCGAGATGTCGCCTGTGATAAACTATTAATTTATTCCGTGGCCGGGCAAACGAGTATAAGTGGAAATTATTAGTTTTGAAGGGAGACACTTATTGTTAGAATTTTTTGGAGTTTTGATAGTACGCTTCCCTGTGCACAGGCTGTCGTAAAAAGTTTGTATAGAAGAAAGGAGAATCCGCGGTTCAATAACTGATCGTTTCTCATCTTTATTCCAGGCGATTCTGCTTACGTCCGCGGCCAGTTCACGCGATTCCTGCAATAACCCATAAAGCCACATATAACTCTCAACAAGAAATAAAGCATGGAGTCTACTTTGATGCTTATAGATGAGATGGAAGAAATATTACAGAAAGTCTAAGCATATTTCGCTTGCAGGTAGGTATATTGCTCCCGGGGGAAGTGTAACCATATCGAAACTCACAATGCGCCACGACGCCAGTTGCATATAAAGAGGAGGAGGAAAACCAAAGGGAGGAAGAAGAGAGGAAATGGTTTAATGTGTAAAAATTATTCCTCCCTGCCTTTTCTCGCGACAGAAAACGATGGCTTCCGACAATTTTTCTAGGGAACGTACCTTGTACCATTAAGCTTGTTCAATACCGTGCGTAACAACAAATTATATTTATTATGAGCATCAGCATCACAGAAAAGGACTGCCTTATGCCGAGTGATTTGCCTCTAGCAATACAGCTAAATGTTCAAATCAGTTTTTAAGTGTAAAAAACGTGTAGAGCAACATTTAAGTGGTTTTAAAGAATTTTTGAAATTCGGAAAAAATCCCCAGGTATGTTTGAGTAATTTATCTTAATATATATAGCAGAAAGCTTCTATATGTTTGTGTGTCTGTCTGTCGCCTAAAAACCTTCGAACGATAAACTCTGAAATCACGAAATGTGCCTCAACTCACTATGCCTGACTAATCCAGACGAATGTGATTATTTTCACAAAAAAAAATTTAAAAAAATATTTTTTTATAAAATCAGAATCTAAATTTCGGGCGAAGCCGAGTAGTGAAGCTAGTACTTTATAATTCCGTGATTATAATAGAGCTTTCAGCTACATTTGATTGTAATACAAAGTAGATAATTAAGTATACCTACTTTTAGAACTTAAATAGTTAGGGATATTTAACAAACAGAAATGTTATTATTGCGTTACTTTATGTAAGGTACTCGTACTGTAATCATTCATGCTAACAATGCTGCTTCATGTGAACAGGCACGAGATTCATTATTCTCTGTTCGTCCATGCAGAACTAATCTCGCTTCGTAAGCACCAAAAAATGTCAGAGAAGAAAGAATGGAGTACAACAGTTTAACTTAAAAAACATGCAATCAGTTGCACAAAAAGCAAATTCAATTCCTCGAAAAGCAAAGATAAGGATATTTATGATTCGTTACAAGGAGATCGTTAAACCAGGTACAAAGTTAGAAAAGAGTTAGCGCCTTTCAAAAAGGCTCAAAGACACAGTGAATCAAGCCGCAACCACAGAAATTTCTGTGAACTTTAAAAATTTCAAAAGTTAAAAACAATGTATATACCCCATTCCTTAAGAAGCAAATGAAATTCGAAGAAGGCAAGGATAACGATGAGCTTTAATCCATCCCAAGGAGAATGTTAAATGAGGTGAGAAGTTAGAAAAGGGACAACGCCTTTCGAAATGGGGTCAGGTATACAAGGAATCAAGCAGCGAGCAGAGAAATTCCCGCGAACTTTCAGAGTTTCAAACATTCTCCGGAATTGATTCGTCGAGGCAGATTGGCCGTCTCGAAGTTACCGATACGAAGAGCCCCAGTAATTGAGGTGGCTGGCGCACAAAGAGAGGAAACCGAGAAAGCGACAGGTGAGGTACCGCGGTGCTACTAGCAATCGGGCCCTGTTAGTAATTCCCGCGCAACATTTCGATATAACGATTCGAAGCCGCCTCTCCAAGTTACAGCCCGGTGGCTTTCAATTTGACGAAACTCGCCGGGCTACAGGGGAAGCTGAAATCTATTTCGCGTCGCGACGTTCTGGGAATTGTCGGCTGCCATGTACGCAGCTTTCTTTCGCGGCACTCGTCGCGCCGATCGCTTCGCTCCCGTGATTGCCATCGCGTTCTTCGAACAAAATTCTCCTGGATATTTCTGTGTTCCTTCGAACTAAATACTTCCCGTTTTTTCCCGCCACTTTAAGTTCCTGCCTATCGATTGTTTCTCAACACTTGGGTCTTTGAGAAACATTCGAAAATCTAAGATCGTTAATATCAAGGATTTTACAGAAGGGTATCCTAACTTATTGCCCGCACGGATTGCTGGCTTCTCAATTTTAGCCCCCGGTAACAAAAAAGTTGCTTGCTTGTCGCCACGCTGATCCAGAACCAGCCAGCGACCATGAAATGCAGAAATAACCGAAACCAGAGGAACGATGCAACTAAATCCGATCGATAAACGGGGCGACCGGATTATACCCGTGCAATCTGCATCAAGTTACTAGTATCTACGCGCAACACGGCTCGACAGCCATAAATCCTTCAATTAGACGTCCCCGAGGGTTGGAAAAACCGGTGGTATCGCCGATCGCCCATAATTCGCCGGCCATCATCTTACCGGTGGATTTCGCGGTCTGTCGGCCGCACGCGAATTCCACGGGAATTGAGTGGAATTTTGCCAAGTCGAAGGACCGTTGTCGCCGGTGATGCACAGTCTGGACCGCCGCGGCTATCCCCGGGGATAAGTAAATGGGGAAAGAGCGAGTCACTCCTTTCTGGATGCGAAGTTTCTTGCTGGGAGAGTTTAGCAAGAAATCAAGCCGCCAGACAGTGACAAGGGTTGCCGAGGTGGTTCCGCAAGGGGTGAGAAAGAGAGAGGGTTACAAGAAACAGGAGTACGCGGCTCTGCCACCGATGTTCGCCGCGTGAAAGAGAAATCGCCTAGGTTCGAGGATAGGGTGAAGGGGGGAAAAAAATGGAGGACGGCGGGGACTTTATTGCCTGGAACATTCCTCAATCGGGCAGATTCGGTGCCAGCCACCTTAAAATCTTATCGATCACTGGCAACCCTTCTAATTTTTCGGACATATTGACCTATGGAAACGGCGCTGATTAAGTTCAGAAGCTAGGTCTTCCATTTCAATTAACGGGAAAGGGGACGAGGGTGGAATTGCCGATTTTGTTTGGCCGCCATTTTCTATTTCGCTAGGGATGTGGATGAGGATTCATCTTTTTTTCCAAGTTCATCGGGTGAAGAGATTTTTCATACAGCGTGGCTAACAAAGTTTGTAATCCGCGCTAGGAGAGGATAAAACCGCGATCGTTATGAAATTTTGAATGGACTTTCAAAAGGACAACCCCCCTTGCAACGGATTATAAATTCTGTTTGCTGGGTAGTACGATAGTGTCTTTTATCCGAAGAATAGCGAAAAAATCGATATCTTCGGTGCTACTTTACGAGGTGGTGTGTAACTATACGGTATAAATAATTAGAATTGACTGAATAATTGCCTTTGAAGAATTATAAGCATAATAATGGAAATGAAATTTAATTGGAAAAAAGAGTAAGATGTAGGTGCGCTTGAAATTTTCTGAAAATCGCAATTACGCATACTTAAATCCAAAGAATATGAAATAATACTATCTTGCCAAATGTAAATAGAAGATTATTATTTATTTTATTTTGCTAAAAATATTATGTATGGCTCTTCGACTTTGTCAAATTATAAGGACACTTGAGAAAGCAGATATTAATGTGTTTTAAATTACTCAGCGGAAATAAATGTTTTACCGAAATAAATGATCAAGTAACGAATGGACAATGGAAATGTTTCATTGTTGTCCCTTCCAAAAGTTTCCGATTTATCCGAACGTCGCTGGCAGGGCGTGAAGATAAAAAAGGTTGAACGAAAATATCTATAAGCCACTCTCGTAAGTACTTTATCGGTGAATAGAAAATGAATTCCGATGTTCCATGGACGACGACAACATATGAGCCTCGCCATCATAAATCCAACGCTTCCGAGCCATAACGGAAAGTGGTATCAAAGTTGGGGTCCCCTATCTCCGCGAAACCAACACATTCAACCCTTTGCTTTTCGCATGCCAACCATTTTCACAGACCTCCCTTCCCTAAATCAGCAAAAAATGCAGCTCCTTTGTGGTATCCGAATTTTACAGCAGAAATTTCTTCCTTTATTTAAATACACGAATAATGAAAAAAGGTGTAAGTCGTACACAACAAATAAGAGAATAAATATGTATAATATCCCGTTTTAATATATAAACAAATATAGATTTAAACGTACGCTAAGGTGAAAAAAGATGGAACGTATAAAAGTTTAAGAAGATTGAAAAATATTTAAATGAAGCATCTAACGAATATGTCAAGACCATTTAAGCTTTTTTAATCAAGAATTCTGGAAAATTTATAAAACATTACCGTTTAATATTAAGTAACACGCCATTGCATTTAATTTAAAACTAAAAATTAAACACAATTTTGCACAATAAGTATAATTATTCGATACATTGTCTTAGTTACTTATTCTAATAACTTGGTAAGAAATTAATGATGCGAAAGCAATAATTTTCAACCAATAACTTCGAACTTGAAATTAATAAACATTTAAAAATATTTTGCAAGACTTTGATTTTTCTAAAACTGCACACTGCTGCAATTTCCGTTTTAATTGATAGCTCTTCGCCTGTTCGCTCATCGAATATATTCTAGCAATAACAACCTAATAATCCCATTACCTCGCGTCTGTGTTATACTACGTGCAAACTTGAGTGCGGTTAGTTCCTCCTTTGTACTCAATCCATTACTGTGTTTCTCCTAGTCCATTATCAATCAAAACTATTTGCCTAGGGGTTCTCTGCCAAAGCTTAAAGTCTAAGCCGCGCTTAAAGGCGGCCTAGCGATCGTAGTTTAATCTCAACTACAGTTTAAAAGCCCACTCTGGCTTTGCGCGACACTAATGATATTAGGAGATATTATCGCATTGACTTTACAATTACTTGCGACAACATAGTGCACGATAAATATGTAAACGTTAAGTGGTTGTTAAAAAAAGGGATTAAGTACGACTGCAGTAGTGTATTTGTTAAAGTGAATGCTGCAATCTTTTCCACTAACTAATATTCAAATCATTCCTAGATAAAAATATGCTAAAAAGTGGCGTGCGCAAAGTGCCCAATATTGATTCTGATATGCCTTTGGATATGTGCAGAGTAAGCTGAATTAAGAGACATGTATTCTCTTAGCTGTTGATGCTCAATTTTAGGGGATTAAAGTACCCTCCATGCTGTCGCTCTTCTGATGCTATCTTGGAAACTGTTGAAGATAAGAAAGAACCCTCGTAGACAAACCTTTCGCTATTTCCCTGCAAATTAACTGAGCGCACGTGCTCGTCAGCTATTTAATCAGAAATTTAAAAATCCACATTCGTGAAAGGAAATTAGCAAAACATATTATCTAGATTTGGAATTAAATAACCTTTCCATCCCACAGTTCCTAAAAATTTAAAAAAATTACTTTCCAATAATCGCTTCTCTGGAAACTGAAAACAAGATACTTAGAAGATACGATACTCCCAATAAAGCTACAAGGGAAGGGATTCGGGGGAAGGTGGACTCAAGAACGGGGATGGACGCTTGAAGGGACGGATGCAAATATGGAGCAAGTGTACTTCGGACGGGAAAAAGGCATCGGCTTACAATTAGCCGTCGAGCGCGCGGTTCTTTCTACAAAGGTGAAAATCTATACGTAGTGCGAGAAAGTCGATGCCACGTGGGAGACATACCTACTGCACTGGAAGTTACGCGTCAGAGAGAGCATCGAAGTTCATCAAGTTCAACATATTCAGGGAAGAATCTTCCTTCGAGCTTTCGGTTTCAGACTCCAAGAATCACATCGTTCCTAAATATCCTTATAAGCAAAAAAGGGACAAGAATAACGTCACCTAACTGCACCCTGGACATCTGATCATATTTAGTAACAATTTTCATTTCAACTGAAAACTTACACACACAGTTACACAGTATAACATGCGTTACTTATTTTAACAATGCTAAATTCAGAATTACCTATTATAATTTACATTAGCCTTGATTAATACACTTTTAGTTAGCACCGTTTAACAAAGAAATTCTCAAAGAAGGGATAGCAATCACTCATTGTACTTACACCCCCAATGCTCTTAATTCTAAAAAACTGGCATCGATCCAGAAAAGATCCAATAAACAGTTTGAGGGGACTAAAATCATATTTAACGCAGTGTGCAGCTAAAAAATTGAAACGTTCCGAACGCATGGCTCGCGAAGACAGCCTGATTATCTCCGAGCTTCCGATATTAACTTCTCAATGAGGTAGAATCGATAACCAGAAGCATTAGCGATTATAGCACGCATACGTTTCGATCGACGGTATATGGATGTTGATCGATCACACATGACCACGAAATCAGTGCGGTACCAACGCTCGGCCGAGCTAATTTGACTGTCGTAATTAGCTTCGTTTATCGGTTCGCGTCACGTTCGTCGTGTACTGGCCGTGGCAACGCAGTAATCTTCCTGCTGCCGCTGGAGCAAACAATTAACGTTGTTCCGGTAACTTTGGCGTGATTACAGCAATTTTCACGTGACAGCCCGCTCGTTTACCAAGGCCCGTAGCGACGCTGCCATAATTTCACACCGCCGCGTCTCGAAAAGTATACGAGCGGCGGATGCAATCTTCCATTCTCCTCCGAAAACAGTTCCCTAAGGCTGTGCAGCGGGTTCGCGAATTATAGGTTCAAACTTGACTAACAGGGCTCGAGAAAGGACGGAAATAGTCCAGTCGCCCGAGGGACGATCAATGGTCATTACTACCGATTCAAAAATTTCATTCTCTTTGCATTTCTTTGCACTGGAAATATTTATTCTGGCTCCTTTTGGCCAAGATAGCGAGCTACACATTTCTGTAATGAATCAGTTTTGCGATAATATTTTGCTGGTGCTAATAAATACTAAGAAATGTACAAGTGATGACGTATTTCCAGTATTGTATGAAAGTAGGCCATCGTGTAGCAATTAATGCTTCGCCGCTTGCATGGATATTCTCCTTGAAACGCTCGCCATCGAATAGAACCGGGCGAAATATCCAAAGGAAAAGTTCGTCCGTTCAATGATACGAGAACTGTGTATCGCGGCTCTCAAAGGTTTACCGCCGCCGTTCTTCGCGCACTTTAATTGGCACCTAGCCGGCCCGTCGCGCTTTGTAGCAGCGCCAGCCCCGCGGAAATAAAACGCGCATAAATTTCGCGAGGCTGCAATCGGACAGAGCGAGAAATTTAATCGGATGAAACGCGCGGACCGATGAAAAACAGTGGACAAAAGGCTGGCCAGCGGCGAGCGCCAGCGCGGACTCTATACATGTTTTTGAAGCACCGTATTACCCGGCTAATGAATAACTCGTCGGATAATGGAAAAGACATTTTATTATTTCCATTATTGTTCCACCCGCAGAGCGCGGGAATGACGAGCTTTGCGTCGGATTTCGGCGGCGACGGAAAAGCTTTGTGCGAACCACGGAATGTGTAAGGAAAGCCAGAGGAAGCGGACGAAAGTTTATTATGCCCCGGTAAAGGGAAATCCTCGAGAAGGGAACACAAATTAGCGGGGACAAAGCGGGTCGAAATGATGGAGAGCGACATGCGCGCGTAAAGAGTGATTGAACGATTAAGGAAAACTGGGATCCAAGGGAAATTGCCATTTTCAATGGGCACGTCGCGCGTTTCATACTCTGCAAAATGATATGGGTATTTATACAGAGGGGTGAATTATTTCGGTACAAATGGATCGTAATTGCTCCTGCTTCGGCAGTGTGAACAAGGTGGCAATGAACTGGTCGTTCAACCCTCAACGATGTAATTTTGTAAATGTAAATACTAGTCGAAATTATAGGGAAACATTTTTCTATTTGGCGTCTCGTTGTCAAGTTACTCTGAATATTTATATAAAATACAACACTAAGTATAGTACAACTGGGGCTGAATTAATCATTGTAGAAAAATTAGTCAAATTGTAAAATAGATTCTTCTGAAGCATTGTGTTCGAGAAAATCTATTTTAATTGCTTTGTAAATTGAGCGTCTCGATGGATCTTCAAATTTGCTTTTCGGGAAGCAATTTCGATTTATTTTTGCACGAGGATTTATGTTATCTGCATTTGCAGCACGTTTACAGTTGCTGAAATGTAGAAGTAGCTCCAAATATAGAAGTAGCTTCCTCGATGTATCGATTATAAGTTGGAAAAAATTAATGTGGCTCCTTATAGCCACTTTAGTAGATTACTAGAATAAATTGTTAATCTCCTGTCTCCTGTTCCAGTTTATTTTCCAACGGTATTAGAATTTTAGAAATTCTGCAGGTAACCCTAAATATTTCAGCGAAGTTAGAAGGAAATTACTTGTTTGCTCATTCATCTTCGCGGTCTATTACAGTGTAATCCGATTTGCCTCGACTAATTAGGTCACACACCATTCCGATGAACTACTTTTCCAGTATCGGAAATTACGTTCCGTCGTGAAAAATTAGCGTTTATTACACAATATTACGTTAATAATTCAAGCTAAACGGTTGATACGATATTTTTCTGCATTTTCTTCTTTTTAAGCTACCAATTTCTATATCCCTTATAAATTGGTGATTTGTTGAGCACGCAATAATCTATGTTACTACTTTCCTGACTCGAATTGCAACTTAATCTTTCACTCTTAACTTTAAAAACTTCCTCAAAATCTGAAATTTCGCCCAACCCGTTAATTACTAATTACTAAACCTGTTAATATGTGAATTCCAAATGTTTGTTGTGATACGTTCTTGTGTCATGAAAATAAATAAATAAATATAGAAACGAATGTATCGGAAGATTAATTCGTCAAAAGATGACATCGTCGAGATGTACCTTCAAATTAGTATCCTTTTATTTTACGCAGTGCTACGTAACTCTGGGTGTACAAGGAATCAGGATGTGAAGAAGTGGTGAAATCAGCGAAACGTTTTGCCACCAGTTACGTCAACTAAATGCAGCGTATGCCAAGCGAGTACTAAATGCTCTGTAAAGAGGTAAAGTGCAACTTTAGGTAATGTTTGTGTAACATTAATATTCAAGACTCGCATTAGAGTCGCTCTATAACTGTGAACCGCCTTCCCCTCGCTCGCTTACCGTTACATCGAATCGCTTTCTTTCTTTCCATCGCATTGACAATTACACTAATTACGGTTCCTCCAATTCCCCGTTCAATCGTTACGCGTAAAAAGAAAATAGTTTTGTCTTCCTTTAATCGAAAACATTAACCCTTCGTTTGCTCTCAAATGTATAGAATTCAAAACAGGAAGCATTGTACTTTGACAAATTTTGTTTCGTAAGATTAATGAAACGTTTACTTGGTAAACTTTGTGAGATAGATACAAATTAATATCACCAAAAAATAAATTTTGAAAATTGTATAACGCAAAACTTTTGTTTCTTTTTCATGAGAGCTTGAACGTATCAGTAAACGTTTCAAGAAAACATAAATATTTTCAGAATTAGCTTTCCCCAGATTCTTAATGCAAAAGAATAATGCAGAGACAAATTCGGTAAAAAGAAAATTATTTTTAATCTGTCTGTTAATAGATATAAATAAGTATGCAAGTACTAAACAGTTTGAAGTACATTTTAACGCATTTTGAATTTCTAATTAAAGTTCCAGCCCTGCAGAACATCGCGAATAGCGTGCAATGAGTACCTGCTTACCACGTGGTCATGGGAATTGAACCACGACACTGAAAATACCTCTTTAATTACGCTAAAAATGGAAACGATCCTGTACGAGCTCTGCAAATTAATGGCCTAGCCGAGATTTACCAATGGTCACTTTCCCCTTAATTAACGCAGAGTGAAAAGACACTCCACCCTCGCGTATCAATTTAAAAAACAAAAATAAAACTGAACACGCCCTGTCTATTGTATCACTTTCATGAATCTTGGAAGGTAATTTAACTTTTTTCTCTTGAATGCCCCTCAGGGCACTAGTACCTTCCAGAATCAAACTTCCCGCGATACGATCTTGTTTGTATTAATTACACCGTAATATCTCATAACGTATTCATCCAAAATACAACTACAAAACGTTCACTGAAAAAATGAAATCTACCTCGTTATCGCTATGCAAACTAAAAAATAAAACAACCCCTAACAGAACTCCCCCACAAACCTCCCTTTCAATAAAATCCTCTCTGCGCACCAAATCCTCAATAAAATCGCAACAGTGGTGGCACGTTGTTGGAGAAACGTGACGGAAGTTTTCGATAAATCGCGAGCAACTTCAGGAAGCAACCCCCGAAGCGCATGGCACGGAACATTCAAACCGCATTTCACGGCGAGGCAACGCTGCCCCTTCTACTCTACGCATATGGTGCATCCAAAGCAATCTCAACATTACAATAGATGAGTGAATACGAAAAAAAAAAGAAAGAGAAAGAGGAGCTGCAATAAAGAGGCGCGAGCCGATAACGGGGTGACCAGGTTACTCACATTTCTTACTCTTCTCACCGACGACGCCTCGCGACGACAGGCCGACGAGGATGGCAACGGCGAGGAAAAGCATGGACTTGCTCGTCCCTGGCGCGGCCCAGCACCAGGGCGAGCCTCGAGACATCACGGACATATCACTCTCCTCTCTGTCTCTCTCCGTTCCACCCCCTCAGCGAGACTCCATACCGGCGTCCGCGGTGCTCGGCCGCGTAACCGACGGGAACGTAACCATGTGCATAGAGCCACTCGCGGAGGAGCCAGTCCCGTGCGATCGGCCCTCGTTTCGAGCACGATCCAGACGATGAGCGACCGCACGCCGAACGGGATGGACGCGCGCGCGGCAGGCACACCGCCACCGAACGGGGGATGATCCTCGGTACCGACGGGCTACCGAACCCGGTGCTCGCCACTCGGACGCACGTACGCTATTGGCATCGGGCGAATACTCGCCGGATACTCGGAGTCACGGTGGCGGCCAGGTCGTGGCGATCACCGACGTAGGTGTTCGCGCACCCTCATGCGCGCTATCGATCCGACAAACCCCGCCAAACCCCCGCGAAGCCGCGTACGCGTCGGGGCCACCTTCACCCGCCGCACGGGGACGCCATGTTGGGGTGCATGCGCGCTGAAGACCCGGAAGTGCATCCCCCGCGGGGCGATCCCTTCGACTGTTCGAAAGTTCGTCGATCTTTCGATCTACGCGGAACCCGAGGTTGTTTGGTAAATTCGTTTGGGTCTCGAGTATTCGGGAGGGATGATTTATCGCGTGGCCTTTCGGTATAATTTCAAGCCGAAGGTTCGATTGACGTGTATGGGTACTGGGCGCTTGTGCGTTTCGATGTTTGCGGCGGTTGAATATTGTAGCTGGTTACTTGTATGGCTGGGTGTTTGCAGTGCCCGAGCGTCGATGATGTGAATTATGAATTAGGTACTTTGCACTTCTATGCTTTGTAACTTCTATGCACTCTGGAGCTTATGTTTATGGAAACTTGCGAGATTATGCAGCGCTGCGAATTTGTTTTTGCAGTAGCTGTGCTTCCATTCGTAATGAACTCACGCGGTGTACGCATTATGGATTTAAAATAATTTCGGAGCGGGATAAAATATTCTGTTTGGAGTGCTTAAGAGCATCCTCCGGTCAAATCGCACGAAAACATAGGTGACTTTTATGACTTTTTCTAGAAAATAGTATATAGTGTATGAGCCTAAAACTTTTTTGCACTTTATTCTGCTGAAAATGTAGAGTATAAAACAATTTTTTTATTTCATTTTTGCCCACCCCTGCCTCTGATATGCATTGTGTGATGCGTCGTTGTGAAAAAAAAATGGCCTGCACTATCGCCACGATAACTTTAGACAGTATCACCCAAAATCAAAAAAACCAAAGATATTCCTTATTTACAGGCAGCGTTAGGAAACAACTCGGCGATGATTGCCAAATGTTTAAACGATAGGGTCCCTGAAACATGTTTTTTTTTGCATACAAAATGTTTCAAAATATGCAACAAAAAAATCGATTTTAATTGGGTGCATCCATTTTTACTGTGTTTGAGCACGCACGTTCTAATTTTATACAGTTACCTTGTATCAATATTTATAACTTGTTAATAAATTTTTTCTGAACAAAGTCAACGCATCGAAATGTGTTACACATTGGACAATTCCCTTTTCACAATTTACCTAGTATCATTGCAAGCAATATATTGAAGCAGCTCGTTAAAAATGAACAATCGTTGTTTCGTTACACGAGCTTAAGTTTCAGTTTAACCAGCGAATATTCCTCAATGCTTCCATTTTCCCTAACCGCAGAATGCACCTAGCGAGTCTCACACCACGCTGCATGAATCACTTTGGATTTAATTCGCGTTATCATTTACTAGATAATCGCTATGATCGGCACAGCAAGGTCAGCCAATCACAATTTTGTAGGAAGGTCCCTGATATATATACGGTGGTTCGTCGAATAAAATACTTATTATTATAAATAAATGAACGAGCCAAAAGCGACAGAATCTATAGCTGCAACAAGTACTGTCGCTCAGGAGCTATGAAACTGATTAAGGAATTACGAGACACTTGAATTTCTATGAATCTCATCCAATTTCGATTCTACTTCTACTTAACACTTCATTAGGTCCTTGGAGGCGCGTTGTCAAATGGGGCGCAGCCGAAGCCGACTATTCCCATCGCAATCAGAGTCTCGGTGCGGCGCGAATTGTTCGGGTATCGAAAAACACCCGTTACACCTGGCTCTGCAACGGCCGTATCGATAACGTTATCGCTGATGCGCCTGGTTTTTATCCCCGATCAAGGCCTTTTGACGTCACTCTCATGAATATTCGTCCTAAAAAGCGCACTAAATTCGACCTTTTAACGGGGTCGCCGCGCCGTCGAAAATCGTTGACCTTTGACCGAAAAAATCCCTCGGAAAAAATGAAAATCAGCATGTAGTCTCGAATACCCGTTTCCATCCATATGCTGGATATACGGTGGTGAGTCGTACCCCTAGACCACAGGCTGACTATTAGAAAACGGCAAAATCTGAAAGACAATCTGCCTCGGACGCGTTATCGCGCGCAGTTCTATGCGGCGCGCCGCGTTTACACAGTGTCCACCTTTCATGTCCGCGCCAGCGTGCGAGGCGAAAAATTTTCAAAGCGTGCACGATGCAAAGAGGTGGATTTGCATAATTTGATTTTTGTCATTGGAGCCGGGAAGTTGTGTTTTAAATATTACACCCCGCGGTAGCTTTGCGACGCGATCGCATCAAGCTCGTTGGTGGCAGACACCGGTTCCAGTTAAAATATGTGGAGAAATGATGTGACGTTAGGTGACGTTTTGGTGGGGATTAATATTCGGGTGCTTTGAATAATATTAATTTTGATTAAAGTACAGTGTTTTGAAACTCATACTTTATGGTGAAAATTATTTTGGTGAAAAATTAATATAAATATAAGAGACTCGTTAAGTAATCTGTTCCTGAATAGTTTTAAGTTCTTGTGTCTGTTAAGTAATATATTTTGAGTAGTTATAAAATAAACAGCCAGTGTAAAATTCACATTGAGATTTATTCAATTTCTACCATATTCAACAAAATTCAATAAAAACGAATATGCAATTTAAAATCACTGCAGATTAATAATAAATTTCGCGGGAAACGTTTTGCTCGCGTGCTTACTGGTTGTATCTGTCCGCATACTATAATGATAAGCGTGAGGCATTACACACAACCTATTTTTAACTTTATATTTACAGTGGCCGAAGCTTTACTCCAAAAATTCTTAACACGTTTGTGAAAAAGTAAGATATTTACAAAGTTTCTCAGCTATTTTCTAAATTACTACAGATCGGGCTTTGCAGTTAATTAGTGGGCAACACCTAGATGACTCAACAGTCAATTAATAATATTATTAATTAATATAGTTGACAACTATAGTATTTACTATTAATAATAAACTAATCTATTCGAAA
Organism: Andrena cerasifolii; assembly: GCF_050908995.1. NCBI lineage: Eukaryota > Metazoa > Arthropoda > Insecta > Hymenoptera > Andrenidae > Andrena > Andrena cerasifolii. The sequence goes on from NC_135122.1 coordinate 17,749,273, forward strand.
ATTTTCACTTTTTCTTACACTAAAATTTGAAATCTGAATGATAAACTTGTTACTGTTACGTGAGGAAACGAAGAATTTTTGAAAAATATTAATAATCGAGCTCCGATTGTAGAATTCGATATACGATCACGTGACACGGTGTATATCACCGTCATTGCGGTAAATGCAATCGAGCTAGCGCGGTTAATGTTGCGTCGACAGGCGTAGTTAATCACATACATCTCCTCTTAATTATATCGTTCGTCGCAAAATCTCACGTCACAGTGACGCAAAACAATTTTCTAATAAAAGAATCCTCGTACTCATTTCCCGCGTGTACTCTCCATTAACTCACGCATTACTCACTTGCTCCTCGCTCGGTACGCGTCGAAATTTTCTGTTCCATCGAATATTCTTGCCGGGGATCTGATCACCGCAGTAAAATGGCCTGCGCAGTGAAGAGATTCCACGCTCGACCAAAGAGATAAAGAAGACAACGCGTGGAATGAAATTCGTGAAGAAACGAAGATGGTGCAAGCATTCTAGACACGCGTTTCATTATCTAAAATCAGTGCTTCTCGAAAAATCGCAGTTCCCGTTAATCCTGGTGCTTAAACTACGTAAATACCATCATTTATCGCAATAGTGGCACTCGCCGAATAAAATTATCACTTCGTTTGCGACGTACGTAATTCGACTCGGAACGATATCTCAACGAATGAATTATAGCTCCCGGGGGAAATGTGAAATTACTACCACTTGTGCACGCTTATTCGTCGAAGCTTCAACGATTCTTCGCGAGAAAATAATTCATCCGCGACGCTTGATTTCCTTGGAAAGTTCCGCGACGTTTACAGCTATCACGGATTTCACGAATAATTTGGCAGCAGCTTCTTAGTCACCCTCCACCGTTCCAGGTAAAGATACGTTGATTCATCCGACCGTTTCCGTCCTTCGCACCCTGTAGGTACATCGTGCGTCAAGCACGTGTAACAATCACCGAGAACAGACTTTTCGCGTGTTTACAAAACAAGCTCCGAGATAAGAATAGCTTCTGTTGATGGCCGTATCGGCATGGCTCGGATCGGTCCCCCGCTTTGACTCATTAATAGCGGAAAATATCGCGAAAGTCGGGTCATCCAGTTATCGCGAGGGAAGCCACTGCCACAAACACCTCGCTCTATAGGCCGTCGGCAAAAATTGCCCGCCGACTATCGCGATATTTATTTAGGCCACGTCGCAAACAAACAGCAGCATTCATCAGCGGAGCAAAACGCTGGGCCCTTGCAAAAATGCCATCGCGCGCCTCAGTGGGCGCTTGAACGCAGACGCGAGGAGGACACTTGGAAAAAGTTAAGCTCGATCGTGGTCGTTCGCCAAAGACGATGGGATACCGTTGCAACGAACGCGTTGCAAAATTGTGATACAACGGTGATGGTGTTTAAATATACTGGATTTTGTTCGTGCAGACACTGTGCACAGAGTGGCGACTAGTGAGGTGTGCTAAAATTATTGGGGCAGTGGGAAATGTGAATGATAATATCAGAAAACGATTCTAAAGGTAAGAGTTACAGAAAGGGAGAGTTGGGGTAACTTAAGGGTACTAAGTCGGTATCAGATATATTCGCCGGGGAGTTTCGCGAGGGCAGTCGTTCCTGTTTAAAATAAAGCATTTCGGTTTCAATTAATTACACAGAAACAAATTGAAACTGAGACTTGTTCTTCGGCATGAAGTTTATTAACATTATAAGCTTTAAAAAACATGTTCGTTTAGTAAAAAATATGCATTACTTACAAAGCTACAGATGGATTATTAAAGAGACTTTTTAAGAAAAGTTTCTTTTGTTTCGCAGTGATAACTCAAAAACGGAGCTTCCAATCGATTCAAAACAAATTCGAGCGTCCTCGTAAAATGTATAGCTTCGGACCAGACCTAAATTAAAGTTAATGAAAACTCTTATTCATCTCTAGCGTCATATATAATGCATATTTTTTACTAAACAAACATGTTTTTTAAAGCTTATGATGTTAATAAACTTCATGCCAAATAACAAGTCTCAGTTTCAATTTGTTTCTGTGTAATTAATTCAAACTGAAATGCTTCATTTTACACAGAAACGACTGCCTAATAGTACCCTTAAAGACAGCGATCTTTAGTAATATTTCTGGGAATATTTTAGTGGAATGTGGACGTAAAACGCAGGAAAATGGAAGTATAAATGTCTGCCAACGATTCTTTTCTAATCTGCGAGTATTTCGCATAAATTGCAAAATATTTGGTAACGGAGTCAATAGTTCTATTTAAACTCGGAATATTTATCGGTGGCCTCGAGAGATTCAATCTAGCAAAATTATTGGCTTCCTGTTCCAACAGTTTGCAAGATATTAAACGTTACAGTTTTGAGAAATGGAGCAAAATGTGTCAACACACCACGTAAACAAGCCCATTCCCTCTCACTCTCTCTCTCTTTCTGGTTGTAGACCTGAAATGAATAATAATTACATACAATTGATCCTCGTCGCACACGTCTTCATCAAAATGCAAAGTACAATAAATAATCCGACAGCCACTCACTCAACTTCCACCTGCAAGTTCCGCAGCGTTAAAAAAATTTCCACTAACGCGCTTACCGCCTTTTTTCACCCAACAATGAGTGCCGCCACGCATCCCCCATCCCCACTCATAGAAAATCACAATGCATCGGCCGCGCGGATAAAAAAAAAAAACTCATTACGCGTGTTCGAATTTCATCCCGCAGCCTCGGCGCTCGGGAAAAGGAATAATCCCGCGGCCTCTGCCATAAATCCAACAGCGCCGGGTCGAAATCCGACGTGCCCGGCGACGTAAATCGTGGGGGTCGTTGCGAGGGCTGCCAGCCCGCGCTAACGACAACGACGGGGCACGGTAGACGCCGGATTATTAAGTTAGTGTCCCCATGGCGACCAGTGGTCAAGGAAATGCGGGGAACAGTCGAAGTGCGGCGGTGACGGTCGCCTCGAACGGCTGTCAAAGCGGCAGGAAGTAGCAGGAGAAATCTGCAACCGTGGCCGGACGACGGCGATGACCCCGAAACCGCAGTGTTCTCGCGCGAGTAGCGTAGCCTGGCCCGCGGAGAACTGAAAAGGACGCGCTGCACCGGCAAGCTCGATGCGAGCCGCGCCGAAGATCGCCCGATTATCGCTAGTTTAGTGCGCTCGGGTATTAGGTCTCCGTCACGTCCTCCTCGCCGCCACAGAAGCCGAGCAAGTGTACGTATAACGGCTTACTCCGCCCGTCGGATTCCACGTCCACCTTGATCGAGTGTACGCGGCCGCTGTTGTTCCGCCCGTCGACTTTATTATTTTCACCGCCAAGTGCGCGGTGTTATCCGGCGAAATAACACTCGGATCGGGGACAGGGGAGGCGGTTTAAACGGTAATGCGTACCGCTCGGTGTTTCCCCGAGGCGCGGCCGGCGGAATACTTTTAAACGGCGAACGGAAGTAGGGGTAAAAGCTTGCGTACGCTGTGATTGCATTAAGAGACCGATGAAATGCGCGTTCCGAACAGTGGCCAGAGGAAGTTGGATGAAATTCGCGTAGTACGGTAGCAGCGAGCGAGTAGAATGGTGTGACATGTTCAAGACAAGATGCTCGGTGGATGGAAAGTTTTCGGTGAAGCCGTGCGAAGGCTCTCCCTTCGTCAAAGTGTAAATGAGATTTGTGTAATTATGATGGAACCGATGGTGGTCGGTTAGCGATCGTTGCTTGTGACGGGGACTCTGGGTTTTGGAATCCAGTGGTGTTTAAATCAGTCTTTGGAATTGTCAGATTTGTTGGGGTCGAAGGTGCGAGGGAAAGTGTAGTGGAAATTTAAAGAGGAATGAATTAATTAGTGGGAGAATAATAGGAATTAAGCAAGAAAATAATGATAAATTGTAACAATACGCTACGATATAGTATCGTTTAAGAATATATATAAAAAAACACAAGCAACTGCATATCGAGAATCTAGAATTTATATCACATCAATTACGTTTTATTTATCACCGATGTCGCGCGTTCTTTACATTTCTTTCAGGCTTAGCTCGTTACAGCATCGTCCAAAGGAATCGTGGAAAGTGGTGCGGAAGGATTGTGTCAGCAGGATTTGACAATGTTCTACTTGAAGGGAAGAAGGGTCAACGGCGACGCGAAAATTAAAGAAGCGTCAGATGAAGGCGATATTGGATGGTGGTTGAACAACGAAGACGATCTGCTGTCGCCAACGTCCAGTCGAAGCAAGGATTGCCAGTCCCTGGACTCGTCCGAATCGATGTTTTCTTGCGTCGATTCCGAAGACAGCGAAAACTATTGTCTCGCGCAGGAAGTTAGATCGGAATTGAACGATAACTGTGAGAGGATAGAGCTTAGATCTTTGATCCACGAGGACATCGATGTGGACCTTATCGAGCAGGACGCCATTGGCAAGCAACCGGTAAGTTGAATCTGCTTTTTCCGAGCGTTACCGCTTCTTCCACTCTTATAGTCTGGAACGAGGAAAGTTCTGGCGGCAGCAAGCAATAAAACGAAATCTGTAAACACGCTTAACGCGAGCAATAACAAGCGCGTAGAACTGTTTTGGTGAACTTTGAAAGAAACTTGATATCATTACTGACGATTAGTGTTATTTTTCGAGCAGCGTATCGTATTTACATTAGCGGGAGTTGGGAACTTGAAAATTATATTTTATTAAACTATAGGTATTGCGCAGTGAATTTTAAAGACAAAACCAAGATTTTTCTTTATTTGAATCTTGGTGCTTGAATCTTGGTGATTTCTTATTTTTTTAAGGTATATTATGTACTGAAAAAATTTGTAAAATTTAGAGATATTCACTGCGCTTTCTATCAAGAGGAATTTATAAATCCTTTGTCTTTTGGAGCAAGAACGCAACTGTCCAACAAGTTCTTACCTCCAATTCTTCCCAAGCCAAGCTTGTCTTACCAGCCTTTCTTAAATACACGCTTACACAAAAATTCCACGTTCGGCGACAAATCTGCGCAATAAGATATTCTTCAACGCTAAAGCCACGTCTCCGCGTGAACCACGCACTTGTAAAGGCCTTAGAAAGCACATTTTCCCATCCAACGCATAACTAAAAGTATACACTTATCGGCATTTCACACCCACCCCACGAAGTTACCCCTTACGCGCCACAAATCGTTGTTTCACCGCGTCCAAACTAAAATTACAAAACAAAACAACCCCCAGTGTTTACGCGAATTCGAATGGCTACCTGCACTTTGAAAAGTTGAAACACCTGTTCACCAAGCCGCGCTGCCTCCGCAAAGGGAGGGTTATCGCATTTTAATTTCATACGCGACGTAAGAGGATTTATTAGTCGTCTCGAATTGCAGGATGTCACGCCATTCCCGGCGAAAGAGGCGGCGGAGTACTTGGACGAGCCGATGCTGAAGCCTCGAAGGTCCCAGGGCATGTGCTACACGCCCGAAAGGCTGGTTAGATCTCAGGAGTACAGAATACTCACGCCATCGCCCCGTTACTTGTCCATCTCTCAAGCGAGGATCATGCCGGAGAACGAGAATCCGCGGAAGGCGCTCCGCTGCCGTCGGCGATTGAATTATCTTATCGACTCGAAGCAAGTCGGTGGGTATTTACCTGCTTACGGGAGAGAACCAGCCTCGTACTACTTCGGCTGCTCGCGTGGCGTGCAACGGTGCACGGCAGATCGCAAACTTGTTCGAGCGAGCAAGCCCGCCGTCAGCTAACTTGAATACACATAACCCGACCATTGTGTCTGACCCAGTAAACTTTCGCGGTCTACCAATATGTGAAATCGGCTCGCCTCACGCTCATTAGATAGTACTTTCGTTTCAACACCTGTACCCTCCAAACTTCTGTCACAATGCTCTTTCAATCGTAAGGAGGGGACAACACTTTTACCGCCACCCCCTGCGCGGCTGCCATTGTCGCGTAGCTTGTTTGTGCTTTTGTCGCTTCGTTAACGGGTTAACAGAAAAAAATAAAGCGTAACGTACGAATATGGACATTGTGCGCGTGGGTGGCGGGGGATAGTAACGTGCGAAATTCATTGGCTTGTATTTGGGGGATTACTTCGAACGAGCGTGTGCAATGGTGGTATAGTCCGGACGGGGAGTGATTTTGATTTTGAAAGCATCGGCTTTGAAGGTGGAACTGAATTTTACCCAAACGCACGCGCACCCTCCACGAGTTACCCTCGCCGAGTAATGGATTTCGTTACATATTTTTGATTCGTTTCTACTTGGAGTACCTGCCCCTTCTCGGCTGTACTGAGAATTCTACCCTACTCTGCATATAGTCAATGGAAAGCTAGCAAAGCGTTGAGGGAACATGGATACTAATTCGTCAGGCAATGAATGCGAGAAATGTTTGTTTAGGTGCGACACAATTGAAAGCCCTTTTACATCCCCACCCGGTGGAAGTGGCGGTGCCAGCGATCTCCAGGCATCATTGGAGAAATTATAAACGAGCCTGCGACAGTAACGACTTGGCGAAGGGCGGCGACACCCTTGCGATAACGGAGGAGCTGGAACCGACCGCCTTGCAAACACCTGACTTGGCCAACGCGAGACCCAGCTACGAGAGGCTGAATGTCACCTGGGAGGATTGCAAGAAGATGGGGACACGTAGCTCCTCTCTGGAGGACACTTCCGGTATCCAGAGCAACGACTGGAGCTCTGACACGCACAGCAGCGACCTACAAAACGCGCCTCTGTGCCTCTGCGATGAGCTAGCGTCGACGAACTACAAGCTCGACACTTCACAGGTCTCAATCTCGCATTAACATCTCCTAGTCGAAGCAGAAACGGGAATGCTGGTGTATTTAGTGGAAACCGAACACTTTTTTTCAAACCCGATTTGCTGCTCTAATTTTTTACTGTCTATTATGAGAGGCTTCGTGAACTTTAAGCAGAAAACTGTCAGCAAAATATGGCAGGGATATTATTCGATATAATTAGATCAAGTTAAACATATAAGTAAAATTTATGTCGCAAATGCTAATCGATTATTAGAGTAATTAACCCTCTATAACCGACATTTTTAGAACATCCATAAATCTGTAAAGATTCTATGTAAATTATCAGATACGTTTGAATTTCGTTTCATAAACATTTTATTGTACAGTGAAGATTTATATGTTACAGTAGTTGAATATGGCACTTTTGTGAACCAGCAATATAGAACACGGATAATATATATTACCTGAAAGTCACGCGACGTTACGTAGGGTAAGAATGAAATGTCAAGGCCTTCGAATATTAATTCCATGTTATGCATTGATTTCGCAGGAGAGATGTTCTGCCATTAACGAGGTTGTATCGATTCTGGAAGTGCTCGACACAAATCCCGCGAAAGCAGCGGTGCTTCTCGAGGAAGATCGTTTTTGCAACAGCACTTCCTCCCACGATCAATTAACCAGGCTGGCCCTGACGATAGAAACGGACGCGAATGTGCCAGGGGTCCTCGAAGATCCTGAATACGTGGTCCACCATCTTCAAAGAAAAGTAGAGAAGCTTCAGGCTAGCACCAAGGATATTTTCAGGGACATTTATAATCTGCGAAAGAGCTTTCAGGTAACCCCATCCTTCGATTCATATTCCCTAACCCTTAAGGGTGAAGCTAAAAATACTTTATTTCCCACGGTAAAATTTCAACTCTGTCCTTTTAAAATGAACCGTTTCAACAAATTACGTTATACATTTGGACACACTTCTAAAATTATAAATCTCAAGAATTTCTCTGACCCTGCATATTTTTTTTTAAATTTACACTGCAGGGACCAGTGTTATTATACCACCATTGAGATTTTTTAATTAGTTCCGAGTCATTCAAGAAAACTACGTACTATTCGGGCTAGCAAAATGTCCACCCCTAAAGAATAAATAAAATCGATTTATAAGTAAATTTGAGGGTGGTTTCATCGGCAGTGCATTTTTATTGCTTGTTTCAGTGTGACGAACGAAAAATTGCGGATATCTCGTCCAGCACGAACGAGCTGCGGGAGGACGTTCGAGAGTTGCGATATCTCGACGATCTTTTGAATCTCTTACGCGGTGAGCCCGAGAGGATTTCAAAAAGAAATTGGCCCTTCGTTGTGGGGCATACAGACGATCATTCGGAGGAACTTAATCTCATCGTGTGAACCAGCTGCCTCGATTCGATCGATAGAACTTAATCAGAAAAGATGCGAGCGGAAGACACGCTGTAACACAGTTTTTGGGGCCATTCGCAGGACCAGTAGGCAATGCCTCGTTGCTCAGTCTTCTTAGATATTTCTGCTGTCCACAAATACGTTGAAAGCATGTCACTGCCATCGTGAATTCGCGGCAACGCGGACATCCAAGAAGAGTGTGCATATAATTTAAAGGAAAGCTGACTTCGTTTTTAGAGAACTGCCCTTAAGGTTGCTGTGAAAGTGAAATCACTGTAAAGAACGCAAGAAGCTTATTTGCATGTATCAACACGACTTGCGAGCGAGCGATTGATATGTTTCGTTAAGATGTGTATTTTAATTTTAGAGAAACTTATTTAAAATATACCATGATAATATATTTTTATACGCGTAACGGAGATTTTATTGTAATTCTGCGAGCCGACGGAAAAATTAGATTCTATTTACAGAATCGTTTAGTTTTCTCCCTCCAGAGAATTGCTGCCAGTATTAGTATTAATTAGTACTTTACGCCATAGGAGTTATTGTGGTATAATAATGGAAATCCGTGCCTTTGGAAAATGCAATACAAATTTTTGTCTCATTTTTTATATACATACTTCTTTTGCTCCTTTTCTTCAAATGTTACCTAAGATTGGTGGTATAAATTTATACAGTACATAAAGAAATATACTAAGTAATTATATTAGATAGTTTTATCGAAATTTGTTGCGCACTTGACATAAAAAATCGCGCGGTGTGTGTTAATGCGTGAAACAAGTGAAACAACTTGATGTTGTGATTTCGATTTTAAATTACCCACGGGAGAGGTGGTTGGGAGGAATCGCACCGGAAAAGTTTCTCGTCATTTTAAATGAAAGTTTAATATTTCACATCATTTCCCTACAAATACATCAACATTATTATATGTACACACTTTTATCAATTTCATAAAAAAGAATATCTATCTAAACAATATTCACAACACCTCCACAATTCAGCCGCGAATAAAAGGTTTAGTAAAATATAGATTGAATTAAACCTCTTAATAAATATCCAAATGACTAAATGGAAATTATAAATCACCCCCTATCCGTCCACACTCAGCGAATAAAACATGACCAATGCCGATTCAGCTGAATACGATTTAAATTCTTAAAAACCATATGCAAATTTCAAATAATTTAAAACAATATCCTAGCAGTTTCATCGAAATCAGTCGCTCGTCAATTTCTATTTAAACGAATTACACTACAGCTGCAGATCTCATTCCCCACAGTCTACTGTGAAATGTAATCTATGGAAGTCACGAGAAACAATATGCAGCGACTAGAGAGGATATCTTTAACAAGATCTGTAACAGCAACAGATTAAATCTTCTAATTTTCCTTAGCTTTACGCTTACAGCGTGTTACCCGTGCGCTTTCTGGTAACGCCTGTTAGTCGAGACTTTCGATTGTACCCGGAGCGGTTCGTTTTTACAGTGTTTTCTGAATCGTCAACTGAATCGTTAAAAGGCTATTCTTCAGAGGAAATTAAGTAACGTCTGGGCGCTGCATTTGCTTGGCGTGCTGCCTCGTCGGGTCGTGGTAAGCAATGCCAGCTCGCAGCATTTCGCCGTGACGAAACACATCGTGCGGGGATGAGAGCGAAGGCAAAGATGGTAGCGAAGGTAACAAACAACTTAGCACACTGCTATCCGACGAATATATCCCGTTGGTAGCGGAGGCCATCGAAGAAGCGCAAGAACTTGACGCAGCTACCAGAGCAGGGCTCGCGCTCTGATCGCCGGCTCCTAAGGCGCTCGAACTTGGTCCCATTAAACTTCCTGTTCACAAATTCCGTAGAAGAGATGATTATATATTTTTGTCATATTTTCATTCAATGAGATATATTTACCACTGCTGTTTTTCATATTTTCGAATAATTCGTGATTTAAGCCATTCACAACTGTATCTTACTTGGACGTAAGATTGAGGTTTCTGAATTTACATTTTTGTCAAGGGTGCATATGAAGTAAATATGGATATCTACGCTTGCGCACAGTGAATTCATGAACGCATGTATACGCAAGGGAAATTAAGAGAAAAAGTGTTTCATTTGTTATTGTAAAATGTATCAACATTTTTAAAGAATTAAATGGTACTTTAACTTCGTGTAACGTAAGAGTAACTTATGTAATCATACAAGAAACGTAGAATATTACAAAAAATGCTTGTATGTAAGCTTGTATAAATTACTTGCATTTGTCCCTTATTGTTCAATTACATTTACAATTCAATAATTGCAAGATGACTTACAGCCTCCCAAAGCGTACCTATAAAATAAATTAAATGCGCAAACCGTGCACCTCGATCCTTATTTGCGATTTGCCGTACGTGTAACCGATACGGTAAATTAATCGTAAGAAAACATTCTACTGTTACAAGGAAACGTGCCTCACACGTTCAGACGTGAAATTTAATATGGTAGGAAGATTGATACAATGTTACTTGACATATTGCCACAGATTTTGTAGATTCTCAACTTATACTCGTGGCTCTTTCTGTGTCTCTATTTTTTAACGCAGCTTTTGTCGAAATAATTTAGTCTCGTTAATAATTTTATTAACTGTTTATATTTCAATATCAAAGTATAAGCAATGAACAGTAGCACGTAACTAATATGTTGCTTTTAATTTACAGAACTTTCTCTATTTGTGATACTATAAAATTTCATACATTGCACGGTTTTTTTTAAAACTATTTAACTGCCAATGTTACCACGTGACCGGGATAAAATTGGCACGGCATATAAATAGCATTAACAACTAAAGTTTTACCAATCTGAAGTTACATTGACCCTGCACTCTCTTTTATATTTTGTTTTAAATTAACATTTTTACATTTGCTTTAAGTATCCTATTATAACATCGCATCGTTTGTGATTGTAATTACAAGTGTGAAAATGCATACAATTTCTGTCCTTTTCCTTCTTTAATAGATGTTAAGTAACTGCTAATGTTCCCCCAGTTTACGGTAGGTACGTTCTAACGAGTACTCTATAAATCGTGCAGAGCCTCACGCACGCTCCATGTACATTACTATTCTTCCTGATTATTTATCGATTGTTTTATGATAATTGTATCAATCATTCCTCTTCTCTAGTCGAAGCTGTTAATAATTCACCTGTAAGACTGCCGCTCGATGCGCTGGAGCTGACTGTCGAAGCGATGGACAGGGACGTCGAGAAGTCTGTGTTCTCTGGAGGCCTTGAATGGTCCATCCTCGTCATGTGCGGCGGGCAAATGGACGCTAGCGTGGATCGAACGAGATCATTATTTCTATCAGTCCTCCGGTGTCTCGTGTGGACACCGGATTTATTATTGCTACCGAGCCCAAAGTGTAGGAGCTCTAAATGCCTCCTCAAGTTTCGTGATTGACGCAAAATCGCCCCGCACAGTGGACAAGATACCGGCTGATCGGACATGCTTCGCCCTTTGGACAATCCATCCCCTGGAATTAATTCCATAATATCTAAACACATTTAAACGTACTGATCGCCGTCAACCATTCGCTTCTAATCGAACCGCTGCATCATCCCCTCACCGCTAAGACGGTTTTAGGCAATTTTCTCGCGCGCCCCGTGAATATGGATGAAAAATGAGACAGTTACACGCATAGTGCAAAAGATTACGTCGCTACGGTGTAACACAAAATAAATCTGTACTATTTACTCGATAAATTTGATTACCTAACGGCGATTAGATACTTGTTGAAAACTATACACGTAGAAACTTGAATTTCCACCAGTTGAACATTCAAGACTCTCCGCCACATTTCGCTAAGTAAATAAATACATATTGATGACACGGGACACGCATTCTTCCGTCGAAGGATAATTATACGTGCACGAAGGAAATGGAGGTCTTTGGTTTGCGCTTAAAATCTGGCCGTGCCATTAACGTCGCTCTTCTAGAAAATGTACAATCGGCAAAAGTCCGAATCCCGTTTACACCGTGACGTAAATGTTAAAATATCAATTTGGTACTTTATTTGCGGAAGAAACGATAAATGAGCTACAAAGATAAATTTATAATTCAATATGTTTATATAAAACTGATCGTACAGTTATTACGTGTGTGAATATTTGAAGGATATCGAGAATTCGGATAAAGTGTTCCGGAATATTTATACCACCGCTTTTACTATCCTTAATTCTTTTCACCCACTGCTATTCCCGTTAACCCTAAGATACTGCTCTTACTTGCTAGTATGGAAGATTCCCGTACATGAACTTGTTCTTACACGATCCAGATTGTTTCAGATTTATTCACATCCGAGTGATAAGAACGAAAAGAAAGAAGATCAATAGGAAGATATCAAGGTAGAAATATCCAATAGACTATACAAAGTAATATAACAATCGATTGACACCGACAAGCTTTACAAAATAATGTCAGTCCATTTCATCTATATTTGCTAAACAACGCAAACAACTAATAGTTTAAACATATATCAATATAAGTACATTAATACAATAAGTAAAAAAGAAAAGAGAGTTTCGCTCTTTTAAATTGAACTCCTAACGCACGAGGGTGCAGCGAATCACTGAAAACGACAGACAAGGTAGCCTCCGGATCACAGCAACAGAATCAAATGATAATCCACATAATTCGTCTCGAATCTCCGCTTTTAGTTCCACTCTGTACATTCATCTAGCGATAGTCGGGGACGGAATGTTGCTTTGAGGCGAGACAACATTCGGCGCGTGCGACGTCGGCGAAGGAAGCGGGCTGGGCTTACAAATTATTTGTTCACAGGTACTACTCCCACTATCAGTCCCATACGTTACAGGCTGTTCACCGTAGCTGGTCAGCTCGACCTCCGGTTTTATTTCTAGCATCATCGTGTCAGCCGAGGAACTCTGAACCGAATTACTATTAAATCGATATTTGCAGGACGACAGAAGGTGTCTACGTAAATTCCTTGCTTGCCGTAACGTAGCACCGCAGAGCGGGCAGATGCCCGGGCAATCGGAGGCACCGCGTATCTTGGACGCGTTCATGCTCCCGGTAAGTCCGCAGGGCGCTGTCCCCGCGGTTGAGCTCTGGGTAACTAGTGGGAGCGGTACACCAGGAGGAAAACCCATGTTCAGGGGACCAGGGAATTGCGGTATGTGCAGTGGAGAATACGGCTGCATCGGCATTAAAGTATGGAGGTGCGATTCACTGTCCGATATCTGATCCTGGTTGGGCCCCGTCTGAGAATTTTCTGCCGACACTGGCTGCGCTTCTTGAGCACGTGGCGAGTGACAACTCCGAGGATTCGAATATTCCAATCGGTCGTTCGTCGCTGCTAACAGACACAAACACAATATTACCATGCAGGGCTGAACTGATTTCTTTCATATGACATTTCCGGGCTATAATTTCTATCCTGTGATCGATTAGATGCAGTTCAACCCGAGTGATGGTTGTGCTTGTGTCCGTTCTAATATAAGGAAAGAATGCTCGGAAAGAATTTTAACTCGTGAACCGTGGTTCACCATTGACAACTTGTTCGTGAACCAGTGATAAAAATAATATATATCGGACACAAAACACAAGTAATATCGTATTTTCGTTTGTTTTTTTTTTTCATAAAATAGCTTTACTCAAATAATTCTGAAATATACATAACAATAAAAATGATCAAATCAGTCCACTGTGTAATTTATAAATAAATAAAAACGAAACTATACTTATACTTAGGATAAACAATTATAAAATGACATTATTCTTCGTTGCGTCGGGTAAATATGTAATATCGGATTATGCCTCAAATATTTTCTTAAGCTTCCAGTTGCTTTCATAAACGTAACAATTATGGAATCTACCGCTATATGTGATTTAAGTATTCTTTACCTGTATCATCACCATGCTCCGTGTCATCTTCATCTTTCTGATAGTAACCGACCGATCTATTACTATCGCTTCCATCCACGGGCTTGTTTTCATTATCAGTAGCGCTACCGGTACGCGGCCATTTTCCAGAAGACGAAGAGGACTTTCTTCTTTTCTTTCTTCGTTTCATTGGAAAGTATGGACTACTTGTTTCCTTGGATGCAGCCTCGTTTGCCGCTGGTATCGCTGACACGGGCACCTCTTCTCCGTTCTAATTAAATAAAATAGTTATGTTTCCTTTTCAACAGATGTATAAGAATTATAATGAAGTGTACTTTAAAATTTCGTTAGCTTACAAAGTTAATGAGTACATAAATATACTATCTAAACATATTACGCTTATATAAATATGGCTTTTTATAAGTTTTATATATGAAACACACTTCTGTCAGTATAGTAGGTGGCGTTAACCCATGAATGCAAAGGCAATGGGCAGCTTGAAGCAGAGAAGGCAACTGAGACGGTTCCACGCTCACTTCACCACGATACACAAACTCCAGCAGTGACTCCAAATCGTCTGCTGCTATGCCAGCTAGCATGACCACTGGATGTTGGCATGGCGTGCTCTGTTTACATAGAATCCATAACAAAAATAAAACATACCTCGAGTTAGTAATTATAATACATAAAACACAGAAAGGTATTACATTAGTATATTGCATTTAGGTTTTGCAATTATTTTCTGTTTCTATATTCATGAACAGCCAACTTTCAAAGATTCGATTAAACAGCAATAATGTATGCAGACATACGATCAACAGATAACTCCTACCTTGTCTCTGTCCAAAGGAACAAAGACACGATAACTAAGAATTGTTATTCGAATCAGTAAAATTATAATGCTAGATATTTACAGACAGATCTGTGTTGCGTCGACTATGCTATTAAATGTACAAAAGGAAGCGATGCTACAACCTTCAATAAGTCCAGTAAAAAAGGACTAGCTGCGCAAAGAACTATCTTATGCGCAGGAAAGCTGCGTCCTCCGGCAGCTAAAGTAACATCCACTAAATCGCCGTGACCTCTTAATAGCTGCACCGCAGAAGCCAACGACGAACTAAATTCTCCCCAAGAGAGACTATACAGTTGTCCACTGCTTCCCATTCTGAACAACAGATTATACGTGGGTCAAGTAAAGCTTCTGTACCATGTGAAAAGATCTCTAAGATATATTAACAGCAGAACAGTATCTCCATATTGTGTTGCAACAGAATTCAATAGCCCACACTGTTTCACAGAAAAACGAATAAACCTCCAACATGCGTGTAATTTACCCTAAATGACAGCGAATACAAACGAAATGAATAAGGATTCGGGAAATTGACCACTAACGGTAACGATACGTACTCGTCTCCCCCATCTACATTCTCTTAATTAGTGCCCCCACCCCGAGAAATACGATCTCGGCGTCGTCTGAAAGTTAACCTAAAAAAAGTCTCCTACCAAGGAGATAAATGATCGTAATATTCCCTGAAAACGCGCAATTACGATGCAACGACGAACGAAACTGTTTCTACACTAATGGGAAGCAGAGTGAAGTTAAAAGAACTTAGAGAAATGCGTTCAACAGAGGATAACTCACACTGTGGTAAAATTTGTCCGTGTAAATTACACGTCGTGTTATAGTAATCACGTTTGATTCGTTGTTCGCACTGAGTAGGAACAAAATTAACGACCGTGCTTCTGTGATTTCGCGAAACGACCTTTTGCGCCTGCTAAATAGACACGCGATTTGAAAAATGAAATTCAAATGCTGTCAGAAATGATCATGCACGTCACATTTTACGAGACTGTGCTGCCACCGTATCATCGCTGAAGGCAGGGATCGGCTGGCTTAAGCTGCGGTGATGGAGAGGGAAACACCTACAGGAGCGGTGGTAATATGTGCGTGAACCGACGCCAGCGCCAAGCCAGCCAAGTGGCGCCAACGCGAACCGACATCACGGCCAAACAGCGTCACCGGGAAATATGTTGTCGACTCTGGTTGGCCGCGGCGTCATTCGCTTGACGCTGGCGTCGGTTAGTCTCCCATCGTGGCGTCTCACATACTACCACCGCTCCTGTAGGTGTTTCCCTCTCCATCAGCGTAGCTTAAGACCGCCGATCCCTGGCTGAAGGAAATCTGGCATCTGGCGGTTCGAGCGGCTTGTTGGCGGAAATTATGTACAAACGGAACAATTATAACAACAATATGATTTTTAAATGTTACGCTATGTTATGGAGCTCTCTCAATACTATGTACTCAAATTCCGTATTTTCTGACGAACGAATTCAATTGTACGAGTTTACAAACAATGAGTAAAAAAATAAGTATATCTACTTGAAGGTCAATTTTAGAGTTTCATTGGATGAACGAATAATATTTAAAATTATCCCGTTGCAACACTTGGAACACATTATAATTATTGTTTTTCTATAGTTAGATGATAAAGGAAAATTGTATTACAATATCAATAATGTACAGTGAAAATAGTGTTTTACTACAGATAAATGATAATGTGAAGAGGACCATGGAAGCAAAAGTCATAAAAGCGTTGCAAAAAGGAGGTACAAAAATGATAGATTTATATATCCATAAGATAATAATAATCATCATATATGTCACAATATACTTATTACAAATTATATAAATTTAAAAAGTGAAACTTTTCAAAGTACTTTGAATAAAAATGACAATTTGAAAAAAGTCTTTCTTTCCTTTGAGACCTTTCCTTTCAGGAATAGTATGCAATAGATCCATGATCATAATAATTTTTGTTACTGAGCCAGGCATACATTTTAAGAATCTATTTTGAATTCCTTTAATTTTAGTTTCATTTTATAAAGTATGAAAAATTCCAATGTTCTCGTTACATTGTAGGTAAAGATTAATATTTAAAAACTGTTAATTGAAAATACAATCGCATGTAATAATAACAATGAACTTTTTATTATTAGAATATACTTTAAATACAGTAAATAGTTATGGAGAAAATTTATTGCATATCAGCGCAGCAAATGGCTGCCTTAACATCACAAAGGAAATCTTACGAAAACAGAACATCTGCGTCATTGATAGGAAAAATAAATTTGGATGGACTCCATTAATGCTGGCAATTCGTAACAGAGACATCCAGACGGTGAAATTTCTTTTAAAGAAAAATGCTAATGTAAACGAGTCAACTTACCTTGGTGAGCTTCTCTCAAGGGGAAAGTGTTTTATGTTTAATTTTATTCCAGAAATAACGCAATAAATGCACCGATCCAATGCAATAAAAGCCAAATATTTAATTAATTTATAGGTATGTCAGTGCTTGGACTAGCTGCTGCAATAAATACAGATATGTTTGAAACTGTGTATAATGCGTGCCCATCCGCGCTATTAAATTCTGCGAATGATGATATTACACCACTTTGTATAGCCGCTATGAAAAATGATAAAAACTTGTTCTTTAAATTATTAGAGTTAGGCTTCGATGTTTTTAGAAGCAGTAAGACAATACTTTGTTTGATTGTTAATACATAATATAATATACCATATATATTCCTCGAATACTGTATTTTATTACTTTTCATAGATGAGTACACACAAATTATGATGAAACAGTCCACGGTACCTGAAATAGCAATGTTGGTAAAAGAACATCTCGATACAGAACATTATTGGAACGATACTTCGGACAATATTTGTATAGAAACTGATTCAGATACGAAAGAAAACTTACATTTATTAAAGTCAACCAACAGGAGTAAAGAGAAATGCGTTATGCAAATTATGCATGATGCTGAAAAAAAAAATGACAATGGAAATGAAAACAACGATAAACCATTGTCTTTGAATCTTCCTGTGCAACCAATGTTTGTACTTCATTCTCCAGAATTAAATAACCACAGCTGTAGAAACAATGTAAAAATGAACTTGAAGAAAGATTTGAAACCTTGCAAATTAAATTTGATGGTAAACAACTGGGAACCTGTGCAACACAGTTTAATTTCACCAACTTTAACATGTACCCTAGAAGAAAGAATGCTTCAATCCCCAAATATATATTTTGTACAAAGTAATTATGATGATAATGATAATGTGGATAAGGAACAATTAACCGAAGATGCAAATAAAACAATAATACAGCACTCGAAAAATAACGAATATGTATCTGAACTACATTTACAGAGGTATATCATGAATATATTATCGCGAATATACAGTCTTCCCCGGATTATCGAGAAAGATTTGGTCTGGGTTAGGTGAGTTTATGCCGACGAAAATGAGTCCAAACGTGAAGCAATTCGCAGCGAGGAAGGAAAACTGTGGGATGGGTAGATCTTTTCCTATAATCCGGGGAAAAAAAGCATTTCAATAATCCGAGAAAGACTGTAAATATTAACCAGGTGGCTATTTGGTTTTAAATTGTTTTTCATTCGCAAAGATTACAGTCTATTCGTCCACCGGACTTAAATATTCAAAATGATCCAGAGGATCTCAATGCCACCCTTGGTTATATACCTGAATTTAGTCCGATTCGTTCACCACACGTACCTACAGATATAAACGATGAAAATGTATTTGGAGAAAATACACCAACTCCGCCACGTTACAGAACACCGCCACGAGGAATGATTTTGAATTCGGAGGAAGCGAAAATGTTTGTTCTGTTAAAACGTTATGGACTAAGTCAGCATGTTCCTATATTTCTTGAACAAGAAGTAAGTGTATCGGCCTTCCACGTCAAATAATAATCATTGGAATGTAAGATAAAGGATATTCCTGTTGAATTTAGATCGTTGTAACATATAACTGTTCCGTTTAATGTCTCATATTTACATAATTTATTTTAGGTAGACGTTGATCTATTTATGACTCTTACCGATGAAGACTTAGTTGAGATTGGTATAAAAGACAAGTCAGACAGAAAAGCTATACTACGTGTTATAATGGACTATACAAAGTCAATAATATAGAAAATTATGTTTTGTTATTATTTTATTTATTATGGATGTTAATCGTTTTTATGCATATGCTTACAACGATGAACATTATTCTTACTGCCTAACAAATAATTATTTCCACATATTGTTGTTACTATTATTTTTTATAACATATACCTATAAGAATAATAAAATAAATGTGGTAAAAACGTATACCTTTTGCGATGTTTATGTTTACTTTGATTACAAAATATTTTTATATATCTACAGACGGAACTGATTTAACATTTGTGTGTTTCTTATATGAGATAATACTTTGTTAATCAGGTCTGTTTTTTTTATTTTTGAATCATGTGGAATTAAATGCTTTTTCAACCAATCACTTAAAACACTCTTCCGCACTTGATGTAACTGGTTATTCTTTGCCATTGCTTCTACGTCAATATTATGATCCTATTCAACATATTATTTCATTATCGACATACTATTTTATTGCATCCGATCGCGCATACAAGTTTTAGGAACACTCACTGTTTCTTGTAAAGGGACCCTACTATTTTCACTGGATTTAGCGTTTGATAATTTTTCCTTTAATGTTAAATGTTCTCCTGTTTCCTTTTGTAAGGACTGAAACTGCAAATAGTGCGTAAAATAGAATACAAACTGACGATAGAAGATGTATAAGAAATGAGTAATAAACAGTTTACCCCTTCTCTGTTAACACGGGAGTATGGCTTTTGGACTCCAAAGTATCTGGAAATTGTTTCTGTTTTGGTCACCGTAAAAGTATCAGCTAAATTTCTTGACGCGCTACCTCCAATAAAGCCTCCTTCTATAGTTTTTGTAACGTCTAATAAGTAAAAATCGCTCAAGTACTTAAAATTTATAGATTATTTGCAACTGTATGTAGTGACTTTATTACCATTTCGATTTTCATCGATATCTCTGTTGCTTGAATATGCCACGTTCTCACAAACAGATGTATCGTGGATTCGATGAATCTTTGTTAATTGCTCTTTCAGCGATACAGAAGTAATATTCGTATTCCTAATTTCAGAATTTCCCGATTGCAGAATTCTGATGGGATCATTTTCTTTTACAAGACAACTATCTTGACTTTTTATGAATGTAGCACATGCCAAACTTGAATTTTCCTGCGCGAAATGTATATTGTAGTAAGAAATAATCAAAACTTGGCGGTATATTCAATACACGATGGACCGTTAAACAAGCGCTTTTAACTTACTGTTTTGAATGGAGTATGTTTGGATATTTGTAATTGTTGGCCACAAATTATAGGTACTTTTACAAGCATATCAGACAAAAACTGTGTGATTGTAAGTTCTTTGTCCCTATTCGGGATGATATCTAACGAGCCAAATGTGATGCATAAACTAGGATAAGTGAAAATATTTGATCTAGGTATGGGAAATTTAATTTCATAATACAATATCCCATCTTTATTTTTTGGCAAAGAATATCCGTACTGAAATGTATTCATATAAACATAAACGTAGAATTAATCCGGATTCTGAAAAGTGTATTTAATGTAAAGATTTATACCATGTTTTTCCAATGTCTACGTAACTGATCATAATCTGTGAAAGCACAACTCGCTGGAATTTCTTTAGATACAGACAATAATTTGCCTTTTTTTGTGCTGAAACAAGATTTCATAAACTAAACTGGTAAAATCTGCTTTTCGCTGTTTCGAAGTTATTCAATGCTTATAGCAGATTATTAAAACTTTTACTACCTTGGTAAGACATGTACGAATGGGATTTTATAAGAAGATAAATCGATATATCCTTTGGGATCGAGTAAAAATTGAGCTATAACGGATGAAGGAAGATGTTCTTCAAGTTTTAAGTACGGAATTTTAACTTTTTCTACACCAAGTTGCAAGCGCGTATTATTTTCTGAAAATTTACCTAATATTACTATATATAATACATACGCAAATCAAATACTACAGTAGAAGCATAAATTGAATCAATATAAAGACTTCTTATGCTGAAAATAGATACAGATTAAATTTAGGGAAGTTTTACTAACAAAATGTACATATGAGTTCTATGAGCGGCAGTTTTATCTAAATAAAGTATAGGTATATACTGAAAAGTTATTTTTCCTGTAATTTATGATTTTACTGTAAACTAATTAGATCTTTTAATACCCTCTATAAGAATATCTAATTTTACTGCTCCAATTGCTTGTACAGAGTTATAAAACTCTTTCCCTAAAAGCATATATTGACCAGCTCTGTTCCACTGAGGAGCTATCTTACTCCGTATTGTATAAATAAGACACATCTTATAAAGTTCTTTGGTGATTGGGCGTACTCCGTGATACTGATAAAAGAAATGAAAACAAAATGATTCACCAGAAACATTATGGTTTGAGTAAGCTTTCTAAATAAGTAATGTGATTCATGCAACAAACGTACCACAAGTTTCAAAGTTCTCAAGATTGTTTCCAACTTCCCGGTTGCGAAAAATGTTTTATCTGTGATAATGAATATAAATATTTCCGTACCCGACACAGGCGAAGCGATTACTTTGGGGACTAAATGTATAAGTAATCTGAAATTATATTTTCATTACGAGAATTTACTTGATTGCAATCAGCCTTAGGAAACAAAGAACACAAGTTAAAGGATATCGAACGCGATACTTACCGGCATTTCATTGTTTGCCAGTAAAAATTTGATTTCGTCTTCGATTCATGTACATCGACGAAATCAATTTGGCACATTACGCAACATAATTTATTTAAATTTGGGAAAGAAGCATACATAATAGTATTTTCTTCCCTTTCGTATACGACGCGAGAAGTATTCATTGTTTTACGAAGTATTTTATTAAATTCAGTTATTCTGCCTTCCTCGCAAAGTCACAGGCGATTCCACGACTTTTCAAATTACAAATCAAATTTGCTCTCAACATTTAGAGATCGAAAGGTTCTATGACTAACTTTTAGTTTAGGAATTTAAGAATAAATGGTATTATATTTATACCTAGAAAGTTCTTTCAGACTTTTATATATTGAAAATTTAGAGCGTTTAAAATAAAAATTTCTGAACAACATTTGTCATATATTTGTACATTAAATCGTATTTGATATCCATAGTTCAATCATTTTTCAATCTGGGAAATTTAGAACTCGGAAGTTGGCGGCTCCAACGGAAGGCTATATAAGCAACCGTTTCGGTCGTTATGCGTCACTTCGAGTAAGTTACTGTGCATTGTTTGATAGTCTTTTGTGCGATCAGTTTTGTCTGCAATTTCGTTTGTCCTGCGTTGCACATATTCACTTGTAAATTATTTCAGCGCATGTAAGTATATTTTCCATCATTATTCTATAATCACGTAAGAGAATTCGTATTAATTCAGTAGATATTGTAACAAATATTGCTTCACAATTTCATCATCCATCGATCGTCCATTTTGGAGAGCCAGCAATTTTATGCGATCAATACTTTCCCAATCCAATATAATTACCCCCATACTTATTTAGATATTCAGTTAATAAATAATTTGTCTCGCATTACACATATTCTTCTTCGTAACTATTTCATACAAAATTCTATGTACACTGTATACATCGTTCGTTAATATTTGAATGACTGGAGAGCTTTGTTCGGACGCCATTTTAGGGCGAGATTCTGCTTACACAGCTTTACTCAGCATTTTCTATTCTGCCATAAATACGTGCATAATATTAGATTAAAATACCAAAAACCTAGCATAAAAGATTAAGCGTTCAAAAATATAATCTGGAAACATTAAAAAAAATTTGGCAACTTATTAAATATTTCGTCATGTTTTAATATATATATATACACCTTTTTATGCAAAAATCCTAAATTAGTTTACAATTGACAAAAAAATTTAATAAAGCTACAAACTTAGCTACATTTTAATTTTTTTTATTCTATAATACAATATTTCGCGTAATAGTCATAGAAATACATTTGATTTGAATTCCAACAATTTTTTCAGTTCTTCAGATCTACAACCATGCAGATCTTTGTCAAAACACTGACGGGGAAAACCATCACCCTGGAGGTTGAAGCTTCAGACACGATAGAAAATGTGAAGGCCAAGATCCAAGATAAAGAAGGAATTCCCCCCGACCAACAGCGTTTGATTTTTGCTGGCAAGCAATTGGAAGATGGCAGAACGCTCTCTGATTACAACATCCAGAAGGAATCCACATTGCACTTGGTGTTGCGTCTCCGAGGAGGAATGCAGATCTTTGTCAAGACACTTACGGGGAAAACCATAACCTTGGAAGTTGAAGCTTCGGACACGATAGAAAATGTTAAGGCCAAGATTCAAGACAAAGAAGGAATCCCCCCTGATCAACAGCGTTTGATCTTCGCCGGCAAGCAGTTGGAGGATGGAAGGACCCTGTCAGACTATAACATCCAGAAGGAGTCCACGTTGCACTTGGTGCTGCGTCTCCGAGGAGGGATGCAAATTTTTGTTAAAACTCTCACAGGTAAAACCATCACTCTGGAGGTTGAAGCTTCAGACACGATAGAAAATGTAAAGGCCAAGATTCAAGACAAAGAAGGAATTCCTCCCGACCAACAGCGTTTGATCTTCGCTGGCAAGCAGTTGGAAGATGGAAGGACACTCTCTGATTACAACATCCAGAAGGAATCCACATTGCACTTGGTGCTGCGTCTCCGAGGAGGGATGCAAATTTTTGTTAAAACTCTCACAGGTAAAACCATCACTCTGGAGGTTGAAGCTTCAGACACGATAGAAAATGTAAAGGCCAAGATTCAAGACAAAGAAGGAATTCCTCCCGACCAACAGCGTTTGATCTTCGCTGGCAAGCAGTTGGAAGATGGAAGGACACTCTCTGATTATAATATCCAGAAGGAATCTACATTACATTTGGTGTTACGTCTCCGAGGGGGAATGCAAATTTTTGTTAAAACTCTCACAGGTAAAACCATCACCTTGGAGGTTGAAGCTTCGGACACGATAGAAAATGTGAAGGCCAAGATTCAAGACAAAGAAGGAATTCCCCCTGATCAACAGCGTTTGATCTTTGCCGGCAAGCAGTTGGAAGATGGAAGGACACTTTCAGACTACAACATCCAGAAGGAGTCTACGTTGCACTTGGTGTTACGTCTGCGAGGAGGAATGCAAATTTTTGTTAAAACTCTTACAGGTAAAACCATCACCCTGGAGGTTGAAGCTTCGGACACGATAGAAAATGTAAAGGCCAAGATTCAAGACAAAGAGGGAATTCCCCCTGATCAACAGCGTTTGATCTTTGCCGGCAAGCAGTTGGAAGATGGAAGGACACTTTCAGACTACAACATCCAGAAGGAGTCTACGTTGCACTTGGTGTTACGTCTGCGAGGAGGAATGCAAATTTTTGTTAAAACTCTCACAGGTAAAACCATCACCTTGGAGGTTGAAGCTTCGGACACGATAGAAAATGTAAAGGCCAAGATTCAAGACAAAGAGGGAATTCCCCCTGATCAACAGCGTTTGATATTCGCTGGCAAGCAGTTGGAAGATGGAAGGACACTCTCTGATTACAACATCCAGAAGGAATCCACATTGCACTTGGTGCTGCGTCTCCGAGGAGGAATGCAAATTTTTGTTAAAACTCTCACAGGTAAAACCATCACCCTGGAGGTTGAAGCTTCGGATACGATAGAGAACGTGAAAGCCAAGATTCAAGACAAAGAAGGAATTCCTCCTGATCAACAGCGTTTGATATTCGCTGGCAAGCAGTTGGAAGATGGAAGGACACTCTCTGATTACAACATCCAGAAGGAATCCACATTGCACTTGGTGCTGCGTCTCCGAGGAGGAATGCAAATTTTTGTTAAAACTCTCACAGGTAAAACCATCACCCTGGAGGTTGAAGCTTCGGATACGATAGAGAACGTGAAAGCCAAGATTCAAGACAAAGAAGGAATTCCTCCTGATCAACAGCGTTTGATATTCGCTGGCAAGCAGTTGGAAGATGGAAGGACACTCTCTGATTACAACATCCAGAAGGAATCCACATTGCACTTGGTGCTGCGTCTCCGAGGAGGAATGCAGATCTTTGTCAAGACACTCACAGGGAAAACCATCACCTTAGAAGTTGAAGCTTCTGACACGATAGAAAACGTAAAAGCCAAGATCCAAGACAAGGAGGGAATTCCGCCTGACCAACAGCGTTTGATCTTCGCTGGCAAGCAGTTGGAAGATGGCAGAACGCTCTCTGATTATAATATCCAGAAAGAGTCTACGTTGCACTTGGTGCTGCGCCTGCGAGGAGGGATGCAGATCTTTGTCAAGACGCTCACAGGGAAAACCATCACCTTGGAAGTTGAAGCTTCTGACACGATAGAGAATGTAAAGACCAAGATTCAAGATAAGGAAGGAATCCCTCCCGACCAACAGCGTTTGATCTTTGCTGGAAAGCAATTGGAAGATGGAAGGACACTTTCAGACTATAACATCCAGAAGGAGTCCACATTGCATTTAGTATTGCGACTTCGTGGAGGAATGGAAAGTTTTATATGATCTTTGAAGGTGGACTACATTCCGCTTAATGGGAACTGGCCTTTACCGACAAAGAGGTTAGAAGATACAATTAATTGTTGCAGTTAGTAATATGAAAATGTATATCTTCAAGTCTGACTGCTGCGAATGATATTTCTGTCGGTAAAGGCGAGTGAAATTGCTAGTATTGATAGTGTCATTATATTACCTTTTTTTTTATGTCTATCATCTTCAGTACTTCTTGCTATGAATATATAAGTATTTCTTTATTCCTGTATAATGACATGAATGGCAAGTTGTATTGATCCAATTGCATATGAGGACATGTTCTTGTAATGCGCTTATATTCATTAAAGGATCATCGACGTATTTCTGTCAAATAATAGTGTAATTTTATTTTCCTCGTTTCACCAATTCTATAACTTAGGTTTATTTGTAGCTTCGAAATTCGAATGTTGTTTAGGGTAGCTCTAATCAGGTCTGGCATTAACACAAATTAATACCATCTATAATAACAGCAATTTTTTAAAAATATTTTATTGTAAAAATCAATATACTTTATTACAAATTACAAACACTTGTAATTAGATCGCTATGAAATCAATCAGTATTGTTCGCACCATTGTACTCTAAAGTTAGATAACAAATACATTAAAAATTTCAATTCACAACAGTAGAGGCGCGCTCAGTGCACAGTCTCGTTGCTGAAATCTCGACTTTAACGTAATGCACCACGCTCGTGATCACTTTCTCTTACAACAAACGGAATTACTTGGCGAACGGCGCAGTATACAAAAGGGTATTCTAAACAAAACATGACGCGAAATGATATGCGCATAAATTCCTTTATCTTTTGCAATTTCAATCGTTAACAGGATCGGTGAATAATTCATCCAATTATCGCGGTATGCCGTATAATTAACGAAGAATAATTCAAATTGTTAGTACCAAAGTAATGTTATTATTTAATCGTGAATGTTTTCATATTTTTCGCTTAAATAGGTACATATAACCGCTTCATTTTGCACCTGAAAGACAAGCAATTAAAAAGGAAGGAAGCGCATCAAATTACGCAGGTCAAACACAATCTACCATAATTCCTCTGAATTCTCTTAATTACTATGGATTTAACGCAATCTAACGTGTTAAGTATTACACTTGATTTCTCTAGACGAAGTCTAATATTGCAATACAAGAAGCTGCATAAATTATTTCCATAACGTGATTCCTTTCGCAATTAAATATTTAAATACGTAGGTATTAGCACACTTGCCCTAAGCTACTAATTAAATACATAATATCTATTAATTCTTTGTTCACTGTTACGTAAATAGCTACTGATTCCAGGCAAGTATTATTCGTGTCTACCTCGCAAGATGATATTCCACAAATAAAAGTAATTATATAATTGGAAACTAATGCTTTACTCCATCCAATATTGACTGTTTCAGTCGAGGTAAAAGGTGACAAACATCAGCAACAAATGATAGAGATTAATGGCTCAACATCCCCCACGTAGTAGAACAAATCTGAAAAAGTCTAGGAAAAGTTTTAAACCAGTACAACAATTGATTTTCGCAGAACACAAGAAACGAGTGCCCCTTTATTCTCCAGGGGAGGGCACAGTAATTATCAGTCCAGTTTCCTCTTCGTTTTTCTTATCTGCAGCTCGGGCAATGCGCGTACGAGCGGTAATCAGAAGCGTAGGTTCGTTAACGATCCTCGTCGCGACTTCCTCGAGCCCTTCGAGGAGGAAGGTTCTCGTACTTACGGTTATTATCCGAGCGCGTGAATCGCGTGACCAGCGTCGTCCCACAGCCACGAACCCGGAACTACGTACATATTTCCTGCGCAAAGAATATTTTCCTTTTATTTTTTAACACCTTTTCCTTATCTCCAGCTCACCGGGGCGCCATCGGCGTTACGCTAAAACTGTTAAAAGTCGCCGAGGAACGCCGCGGAACAAGTGAAATTGTATCGCGTCGAACGTTCCAAATAGAAAGTACCGGTGCGGTATGTACCGAAAGCCTCGTTCTTGCTACACCCCTTCCCAATCGCGTTCGCGTTCCACGAAAAAATGGTAAACTCCAAGGCTTGTAGCCGACTTTACGAACCTGATAATGCGGCGCGCAAAAATTTCGACTTTACTGGGGAAGCACCAAGGAGGGGCGTTGTGAAACACGCAGAGGGTTTCAGAACTGTAGGGGTAATCGGAAGAAAAAAATATCTCGACGTAGTTTGCGAATTAATTGTTCTTTAGAGACTTGCAGAATTTTTTTAATCGCGATTTAAAAAACCAAACTGAAGCTACACGTGTATAAAATAAAACCCCGTTTCATACTTCTGTTTCAGATTACCTGGAAGATAAATATCTACCTATCATGCACACAAGTGGACGACGAATTTAGCGCGGCGCGTTGGTCAATCCTGTATAACTCCTATATTTGTCATTGAAAATTAATAAAAACACAACCGCTACTTCTTCAAAGATGCATACATACATGGTCCAAATTTCAGATGAATCGAATCGCTAGTTTCTTAAAAAAAAATCAAAATTTGGTTTGTTTTTAGTCCAAAAAAATAGGATCCCCCCTTTAAGGAAAATGACTTATAGGCAGGTGATAAAAATTGATATGAATGAGAAATATGGAAGATTGTCGTCTTTGCTCGGTCTACTAGTAAACGTATTATGTAAGCTGTCGATGCTTGTATAATTTACTCCATTACAGTGAAATCTCGATTGATTGCGTTTAAAGCGATCGTTGCGAAATTGTGGATAGGCAGAATGACGATAGCTGACATCAAAACGCTTAAATCTCAGTTACGTTCAATGTGACATTAAACCTATGTTATATAAAACATTCTACGGTATCTCTACCTGGAATTAGGAATTGCTATGTAAAAGTATAAACGTGGATGCGGTACTTTTCCTTTAATTCCACTTCGATAATTGATTTTTAAATACAGCGCCGGCAAGAGAACCACGAACAACAATGGGACTCCTATATTTCATAATAAGAATTACGGTGGTAGAAATTATTCCTGGATAACGGCTATGTGAAATGTTAGTGATCTCTGCCGTGGGTGGTATCCGCGGCATTCCGTTATACGTTGCACCCACATTTATTCTACAATGTGGATCAGACTCGCGGAAAACGCGTTTACACGCATGAGATCTCTTACGCCGTGCTCCGCCGGCATATCGAATATTATACGGCGCGTTATCACGTCGTTTCGAAAGTTTTCTTGCGTTTTTATGACGTTCCTTTGGGAAACGAACGCGCAGGGAAGTAAATTGATTTATCAGTGTAATTTCTAGCGCTTTCGATCACTTTTTCTCGCGTTAAGTAGATACTTGCGCTGCAACGGGGCGAACAAGAAGAAACACGTATAATTGCAAAGTGTTTCTACGAAATCCGCTAAGACTTGAAATCACGTGGAACATAATTCTTCGTTGCGAGAGAAACGTTCTGAACTAATGTATAAGAATTCGTGACGAGTTGATAGTTTCAACTTATACTTTTTCAGCGCACAAGATAGATATTCGTCGTTGTGGTGAAGTAAAACTTGGAGGAATTGAGCATATCGATCAAATGTTTATTTCTGTATATATTTTATAACATGTTTATTTTTTGCAATAGAAGTAATGAGAAAACTATGATGTGTACTTTATTTATTTGTGATACATAGAAGAGCACACTTTAATCAATAAGAATAGTATACCGTAAGTTCATTTCGATATCCACAAAGGACAGTCAGAAACCTCTTTCACGAATTGAATACCAATACCTTTAATATTACTTTTCCTGAGAATTACTTCATTTCAGAATAAACCCTAAATTGATACTATTTCCATATTTCCACGTTTCAACATTCTGAAAATAATTATTATTATTATAATCAGTGGCGCACCCAGAGGGGGGGACTAAGAGCCCCTGGCACCCCCCAAAGAAAAATAATAAAGAAGATTAATGTAACCAGGGCTGAAGTAATTCAAACGCTTTGTAAAAAGGAAAGCCAACTGGATTTTATTCTATTAAATGAAATTTTATAATCTCCTAATGAATTTTATCGAATTAGCACTAAAAATATTTTTATCCAACTCGGCTCCCCCTAAGATTAAATCCTGATTACGCTACTGATTGTAATGAGCTCTAATTGTAAGTGGATTTATAAGGCGATTGAGTAATCATTATGAAGAATCAAATACGAACAGTGACGTTACCAATTAAAGTGAAATTAATCAATGCTAAAACTGGTAAAAACCGCGTAGAATTCATCGAGCTACCTTATACACAGGAAAACAGTAGCCAACGAAGAGTGTCAGTTTCGGTTTATAGATGTTCCCTGGTTTCTTCCTTCGGCCAAGAGAAAGTGCTACGCGACACATTTTTCATTATAATTAAACTTGCACGAGGCCAAGATCCTCGCGATAATACGTGTATAACGTAGCACATGCCTAGCTCCATTCTCGAAAGTACATACCCACATTGAATTTCATTCATAGCTATTCATTGAAGCCTCACCGACGCGTTCTTCGTTCTCACCACAGCTACATACCTAGAAAAGTTTCAACGCGTCCCTTGCTCCCGTAACGATTTACCAATTGCCACGGGCGTCCGTCCCCTATTTTTAAAAACTGATTTTTATTAAGTTTATACCAAACAAGTGAATATTTGTAAAATTTGGCTTTAAATTTGTAATTAAATTGACAGTTCAAAATGGGTCCATGATCCGATTCGTCGATGTCACCGCCAGGGTTGTTTTCTCATTACCTACCATATTTTTCTTCACCGCCACCCCGAAAGTTGCGCCCTTCTGGAAAAATGCCAATTGCTGCCGGTAACCCAAATCGTTCCGAGGAAACCGACAACAAAAAAAAACTGTTACGAGAATCCCACCGACTAATTATATTCGACGCAATGCTCGCAATAAATTATTCGCCCCGCGGGTCCACTCCGCGCCGAGGCGTTTTCACAACGCGACTCGATGAAACTTTAATGCCCTGATAAATAATTGCCCGGCTTGCTTTATTTTCTTCATCGAATCTTTATCGTTCCGTTCGAGGCGAATTGCCCTCGTGCCTTTTTCTTGCGGCGCGACCGTTTAACGAGCGGTGAACGTACGTCGGCACCACTATCGAGAAGAAAAGTCCCGGCTAGGGGAAAAAAAACATTCGAACGTGCAAGTTCGACGACCGATAGTCGACGAAGCGAAATTTTAGCATAGGCGTGTAGCTCTATAGGAAGCAAGAGCGTACACAGGAGCGAGTCAAGATCAGTGAAAACAGCTAATTACTGCGGAGAAATCATTAATTATGTCGCCCCGTATTCCATCTTCGTTTAATATTCTTTTTCTCTGTCCGTTCTCGATGGTACTTCCGTCTCTTTCCCCGCCATGTTCTCCGCCACCGTTTCCATCCTGCTCTACCGCGCTACTTTATTTTTCACCTTTTTCTAAGACTTCTCTTTCACCGTTGCATTCTTCCTCGACGTTAATTATGCGAAGTACTCCCACGACACAAGAATGCCGCTTCAAGATCATGGACTACGGCCGTGTCAGTCGACGACTTTTCTAATTGTTCTCCGCATTTTCCTCTTCCTTTTCGACGCTCTGCTTTTTCACGGCTGCTCGTGGCGGACAATCGACAGTGTGACGGCCTGAAACAAATGCGATATTTCGGATTTGTTTCAAGAGAAAACCTCAAATTATATTAATTAGAAACTTTATGCCTACGTTACATATGCCTATAAAATAATGTTCCACAAACATATCCTACCAATCTCCAGTGGATCGGTTCACGAGTTTTTTTAGAAATCGCGTGCGCCAGCTTTGAAAACGCAGTTTTGAGAAAAACGCGTTTAAAGTTTTAGATATGTACTTTAATTAATTTTTTTTTAAATATCTAAATATGTACAAATATCTTAGCCGTAATGTTTTTAATTAATATAATGTAAGGGTTTTTCTAAAAAAAATCCCAAACATGGCCATCTTCTTTATTGTTATCAGAGTTACTTCATTCCTCGATTTCAATTCGTGTCGGTTTCACTCAAATCCTCTGAAATAAATTCTGAAAATTGTATCAATAATATTCCGTAGAGTCTGCTTCACCAGCTCTTATCATCTCACAAACCTTGGCATTCAGGGTATTTCCTTCGGCATCTACAAACATTTTTTGGATGAGTAATAAAATAAACTTTGCGTTGATCATTAGAAAAGAGCACCCATTCCAAAAGTTGTAGAACGTTTGTGGTCTCGTACAGTGACACACGTTCGCGGCGTACACCACGATCCGTGAATCGCTCCTTGGATACCGTTCATCTATTCTTCACGCGTGCACAGATTCAACGCTGCCCCGCGAACAGGAAAATGCTACGAAACTCTCGGAAGCGCACAGGTTGACCGCAAAAAAACGGATGAATAAGCAGCTCTTTAGTCGACGATAACAATCTTCGCGAGACATTCTCCATCTGGTCGTTTATTGTCGCCAAAAGTGAAACCATCATCCGGGAATTGAAACTTGCTGCCTGGCACTTTAATTCCAAACGCGTTGTGTTATTATGCCCGGCACCATTTGCGTTTAATAATCTCTGTTTAATCAGCTCGTTACATCTGCAGGAAGTAGAGTAGCCACTGTGACTGCCGCCTGTAAAATAAGTGGTTAAACAACATCTCGCTCACACTCTCGCGATATTATTCGAATAATATGGACAGATCGTTTTATTACGTCGAGCCAGTGAAAAGTATGATAATACGTTCGACTGTTTGCTGTCTGGTGAATTAAAATTCCATATTATACGCCTACAGTGGCCCACTATTTCTACCTGGCCTTTGCCACATTTGGAGATGCTGTAAGCGCAAGGGGACATCGGTGATTCAACTCCCAAAATTCGTGCGGTTCTGTCGTCGGAAATTTACATACAATTTACAGCATTCTCTTCCAGCCAGTGGACAGGATCTAACGTGGAAGTGATGCGTTAAAGCTTCTCAGTTGATGGGGATAAATATTCCCTGGAAATTGCACGAACCGACGCGAGAGAAGAAACGGACAGTTCACTGGAGCCTGCCAAATAAGCAGGGTTCGCCACCAAGCCCACGAGGTACCGGGACTTTCCATGTGCCACTTTGGCCATAACGCCAAGATTCCGTCTGGCTGCTTGCACCGGATAAAACTCGCCGAGAAATTCGATCGCCCAACAACTGCACAAGCTCCTCCAGGTTCATTTCGCAACAGGAAACTTGCAATTAGAGCAGTTGGGTCACTCGACTCTCACTGTAAGTCGTGGATCTAGCATGGGCAGGCTCGTCTCTGTAGGCAAAATTACGCAGCCGCCTAGGGCGTAAAGTTGACAAGGGGCGCAAAATTTTTAAAATAATGTTCCCTATGAGATACTAACAAAATACCCCGCGCTTCGCTTCGGGCCTAAGAGATATTAAGAAGTCCGTGAAAATATATTTTACCCTTTTTCACCCCTTTGGGGACGGAATTTCCGAAAATCCTTCCTTAGTGGGCGCCTACGTCATGAAAACAATGTACCTTCCAAATTTCACGTTCCTAGGTTAAACGTTTTGAGATGGGCGTTGATGAGCCAGTCAGTCAGGATTTTTTCTTTTATATATACAGATTACAATTAAATTATACTGTTAATGTTTTAAGATACGAATACAAATTCAGAGAATGGTCATCAAAAAGCTCAATAATTGGGGTGGCGCAATCTGGATTTACTTTTGGGGATTTAATTAAAAATTAATTAGGTGATTGTAAAAATGTATTCAAAGAATAAAATCCAGTTTTCCTTTCTGTTCACAAAGCCCCTTCTTTGGGGATGTTAGGGTGCGCCAAAGATTGGGGCGCAGAATAAATGTAAATAAACGGACTATAAAATAAACTAAAACGGACTAAATAAATACAAAACGTTTCAAGCTTCCCTAATACTTTATCAGCAATAGTGTTACAATATTAGCAACAACATCTATCGATATTAATATTTTTAAAAGTATCCTCTCTCCACGGTTCACACGTCCCCCGCGCACCCCCTACACTTGAAGGCCCGCCTCCCTTGAGGAATTCGGCAGATCGGTTCATTGATCCGTTCCTATAATTCTGGCACACCGCGTACGTAGGTACGTGCACCCGACTAATGCCAATAATTCACAAAATGGTCATCGCCGCTGGAAAGGTTAACGTTCCACAGGCGGAGCATTCGCCGCTAAAAATATCATTCCGACGAATCACGTGCACTGGCATTTCGGTTACGTCACTTTAATGCAGCGTTAACGTAACGCGAATGTTACCGGTGCGAGATGGTAAGGACTCTCGATCGCTGCGTTACGAACACGCGGAGATCGTATATCACCGAGGAATTTGCCCGTAAGCCCCGATAAAAATGGCACACCGTTGCGTTTTAGGGCGCTCCTCGCGCGGGGTGGATTGGCTTGAAAATAGGGAGTAGAATCGAGGATGCGCAGGGAGTATTTTCTCGTTCTCCTTGGCAGGCTTCCTCCTCCTCTTCCAAGTCCACTGACCGAGACTCGGATGCCACGCTATAAAGCCGTAGAAAAAGTCACGATCGTAAAACTCGGCTTGCTTCCGCACTTCGCGATGCTTTCGTGGCTGGCGATCGGACTCAAAAGTCGCTTTTCAAGCGAGGCTTGTTTACTCGAACGCTAGGAAATTCGAGACTTCGGTGGCATATTCACGATGAAATTTCGCGCAAGTGGCTTGTCTCGTTCTCAAGCCGCGGAACAAGTTCCCTTTAATTTTTTAAGGACTCTGATCGAGATAAGGATTGTTATTAGCATGATAGAAGTAAAGTGGCAGGCCGAGCGCAGTGTTTTAGAATTAATGGAACGCATGAATTTCTGTTTTCTCGTCAGGCCTGTTAGTAACGTGTTTTTTCATCGAAAATGCCAAGTTTTCCGTTTCAATGTGGAGCGTGGCGTTATGGCGAAGGGGAACGACGCCGCGTCTATCGATCAACGCCATTTATTATGTACAAAAACTTTTATTCTCTGAGATTATGATTATCAGTAAGTTGCGCGCCAAGGTAGAGCCTGTAAAACGAAAGGTTTAATGTTAACATGTTCGCACAGGGGAACGAGGCGTCTCGTCTTCTTCTATATTCAACGTTGACTTCTAGTTAACCGGATATCACGTCCTATTATTCATTTTTAAGGGGAACAGATTTTTAAGGTGCTGCAGAAAACGGCATTATATTCAATCAACATAGTTCCGCGGAACGGTTTTATTATATAACTACTTTACTGTAAGTTCTCATAAATCTTTCGAGGATAAGCATTATTTGCCACCGGTCGCGCAACAGCGACTGGCACTCTGAAAAATGCTAAAAGTCGCTGCAGGAATGTCTACTGATATAAAGCAACATGTATTGACAATATAAAATAGAGAGAAAACCAATTTGCAACGATAAAGTGAAGGTACCTAATGTCTGCGAGGTGCCTGAGACAAATAACGGGTCCAAAGATGTACAATGTAAATATAAATTCTTCAACTATTGCTTAAATAAAAAAAAACTACGAAATTTGGTATCAAAACAGATTTAATTCAGTAAAACGGTGTTTCCCAATCTTTTTTGAGTCGCGATCTCCTTTTATATTTAAGAAGGTAAAGAAAACAGATTCAAAATAATATTTCAAAATATAATTCCAACTTACAAGGGAAGATCCCGAACCCGAAAATTCAAAAAATTCTGGAACTTTGCGAATATGTAGGGGATTTCCTCCTGATTACATCGTAATTTTTGTTCGTTGCCCAAATTCACTCGAAGCAGGTGAAATTAACCCCTGAAAATTCGGCTATTTTCAGATTTTGCGTTATAACTCGCGAACTGTGAGAGATAGAAAAAAAGTTTCAAGACAAACGTTACTTCTTTTAACTAGATCTATCATTTGCTGTAAAAATTATTTTACAGTTCACGAGTTTAAACACAAAGTCGGGTAAATAACCGGATTCTCAGGGCTCAATTGCACCCCCTTAGAGTGAATTTTGGGAAGAAAACAAAAATTCCCTTGTAATCAGGTGGAAATTCCTTACATATTCACAAAGTTTCAGAATTTTTTGAATTTCCGGGTTCGGGATGTTCCCTTCTTAATAATATTTAAAAAAAAAACGTGGCGACCACCAATTGGAAATCACTGCACCGAAATAATGAATTATAAGTTTTTCTTAAAATTCTCATCATCCTCCCACGGTCGTGCTCTACCTGGGGTAGTTTGTTTTAGTACCCTTCAACTGAAAGTCATCGAAGTACATTCAGGTATCAATGTCGAAAAGATTGTATCCAGGGACCTACAACGTACCGAGGCTACTATCAAACTATCATCATCATTGCCTTCGATGATATTCGTTTATTCGCGAGCCGCTGTTCATTATTCAGTGTCTCCCGACAGATTCGCCTCCTCGGTGCATCCAAGTTACCATCCAGCTGGCATGGCTGAGATCAATTTCCCGTGAAGCACGGGCGTTTGGGATCGTAGTGCACGAATTACACAGGAGATTTGCGTAATCGACCGCGATAATTAAGGCAGTGGAACGCGGCAAACCGTGCAGATCGCAGTTTGAGGGAACGATTACGAGGGAAATGGTTGGTGCGCGCGGAGTTCGCGCCTCTTGTCTTTCCCTTGGCGAGCGCGCGGATAAAGGTGGCGACAAGAACGCGTAATGATCCACGCTCGATTATTGCGAAGAAGAAAGAGAGACGGGCGTTCTTTCGCGGCGAGGAGAGCAGGCTGGATAAGGACGAGTGGATAGAAAATATGGCCATGATATTTACTAACGGCGGCCTCCACGTGAAAGTGCTCGCTCTTCGCTTTATGCCCGGTGCTCGGGGAACGCGTATACGGCTTCATGTAACGGGTGACATGACCGAACCTTTCGAAGAAAAATAAGATCACGCCACGTTCGATTAACGTGCTGCGATTCGAATTTAACGCTCCCATTTTGTCGTGACTCTGTCGGGTGCTAATTCTTCTCAGTGTACCACGAGGCTTCTGTGACCAGGACCCTGACAATTGTTGCTCCAGACGAAGAATGCGGTTGAATATGGAACGATCGAGACGCGAGATATTCGAGTGCCATGGAATTTGACCTAAATAATAACTCGTTGAAGCGCGAATTATTTACCTTCGCACCTATCGACCAGCTTGGCGGGTGCAGTGCAAATGGGGGTGTTTTATTAGGGGATTTTTTAAATTAAATTACATAAATTATTCGGGGGGTTTCGTGGATAAAGAATCAGTTCGATTTATGAGACTTTTTTTAAGGATACTTTGTTTTGGGCTTCTGGGGAATCTTCCGCAGTTATTTTTGAAGATATAGCAAATGTAACTATGTCATTGTGGCGGTATATGTTGAAATATTTTCGGCTATAGGGTATATTCGTTCTTGTTTTTACATTGCTTTTCAAGTTTCACTTTGGGAAATTCAGTTGGCTGTAAGATCTACTTCAAACTCTCTTCCAGATAATCAGAAGAGCTTACGCAGTGTTATCTTTTTCTGCTGATAGTCGATTGGCTTGGCGAACCGAGCATAACTTTTGTCTTTGTTCGCTTCAACTATAATTAATTGTCGCTCAAAAAGTTGTAAAAGTTTCTATACAACTATAGCCACAGATTTGAATCGTTTTCATCTTTATTTTCCTCGAGTCTTATTACAACTTCATTTTAACCGCACACCCAAACGAAACTAATGAGCTTCTCCAAAAACCTAAAAACAGGACCTTAAAAAAAGGTAGCAAGACAATTTTTCATTACCAACAAACTCCCAAGCCAAACCGTGCAAAGAAATCGCTCCAAGTCCGTGTTTCTCAATTCTCGGTAAATGCAAATTTAATAAAAGAACTTGATAAACAAACTTGGCAGTTGCCAAGGGCCAAAATCTCATTGTTGAAAAAAAAGTGGACCCGGTCAGTTTCACCAACGACATGCTCACGCTACGTATCCAGTAAACCAATTCCCCGTTTCCATTCCGACGTTCCCCAGAGTCTCGCCGCGCCGTGCGGGCCAACGTTTTCGTATCGCCCGCCCATTTCACGGTCCTTCCTGTCCGCCGATTCAAAAGCGCCGTTCCGAAGACGGAGTCGGTGTCACGAGCATAATACGTACACAGCCTGTAATGGCAATTCATCCAAAGAATTTCGTTGAAAATATTCGCTGGCACCGCGTCGCGTGTATATCGTTAAGGCCTCCTCGGTGCTCTCTTCGCGAAAACAAGGACAGAAGAGAAGGGGATACGAAGTGGTAGAGGCACCTTTCTCGCGGCGCTCGCTGTGGAATGGCAAAAAGAGTGGGGGAAGTCTGACGTCACATCGGTTGGACGGTAGTGCCGCTAGCCTCTCACTTGGCCCGCGACGTTCGGCTTGTACGGTTCGGTTATCGTTTAATCTCGCGTCGATCCCTTCGATCTCGACCCGTGTACCGATCTCGTCCTTCCACGCCGGCGAGGGCACAGAGGGAGCCTCGCATCCAGCGAATATACCCGATTATCCGTCGTACCCCGAGGACTCGCGAAAGTGCGACACGCGAACGGGTTCGCCCCGAATTAAAAAGTGTGCAAGCTCCGGGGAGTGATATTGTTCGGTGTCGGGTGGTTTCCCGGTTCGCCAGTGTCACGGATGATTATTCTGTTGCGTCGTTGTGCCATGACAACCTGGATACGATCGTGAATGGATTAGGCGGCAGCAGCGGTGAGTACGACTCCTTTCTGTCATTCCGTTTCCGTCTGATCCTGGGTCGGCTGGTCCGTGCTTCCTGGTCGGCGGCGATTTTTCTAATCCCGATTTCCTGTTCGGAGAGCGCTTCGATTCTCTTCCGTCGTGTACTTTGAGGTTGTTTTTGGCGGTATTTGGAATATAACAGCGGGAAGCTGGCGTTTCAAAGGAAAAATGGCAGGCTGTAGGGGAATTTGGGAACATGGAAAGGGGGATTTTTTTAGGTCTCATATTTTCAGTGCTCACTTGGAAACTTTCCAATGTTGTGAACCTTATTTCTTTCATTTTTTTTTTTTAAATTCGTAACAGGTCTCAGCGGGGTACGGGATAATTTCATAATTTAAACACCTTTAATGGAGTAAAGCAAAATGGAGGCTTTTCTAATTTTTTTTTTTACGTATCTCGATTTGCCACTTATTGTTGGTTAGGAATCCCCAATGCAGGTTGTCACTAGGGTGCTTTTAGTTATTTTTCAATTCGTGCTCATTGCATTCACCGGTTAGAAACTCCAGTTGAATCCTTTTAAAGTTCGACCGATCTGTGCGCTGATTTACAAGCGTTTCTCGATTGACTTACGTAGGACCGATCCGTGGACCGTTGACCTTTAAATGCCCGTACGCAGGAGAACTGTCTAAAATGCTGTTTCGCCATCTGTTCATGAATAATCGACGATAAACATCGACGTTGACCAAGGTAGAATTATTTAAATCGTACGAAAACGATCTCTCAGTTTTCAGAAAAATTATTATTACAAGATATGTTGATGCGTCCAATGTTTATTTTTAAGTGTATCTGATTGATTATTTTATTCAGAAAGAATTGTAGCGGTGTTTGTATCAAGTGATTTTACTAGACCTAAAAGAAGCGTTCTTGTTTAGAGCAGAATAATGGCTTCAAAATTAATTTCGTAACGTAAAAGATATTTTAAAAAATTAAAAATTGTCACGATTGTGAATGTTCCCACACAGTTGCCACAGCAAAAAAAATAATGTTAATCTTCTACCGACCACGGGAAGTGGGATTCACAGGTATTTACTGATTTTCCGTGTCTCCTTTAATTTATTTTTCCCGAGATTGTGGATAATGATCACGTGTAGTATTACGTGAAGTGCAAACTGTAAAACCTTCACTGAAGTTGTTAACTCATCGATGCTCTGCCGAGACTTGCTTCCTCGAAGCTATCTAGGAGGTTTTCAATAAAAGCAAAAGACAGTAAATGTGATAATAATTGTTGCAATTCTGCCGCATTACAAATTCCATTGTTCCATCAGAGACGCAAAGAATTCTATTTTAACGAGCGACGTGTATTTCTAACAACACAATAATTTCTCGCCAGTTATTTTCTTTAAAAAATTGCGGCATCGATAAACTTTTTAAAGAATTCCAAGCAACTACAGAATTTCCATATGACCCATTAATTTAAACAAATTACAAGTTACTGAATTTATAATATTTCTATATTAAATAAACGTAAATTGAATAAAATTAGATAGATCATTTTCCTTTAATATGAGATTTTTAAATTTTAAACGACTCAAACTTCTTTTACGATTTTTCAATTAAAACAGCTAAACGTGCGCTCTACCTGCGCAAAATGCGCTGATCTAGTAATCGTAAAAGGAATAAGGGGTTAACGGGTTAAAACAAATTA
This sequence comes from Andrena cerasifolii, assembly GCF_050908995.1. Classification (NCBI taxonomy): domain Eukaryota; kingdom Metazoa; phylum Arthropoda; class Insecta; order Hymenoptera; family Andrenidae; genus Andrena; species Andrena cerasifolii. The sequence goes on from NC_135122.1 coordinate 17,789,161, forward strand.
CCACGTTCGAGCAGTCTTAGTGTGAGAATAAGCTTAGAATTAACGATGAACGTTTAACGGGGTCGCCTGAGAATTTTCCATTGGACTCATTATGTGCTACAGTTTCGGGGACGTTCCAAAGTATCGGTAAATGAAGGAGGCGACAAACCCTGAACGTTCTTAGCACGTATCTAAAACAAGTAAAAACTGAAAACAATAATAATTATGCTAGATCTTCTGTATTTTCTGATCTTCCGATTTACCGCTCTATACGAAAACAATATTTTCTATTTCACTATGTGGATCTACCAATAAATTTACAACTGAATTCCAATGTTTCTGTAATTTTCAACAGAAAGAAATCTTAAATCTTAATCTTTAAGTAATATTTCTCCACGTTTCGAGAGGTTTGCATCGCAGCCCGAGCTTAAATAAACAATAACAATCTTTCTTCTTAATATCAACGTGGAATTGGCGGTAGCAATTCTCAGCCACGTAAGATTACACGCAATGCGAACCGAGGATTTTCAAGTTTCCGCCAGCAACTGCGCGATGGCATTCGAGGAATGCCTAGACTCCTCGGAGCTTTTCGTCCACTTTAGGGTTATTCGTTTTGAAAAGATCGAGGCACAGTTAGACCTTCGGTTAAATGTTCCCCATAGCGCATTCAAAGCAGCTCTCGATCCGTTCGATCTGCTTCGTTCTGGAGCATAACTAACAAATAGATTCTCGCGGTCGGCTTCCATGAATCGTCCCGCGACCAGAACTGGAGGCTTTGGCTCTAGAGTATATATCCAGTAAGTCCAGTTTGAGTAAGCATCCTGACTTCTCTTGCCTTCAAGTGGATTGACCTCCGCCGTCAGGATTCGTGATTGGAATAAATTCCCCGTGTGAGCCACTGTACTATGGATTCCGTGTCGAGGAGCACACCAGATCGTTCCTTTCAATTTTGGATGCCATCTCGGTGTAGTCCAGCTGGAATGGAATGCGAACAGTTTAACTTCACTCCCGCGTAACTCGTGCTTCTTTTTTGTCCTGCTCGAAGAGAACGTTGCTGTGACAGCCCCGCGGCGACTATTCAGCGGCTCGTTCGTAGAGATCGTCGGTAAAATTTGAATTTCTATTGTCGTTAATTGTTTCGGGACAATTGTCAGTGCCTTTACCCTTTCGCATACGTGATCCTTTGCGGTAGGTACAGAGAGGGGGGAAATATGGTTTCACGCGTTCCGCGCCACGTGGAAATTATAAATTTTGGTAGTGATGGAAAAAGGAGATTGTGATATTCAATTATAGAAAAATAGTAGTTGCGTTATATTATTCCTAATTTCAGCTTCTACTGATCTATTTTGATCTCTACACTGAACTCAGAAATACCTTTTCAATTTCAAAGGAAGCTTCAATTCTGATAAATACTATCCACCACCGGTGGCCCACGTGGCAGGAGGTGTTAACGATTGACGTAAAATTTAATTTGATCTTGAAAAAGATCTTTTTTTCTGTAGTAATGTATTTGATGAGCAGGTAAATATTTGAAAATGCACCGTACGTGACAAAAGAACCGTTTCTTCTCACCTCGAACTAGCTCCTCTTAGGTTCACGACCTTTTTTTAGATCATCTTGCAGGATGGTCCTAAGGAGAGGAATGCGTGAAGTTTAGGTCGCCGATTTAGTTGAAATTTGGTGTATAAAGACACTTTATACAATATGCAATAATATATTAAACGCACAGGATGCAGTACTGAAAATTTCGAGGGAAAAGTGAGTTCAAAGATTACCAATTTTCTTTTCTAGGTGTGCGCATATATATTTTCTCTAAATTTTAATTTATAATTAATTACAAACGAGGTATAAACAGGGACGCACATAAACAAAGAAAGGCAGAGAGAAAATGAAAAGAGAAAAAAAAGAAAATCCACGAGTGTACAATAATTTTTAATTATTCGCAGAAGCACAAATACAGAATCTGGAAAAGACAAAACTTTGAACTTGATTTTCCCTGGAAATTTGGAGTAGGGTACAAAACTCCAAATTTCGAGGGAAAAAATATATATATGTATTACCTATTAGCAAAATTGTATGAAATTTTCGAAAGACTTTGATTCTCCCTATTTAGTGTTATTCTTCGTTTTTGTAAGCAGATTGCGAGTCACGGAGACAAATTCCATTCAGTGGGAACAAACTGCAGCGCAATCGATCATGCTGGCAGAATCGATTCACTAGAGCGGGAAAAATTACGCATAGCGATATTCCTCTCCTATTTATTGGATCGGAACGTTTTACCGCTGGAAGTTAGTCGAGCGAAAGGGATGAGATTCTCCGAATTCGCGTGGATCTGGAATCGTTTCCCTTTGTGAAATTAGTTATCTCTCCATCTGTGTTTCAGCAGTATATAAATTATTGAAAATCTGTTGTACACGCGGACGAGGCGGGCAGAGTCAGAGAAACGGGAGAGAAAGTTTCACTTTCCCATATATCTTATTGTTGAATATATTTGAGGAAACGTAGTTAATTAATTCTCTTAATTAACGACCGCTTATTGGATGCAACCGTGTATTTAGAGAACACAATCGCACTTTTCCCGATGGAAGTGCCGTTTCTTCCTGTGAATAATTCAAATTTCTTCAAAGCCGAAGAAGATGAACGTGTTGTGCTTAAAATATTCTAAAGATATCGAGCTTCGGTAATCTTCAGTAAGATTTTTTTAAGAAACACATTTCGACAGTTCCATCTTTAATAATTCCGATAGAGAATATAAAGAAGAACTAGCCAAACACAGGTCGAAATCATTATTTCTCTGAAAAGAATAAAGGTTCTTTTCCTCTTCAGACATCTGCGCATCTTACGACTGGTATCTCGAATATATTTATCTGACAAAGAATAAACTGGTTTAGGAAATATAAAAAGAACAGAAAATGTGTGAATATATGTAAGTATGCAAAATATATTATTCGCCAGGCAAAAAGTTAAAAAAAAAGAATCAAAAACACTTATAGCTCGCTATGTGAACCTCTGTGGGTCTATTTTGACCCAATGATGTTCTCAGTCCTTTATGTCTGCTACGATTCTCATTTTTTTTTACCTAACCGTGTTCTCTGCAATTCTGTTACGGCCTTTGGGTCTTTCTCGCCGCAATTGCATTTTAATATTTTGGAAAATTCTTCCAACATCGAAAAAAGTGTAAGACTAAAATCTGAATAAAAGTATAGTTGAACCTTAGACCATGATCAAATTTATTTATCACGTTTCGACACACTTAAACTTGGTTTTGCTCTTCGATAATTCTTCAAGGCACCCAGAGACCACGAACTTTTTCTCACGTTGTATTTTCCACGTATGCATAGCTGCATCTGAAGATGGTGCATTGATCATTGATCTCTAAGCGCTCTGATAGCAGTTGTTCGTTAGTAGTATGCAAGGTTTATTCATTATCGCTGCTGGCAACCTTGAACGTCAGTCGCAGCAAGGGTGCTTCGCGAACGAATTGGAGAAATGTATTTAATATCGGCGGGAAAACAAGCTGCGTTAGTGAATAGGTGGAAATCGATCTTGTTGCGCGATAACGCAAGATCCCGTGCATCAAGGCTGACGGTAGAGAAACTCGACGAATTAGCATATGAAATTCTGCCATCCTTCCTGTTCCCCTCGGCCGTTCGCCAATGAATTTCCATTGCTTCAAGCAACTGGAGCATTTTCCACAAAAGGAATTCTACTGAAACGAAGAGTTCATTAAGATGATTGTTGTGTCTGCTTTTGGGCTCCTAAACTTTTTACACTTTAAGCCCAATTGTACTTCAATTAAACAAATATATATTAGAGGATTGAAAGTTCGTAATGAATTATCTGTGGCTTTCGGTTTCTGAAATTTGGAAGTTGAGCATGTTTCCTCTGTTACAAGGGGAGCAGCGACGCACTCAGAGAGGGGGAGGGGGGCAAGGGGTTCTGGCACCCCCCAAAGAAGGGGCTTTGTAAAAGAAAAGAAAACTGGATTTTATTCTTTAAATAAATTTTTGTAATCATCTAATGAATTTGATTGAATTTGCAATAAAAATATTTTTAACTCAGCTCCCCCCAAGACTAAATTCTGTGTGCGCCACTGGAGAGGAGTGTAGGGGTTTGAGTATTACAGGATAAGAAGGATCAAGAAGCATCTCATAAGTATTACTTAAGACACGCAGACACTTGAAGTATTACTCAAAAGTCCCATTGCTACGCGAAGGATCATAAATATAAAGTGTTGGAATGCTCAGGTGCATCCACTATTTTTCTGTGGTCACTGTTCACGTTCGTCGGCGAAGACAGATGGCTTACTTACAATAAAGCAAACGAGAATCGCGCACATATGACGACTTAGAACGATTCTTTGGCATCGGAAGATAAAATTCACGATGAGCAACCACCAGTTGTATCATCATATCGCTCGATTCCTCTTCTTCTCGACCGCAGAAACAGGAGACGGAAGAAATATGGTTTCGGTAAAAAATCGTAGGGTATAGGCTTACGAAACGTTAGACGTTGCGGCAAATAAACACAAGAACACTTGCAATAACTTGCAATTCATTCATTCACCTATTTGGTACCGCTGCTGAACAGTAGATAAATAATGAAACTAGCCTCCAATCTCGCGGCTTAACGCGTAACGCGTTAACCGACGCCATTAACACTTTCAATTAAATCTTATAAATTTATAAATCAATACCACTACTCGCCGAACCTAAATACATAAACATACGTATCACTTACACCAGTGGCGCACTCAGGATTTAATCTTGGGGGAGAGTGTGGGGGTGGGGGCGAGTTGAAGGGATAAAAATATTTTTAATATTCATTAGGTGATTATAAAAATTGATTTAAAGAATAATTTCTCTTTTCTTTTTACAAAGCCCCTTCTTTGGGGGGCACCAGCGTATTTTGCGCCACTGATTTACATTTCAAGCAGGCAAATTATCCAAATTCTATTGCAAAAGAATTCTGAGAACCAAGATAGGTTTCGCAAAAGTGGATGCATTGGCGGGTCAAATTGCGAATCAAATTGAAATCCATTGTTCTCCCCGCGGAATAATCATCTCACACTACAATCCGTACGATTTCTTGCTAACGCTATCGACCGCCGTTCATCGCCGACTGTTCGTCCGGAGAATGAGTACAAGGAAAACAATGTGCAACGTAGAACCGTTAAGCCGTCGAACTGGCATGGAAAGGCGCTGAAGAAATGGTCTGGCCTGCGCATAACGCGGGCCTGATTTACACCCGTAGGCCGGCGGAGGAACTTCTCACGAGGATACGCGACGAATCCAGCAGGGGCAGATGCGTGCGCGATAATTGACTTCACACGGAAACGCGCGAGACGTTAAAAAGTTTGCCGTTAGCTCGCCGCGGGATGGTAGCTCAATAGCCCTCGAAGTCCGGAACTATGTGAACGCGAGACAATCGTGAAAGTATCGCGCGGCAATGTTCTCTCTGATTGTGTTTCGGTAGAAAGTAAACACAGTGGGAAGAGTAGTCGAATTCTGGGCGAGAGTGCACTCTTTCTCGGCCGCTCTGGGACAGCCGGGGGGAACGAAGGGAACTGTGAAAATCCGTATCAGCTGTAATTACGCGAGTTCGAAAGCGGGGGCCAAAAAACCAGGGAAGAAAGAGGTCGAGGTGTGTAGGCATAAGGTTCGACCGGAAACACAACGGCGAACCGCGCGACGAACGCGTCGAACATCGTTTCGGGGGACACTTCCGAAGTGTGTACTTGCACGATTCCTTTTCGGTGCTCGATTTCTTTTCCCTTTCACTGGGATCCTCGTTTATTGCATTTTGGCTCGTTGTTTGTCTTTAGGAGAAAGGCTTTCAGGCGGCACCAAATTGAAGCTCGCGCAGTATATTATTGAATAATTGCCTGGCCATAAGATTTTTCTGCTAATTTTCACGAAGATGGTGTTTAAGCTGTACTTTCATTATGTTACTCTGTAAGTACGTGCTTATTTTCTTTTTGCGAATTCAAGACCTTCGTAGTGTGGAGTTTCTGAATTCAACATTCCAAATGATGTTGAATTGTTGTAAATTTTATTGTCTTCTATGGAACATGGAGGTTGCTTGGATCTCTTCCAAAATTCATTCGCAAAGTATTATTCTTGTTATAGTATTATTAAGATATTTCTTTGGAATTGGGTCATACTTTGTAGTTATTCCTACAAATATTTTACATCTTTCTCGTCACAACGTGATATTTAATAGATGAAAACAAACATGACCAAAATGTCAGGCAAGTTTACCCAATTTTATAAACATTGTATACCACGAAATTCCCTAGGCAGCTCTCTAGACCCTCTTAACTTGTCGAAAAATCGAAAAGGTGGCGAAGAATCATTTTCGCTCACAATTCACGAGGACTATGCGCTTCGCCGATAGGCACGGTCGAATATAATTGCAGTAAACGACGATTATCATTTAAAGGCCGTCGAAACAGGTTTCCTGTAGACACGAGGATCAGATATATCATCCGAGAACGCGAAAAATTATCGTCTCCCTGTCTACTTTCAGAGGCTGGTCACGTGGAACAGTTGACCCCGAAACACTATTATCATTCGCTGGATCAGGAACCGTTTTAAGCAAAGATTGCTCAGCTTGCAAGGGCGTCGTCACTGAAACGTTAAAAGTGGAACACGATATTATTTTAAAGAGTATAAAGACAGCAACATTTTGCAAATATTGGTCAACAACAGCATGGAAAAAAGAGACAACAACGCAAAGCTTACAAGGGAACTTCGGTAACCCGAGTATTCCGATTTTATTTGAACTTTGCAGGTTTGTAGGGAACCTTAATAGAAATATCAGACAATTTTTCTTTTTCCTACGTTTTGGTTTTTTCAAAGTAAACACACCCCTTAAAGGTTAATGTGTGTTTTAGTAGGTTAAAAAAATTGTTAGAATGAAAATTGAATAGTTTTTTATGCTCTATAATACTATGCAATCAAAATTATTAAAACGTTTTTCCACACTACAAATTTTAAACAATTTGATTGCATAGTATTATAGAGTATAAAAAACCATTAAATTTGCATTCTAACAACTTTTTTTCCTACTAAAACACACGTTAACCTTGAAGGGGTGTTTTCGCCCTGAAGAACCAAAAAGTAGGAGAAAAGAAAAATTGTCCAACATTCCATTAAGGTACCCCACGAATCTGCAAAGTGTAAAAAAAATCGGAGTTTTCGAATTTCCGATGTTAAATAGTGTGGGATTCATTCCTCTCGTGAAAGTGAACTCGGTTTTCTCCGTTTCCACACCGCATTCAATTCCTGCTTAACCGTGGAAATGGCGAATGATTGCTGTTTAATATTAAACACTTGATATTCAGCGTGAATAACGCACCTGCCGGCACGCGAGACGATACCATTTTTCGAGATAGCCTTTTTTGGAGCGAACCACCGCGATTTCCATTCCACTTGATCGAAAATTCGAGGAAAATTTCACCGATCAAGGAGCATGCTCCTGGAGGAAGGCGCGACGACATGGTTGCGCAACGCGAAACCTAGTAACCTTTTGTGATTCGATGCACTGGCGTGTTGAGGTCGATAATACGTGTGCATGGGTTGCATGAATGTATATGCCGCTTTGGGAATGGCAATAGCAACGAGTCGTGTTAAAGTCACTTGGTCGATGAACAAGTCACGCTGCAAGGATGGCGGTGCGTGACGAACATGACGAATCACTCTCCTATTAAAAGAAACATTTTTTTGTGCGGTAACAGGAGACTGTGTTAATAGAGCGTTTCAAATTTCGCCGGAGGGCAAATTGTGCTTAAGGGGCACGTGTCCGTGGAAGTACTCTGTACAACGAGAGCTGAATAAGCAGATAATTAGTTTACGACTAAAAACAAATTCAAGAGCCAAAAATATCTTTAAAATTTTACTGATCAAGTCCTCGATCAAGTGAAAACGCGGGTGGGTCAAAAAAGACCCGAGGTCTTTTGGTGAGGAGTGTGGAGCAGTGGCGCACCCAGAGGGGGGTTAAGGGGGCACCCCCCAAAGGGGAAAGGAGATTAATGTAACCCCGACTGAAGTATTTCAAGAGCTTTGTAACAAAAAGAAAATTGGATTTTATTCTTTAAATAAATTTGTGTATTCACCTAATGTATTTTATTGGATTAGCATGAAAAATATTTTTATCCCTTCAACCCGACTCTCCTCTAAGTCCTGAGTGCGCCACTGGTGTGGAGAGCGATGGTCGCTTACGTCTTTTCTCGTGTTTTTCATAAACTTTGTAATTCCAATCACGCTCGATAAAATGAGAGCTGATTAATTACCTATCCTCACGTATCATAGTTGGTATGAAATTACAATCAAGCCGCCTTGGCTAGCACTTGAGGGAGAAGTGTGACACAGGATATATGAAAGTAAACGGTTTTTTCCTGAATATTTATTAACTGTTTGTGTGTCGAGGAAAAGTACTGAGAAGCACGATTCCCTATTAATATTGCTAATGTAAGTAAAACCTTCACTCTTTGAAAGCCGTGAAGGTTGACTTGTTCCCACTTTTGTTTCGAACTCGGCGCGTTTCACTGGATCAAGAAACTGTTTACGCGTCTCGTCGCGTTTAAATGAGATCTTAAGTTAGTGAACTCTTGACGGAGTTGTGTCTCTCTGAAGTTGCAATGCTGATTCACAGTTTGCATTGTACTCTGCTTACTTTCACGTCAGTGGAACATGTAAAATAGAGGAAATTAAATATTTTGTAACAAATATTAAAGAAAGCAGAGGGGCAATAATTAATGTACAATAGTGTTGAGGTGTGGGTAATAAGACTATTTAACTTTAAAAGTTCTCGAAATCATTATTTTTGTGTGAAACTAACTGACATGAACTAGTTTAATATTTTACAAGGTTAGAACTTTTAATTATTTTAAATTCCTCAATTTGTACATACTCATTTGGAGATCGCCTTTGTTGGTTTCCATTCTGTATTCATTCCCATTCCATTATTGATTCGACGTGGGCTTTCGCGAGCAACCGTTAGTCAATCACAAAATTTCGGTAAATGGAATATTTGGTTATTAAGTCGATGAGTAACGTTATTCGACAAACAGAGCCGACTGAGACTGCAAACACGACTACTTGGCTTTCTCTCCTGGAACGCTTCAATTAAACAATCATTATTAATGAAATAATAAAAAAGATTGTTACAAGTCAAAACATTAACTTAAAGGAAATCCTTAATTAAAGAAGAAAATGAAGCTGTTACAAAAATATTCATATAACTGCTTCAAGCATACCTAAACACAAAAACTTCAATCTTGTGAACACTGAAATTTCATGCTTATTAGAATTATAGTGAAAAAATTACCATCAAGCAGTCGACTACTTTACCCTATAATAGAGCAGCGTTATCATTTAAGTTTCATGATTGTTTATGTAGGACGGAATAGAAAACAACTTAGCAACTTGACTGTTCTCATATAACTAATCCTAATCAACTTTCTACCATTTTGTAACCAAACATCAGAACTGAGAACAGTTAAGAGTGAGCCATAAATTCTTGACACTTAACAAGACAGTGGTAATTAGTAAAATGCACGCCCCCAGTGCAAAATATATATATATATAACCACATTATTTATTTTCAAGCTGAAATTTATTATCCCAATCAGAGAACCGAGCTTTTAACAGAAAATTGGGTGTCCAATTAACAGAGTTAACAGAGACTAGGTCAGGGCTTCTCGTTACAGTTACATCGCGACTTATTTATTAAGGAACGGCAAGAGCGTTTAGCTGGGAACGGTATCCTCTTCTGCATGAACGTGTGCATTTGCCGCTAATGAAATTTCGCCTGCGCGACTACGAACTTCGCACGGAGGCAGCGTGAAATCGATGCAGCAGTTTCAGCGTCTCGCGGAGTCAATATTACGCCACACCGGCGAAGTGTGTCAATAGACAAGCAAATAGTCGAATGCCACGGTGTTCCTCGTGTGGGTAACCTACTCACGAAAAGGAACACAAAGGCATAGTGGTTAGTTTCAGTCCGCCTCGGCCAGTCACAGTTGCAGAGTTCAATGGAGACCGTGAGCCGGATCTCCAAAGGCCTGTTTCAATCCGATCGACTGTCCTCGCTGGACACGCTTTCCGCGAAATCGCTTTACGGCTAAAGCAAGGGAATCGCATAGACAGAGACACGTTTCTGCCCAGTTAATAAATAATAATAATTCACCCGCAAGCTCTCGATGGATCTCGGGGTGGGTGGCTGTAAAAGGGTTCGCAAGATTTATTAGCGCAGCCTCGGCTGGTAAACGATTCCGTCTCCCTTGACAATTATCCTGCCGCGAGTGATAGCTTCTTAGTGGAGGCCTTCCAACGAATTTAACGCTACGAAGAGAAGACAAATGGAGATGACCCGTTTAGGCCCCGTCGCCGATGAACCGTTCGCCACGGCGAATGCTCGGGAGCAAAAACTTGGAAACGCGATGGGCGACCGGTTTGAATTCTCGCTATCGAGAAAGGAAACATCGACTTTCTTCCTGTCCTGCTCCCCGTCTCTCTTCTCCTCTGCTTTTTCACTGCCCACTGTCCCTGGTCTCTTTGTCTCGTACGTACAAATTCTCCTTCTTACCTTTTACGAATCGTTACGCTGCTCGGAGCGACAATCACCATCGAATGCCGTTGTTATTGCCTCTGCGGTGCAACAATTGTTATGGTTAATAACGCTAGAACAATAAACATTCATAAAATGCAACATTCTCTTCAGACTTTTATTTTTATCACACGATATCGCAAATATTACCTTTGGGTAATGGCTTTGTATCACAAACGTACTATTTGCAACAATTAATGCCCCCTTTAAAGTAGCCGTTATCTTGCCAGAGATGGGCAAACATTTATTTGAATAAAAATTTTGAGTTCGAATAAAAGATAAGTATTTTATTCGTTACTCGTCGAATAAAGATAACTCGAGTTATCGTTATTCGACAACGGATAAAGATAAAGTATTTAAATAATTTTTTATATAGCTAATATCCAACTCTGCCAAAAGCTTTGCTAGTCGTAAGAACGACGAGCCTTTGCGTTTAGCTTGAGAATTTATTTGTCAGCTGAATTATGCTTCTATTTTGCTTGCATACGTAGTTAGTGTTTCAGTGTACGCAACTAGTTGTGTTTTAGTGCATGCAGCACTGTATTAGTGTGAGCAACTAGTGTGCTGGTGCAAGGAATGTTGACCATGGATTGTCACTGTGTTATTGGTAAATTACAATCTTGCTCCACTGACCAAGCACATTTTCCATAGTTTCTCTGCATAGCGAAGGATATAATCACGGGACGATAATCTAGTGGCAGAGGCTGTTAACCCTGTCTCCGGAAGAGCGCGATGCGCGAGTAGAGGCCATTGTCTTCGCCTTCCGATTGCTAGACATTCGAATAATATCTTCACATATCATTGATGAGTACTCACGGAACGTACGATTAACTTGAAGCGTGGTTTCCGTTTCGATGTGATTCCATGCTTCCTTCGGTTTCTCTTGTACTTCTTCTTTCCCGATCGGAACGGCTTTAACCCAAATTCTCCTATGATAATGAGAACGATTTTAACCCACATTCTTCTATTATTATGCCAAACATTTTTGGCATTTCCATTAATGGTACAATGCGTTTTATTAATTTGAATAGTAGGCAACTTCATTTACGAGCACTGAAAGCTTCAAGCTTCTTAATATTCAACTTAATTCTTGCAACTTTGATTACTTCTATCGCTTTTATTCGAATTTAAGATCAAACTTGAATATGTTGCTAGAAATGTAGAAAATTGGTTGATATTAAGAAATCTAGGAAAATATGCAACGTACTCTTCAACATGTTTTTTATATCAGTTTATTTCTTCAATCCTTTAAAATATTCTGAACGATCCCGCAGCAGTGTTTTTGCCACTTATAGGTACTTAAATTTACATTCCACCTCGATTAAATCAAAAACTATATGTTAATGTTACTAGGAATAACGGTGCACGACACCTGGGTCCTATATTCGTGGCGTAATAAAAATAAATCCACGTTAACTGAACGTCCCAAAAGATAGATCAATGAGTGGTTTGGGTGAGCATAAATTGAATTAAATTTTCTTCTCGCTGAACAGCCGAGCATCGGCTTGAATTATTTATCTGACAATGTCTGGCGGAAGCATTGCACTCGTACCTATTTTACACGGGCACCAGTTTCATACGCGCTGTCCTCATTGTTGGCCCAAAGTAAACGGAGCATGACTTTGTTCGATGGCTCCGCGAGACTATCACATGGGATTAAAAACGTCCACGTGTCTGTGCGCATTGACACGTGAGTTACTGTCCCTGCGCAAAAAATAAATTATAGGAGTAGAGTGCCACTTAAAATGTTTGGCAGACGTAACGCTTTTTTCCCCTGGGTGTAGAATTACATCTGATTTTGGTGTAGATATAATTATACCCGGGATTTAGTGCCAAGGATACCTGTAACTTTGCGAGGCGAGATAAAAAATTAACGCTGCAGGTGGCAATTCGAAAATTTAGCACGAGCTACGCACTCTTTGGTTCGAGAAAAATTTTATGGGGAGGAATTAAACTTTAATCCTGTGGGAGTCCATTTGTCTTTGCCAGATAAACCAAATAGAAATTCTTTTTGCCAGAAAATTTTATTTCTGCGAGGCAATAGTTAAATAACATCAGTTTTTTAGTTTCAAGTCCCTCTTGAAATTAGAAACGTTTCGCGAGTAGGTATTAAATGAAAAATCTGTTTTAAATCACATTTTTTTTCAAATTTCTAATTTTTTCTGAAATTATTTGCGACTGTACGATCGAATGTACTAATTGGTGTAGTAGGCGCGAAAGATTGGTCCAATAAACATTGTAGTATAGTCGATCGAAGGTCACCACGTTTACATGTCTGACGTTCGGGTATTTGCAAATGTTTACGAATACCATAATAGCGTCACGTTGCGTTCCATTTGCAATCTACGAATGCTTCTCACTTATACTTTTTGCTGCTACAATTTTGCTCGCGCTGCATACAACAGGTAGGTGTTCACGTTAGATATTCTGTTTGCAGTATGTACATGTTAGATGGAATAGAACTATTTAGTGGCGGATTTAGCGAGCGGCCGATGAGTGGTTGCCGCCAGTGCCCCCGCTCAGAAGGCCCCATTTAAAAAAAAAAGATTTTATCCAAATACTACATTTTTTCCCACATAATTTTCATTTTCCACGCGCGCGTAAATTTATTTGTAATTCTGTTGCGCATACAGGATGTCCCAGAACGTTTGCCACCTGGGCCTTTTTCCTTAAATCCGCCACTGCATAAAACATATGTTATGCAACGCGCACAGGAAATGTGTGAACAGAACCAATTTGCGAGGTGTGACAAATTCCTGATTACACAATCGCAGAGGTGTAGCCTTGCCAATAGAGGCACCGGTGTTCTAGTAAATGGTGAAAAAATTTATATCAGAACAAAAATTGCGATATTCGTGATCACTTAAATTATGAAAAAATTATCAAATGACTTTGTCCGGAATAAGATTTAATAAATACCTACTAAAAGAAGGGGTAATAAAAAATTCTTCACAAGAACGTGACGTTTTAATACCATTTCGTAGAGTGGAAATAATTCCTCCAACATCTTCTTCCACGAAGCCTTTTGTAAGGAATAGGTACGAACGTTTGCGTCGAGGCGGTGCGTGCAAGCTGCATATAGTAATTTATAATGGTGGCGTTCGCGCGAGATTTAATTTAGAATAAATGACGGTAACAGATTTCGATCTCCGGGTGCAAATGGAAAAACGAGCGACCTAGGCGCGTTGACGGAGAGGCGAAAATGGAAATCGATCGATCCAGGTTTAATCCGATGTTATCTCGTGCGTAAAGGAGGAAATCCGGTTTCGAGCAACCATTAATCCATTTCTATTGAAAGAAAGCTCGGTATCCCAGCGATATAAGCAGAAATTAACGCCAATTTATCAACAGACGTCGTGTTTCATCGTAGCCGTGACGCGGGGCACTTGAAATTCTTGCATTACTCTTCCTACCAAACCCACCGGTAACGTGCATTTCCGCAAGCAGCACGAATTGACCGTAAAAGTTGTTACTAATGCTCGTCTGGCAGGAAACGATCTTTTCCTTAGTCACAGCAAGATTACACAGTGCGATATTATGTAAGCACGGTGATTGTAGAAGGCAGTGTTTGTTCATCTCTTTTCAGTCGCTGAACATTGCCTTCAGTAAATATTCACGAAACGTGTAAATGATCAGCGAGTAAGGAAGTTGCAGTAGCAATGCACGAAGGTATAAACAGTGCAAATTAAATAAAAATCGAGTATTTCGACAAAACGTAAATAACATGCAACCCATATATTATTTAGAATTTAGACCGATGCAAAAGTTCATTAGCTCAGAACGAGCAGAATCATTTTGCTACTGTTTTCATTTTCTTTCGCGGAAAATTGACTACTTAGCCTTTTACACAAATCCGCTCCTGTGTGCATCAACTTCGAACCGCATTTATTCCAACAAACAGTTCCACGAATCAGTTCCCTTGACAGATGACGGGTCCCTTTTGACCCACGTTAAATATTCAAGTGTATGTCATAGTACTTCTTGAAGGGGTGAAGATTTTAATTCATTGTACCAAAATTAATCGGTGAAAATGGACCCTGAATCCAATACACAGTCCACCTACCCGCCGTCCAAGGGTGCAGGTCCACGTTTGATGGAGCTCCGGACGAATACAGCCACAATTTTTCACCGTCGTGTAATCAGTGACGGGGCGTCCGATAATAGTAACAACATAATTACACGATAGCATCGTGGCAGCGCTTGTATTTAGCGATCGTCGAGCACGGAGTGTTAACGGAACAGAAAATCACTTTACCAGTCGGTTTCACGCGAACAGCTTAATAGCCCTTGCGAATCGTTCATCTCGGGGGCTTCAGATTCGTTCTCGTGCGATACGATCTCCGTACGCGCAATTTCTCGCGTCGACTCGCCGCTGCCGCGTGATAACCGGCATAGAGGAACGGCAAAAAATGAATAGTATCACTCGTACGTTAGCGGGGTAGAGCTCGCTGATCGGCCGTATGCAAATGCATCCGAGGAAGGAAACGCTCGGGTAGACGGCTGCGAAAGGGAGAAGGGAAAGGTGGTACGAGAGAGATCGAACTTGCGTAAAAAATGGCCACGCGGGTATATCCGCGATGCACGCCCCAACAGAGGCTACTTTCTTGAAGCGAAGAAAGCCGTCTACCTACATTATAGGTGGGAGTAGGTTAGGCCACATTACATGCTTGGGCGCGAGGAAATTTTACCTTCCTATATGCAAGTCAATAAGAACAGGGGGGGACTTACATAATTTAACAATGCATACGTGCCCGCCTGTTCAATAGGAGTCCATAGGGAAACGCGTAAGGAGCGTTTCAGATGGAAGCCCGTTTGAATTCTGATGCGTCGATTGTTCGTGCATCTGCACCCCTCTCCAAACTGAATTCAATGTTGCCCGATGCATTGTCTGCGCGTTTTTCTTTACCTTCTCACGTGGAAACACCTGTATTCGTGTATGTACGGTGCTCTCGCGCTCGTGTTCCTGGAATTCGCAGCTTCTAATAGCCTGTGGTGCAGCGAGCTGGAGAGTTGCTAGTAGTGGTAGCCCTTTTTTGGTTTTCTTCTGTGGCTTTGTGCGATCTTCTTGGTAATAAAGTGGCTTTCATTGAATAGAAAATTTAACAGTGCGTCGGAAATCGATAGGCTTTGGTGATTTTCTTTTTCTATTTCTAAACTGAACGGTGGAGAATTTCATTTACATAGTTTACTAGTATATACTGGAATTTTTTATCAGTTTTTAGTCGCAGAATGCTATTCTAATGCATCTTATCGCTTTTTCTTGTTGCGGTCGTATTTCTTTTCTATACCTACTTCGTTTAAAATATGTCGATTTTATTGGAAACAAATTTAAGACAATTTTCGTGATTTGTTGCTATTCATTTTTTATATAAAACAAAATTCTACATCAAACTTCTGTCATGCTAATAATTTCCTTGCACATTGAAAACCCTAATTGGCAGTGGCGGATTTAACAGGGCGGCCGATGAGCAGTTGTCTGGGCCCTTGCCCAGAAAGCACCCTGGGGCCCCATCCTTAAAAAAAATTATGATTTTATCCAAACTATATTTTTTTTCAGTACAACTACCCTTAGCTTGCTTTTAGTAAACTACCTCTTCATTTTCCGGAAAAAATGGGCCCCTCGGAACGTTTGCCACCTGGGTCGTTTTTCTTTAATCCACCACTGCTAATTGGGTGTCCGATTTATGGCTTATATGTGTATTTCATTCGGAAAGGAATGAAGGTTTGGAATTTTATAGCACTTTTATGCAACGCTACTTTTAATGTTGCGTACAGTATTTCTATTGGAGATACTTATCGATTCTACTTTCTTCTCTATCGATAGAAGTTTGCATTTAGAGCTGCATTTACGTAGCCACGTATTATCTATCTGCTAGTGCATAATCCATGGCAATACAACCTTGCTCATTAAATTTTATTTCAAGCACAATTTTTATTCCACTCGCCTGTATTTTCTATGTAACCAGAAAAGTCTGCAGCAACTTTCTGCAAGTCAGCTGCCGTCTAACGAACGGCTAATAAACAATTGCAAAATTATGTGAATATTCAAATTAATTGGATATTAGCATTGAAATCAGTTCGTGCATAAAATCATACCACTTGAGGTATGCTCGCGGTGCTGTACGTATAATGTATCGTGGAATAGTTTCGTGAAAGGCAGGCATGCGAACCGTCAATCGACTTCGATTCTTTCGACTCTGATTTATACCATTCACTCCAGAATCGAGCCGCGTACACGCGACTCACGCCCAAAGAGAATCCACTTTCATGGAGCGAGGAAAGTACGTTTACCTAGGTACGGAAAGGTAGAAGCATCTTGGAATACATACACTACCGGTCAAAAGTTTCGATCACAATACAACTACTATAGCATCATTTGTACAAGATGTCCAGAAATACATGGCACAACCAGGGGCAGATTTGAAGATTTGGCGCCCCTAGGCTAACAAGCGTCTGCCGCCCTTTCCGCGAAATATCAAATATTTTGATTTCAGAGTCGAGACAATTTCAAAATTAATTCAATATGGCAACTCACATATGAATTATTGCTAATTCGCTACATTAAAGAAAGGGAATTGTTTTTAAAGCTGTCTCGACTCTCTGTGTTTAAACCTTTTCCAATTTCTTTCGCTCAAAATTTACCGCTCCCCAAAATTTATCACTCTCCAAAATTTGGTGCTTTGCAAAATTTGTCACTTCTCAAAATTTGACACTCTGTAAAATTTGTGGCTTCCCAAAGTTATCGCTCCCCAACTATTGTTACATCCCAAATTTGGTTGCTCCCCAAAATTTGCCGCTCTCCAAAATTTGTCGCTTCCCAAAATTTACCAGCATAAAGCTGCAGCCTCCTTAGCCTATGCCCAAATCGGCCCCTGGGTATAACACAAAAGAGAGTGATTAGACGCGAAGAAGTGAGTGGAAATTAGAGACGGAATGTTGTGACAGAAAATTTGTTTTCCGAGAAAAATTAGTTCTAAATTCTACTGAGTAGAGACAAAACAAAGCAAAATATTATAATTACTTTCTAATCGCTTCGATTCAACTTGAAAGTTCTACAAAAGAAAAATCACTACTTAGTGTCGTAGATTTGCCATTAGGTACTGGAGCGTGCCACATCGATAATCTGGTAGGAATTGATAGTTGATCTTGACAGTGAGATAGCAAGACCAATTGAGAATAGATCACGACAATATATCACGATCGTATCGAGTGTTGACATTGTACATACACAAACGCGAAAGCAAGTAGTGATTCATATCGAGATCTACTAAATGGTGTATTGATCGATTACACGTGCATGTGGTAGATTTTTAAGTGGAGCAACTTCTAAAGAAATTTATTTTACCATTTTCACTTATTACCTTTGTAGTTGCTTCACGTATGTTGAAATAAATCGCGTTTTGTGGGTGAACGCAAAACGGAGCGTGGGTGATTGACCACTGCTTAATCTATGAATATGTAAAAAGCTGGGAGAAAATATCCTTCACCTGGTTTAGCCGAAATTTGTTACATAAACTTATACACATGCAACTTACAAGTTTCCATAGCACAAGTGTCACTATCATTGACACCTACTCACAGCTCTGTAAAGGTTGCATAACTGTTAATCACCAAGTATCCTAGAGAGGATATCTCCTAACATCACATATTCAATCTTCAAAAATCGACATTAAAATCAAAACAATATTTGAGTTTAGTAAAACTGTCCAAATCCATATTTCTTAAGTTTCAGTAAATTTTACTACTAAAAAATTTCGCCCTCGGCATTTGCCAAACATCCAAATTTTATTTTTTTTTAAAAATCGGAGATGTAAAAATGCAACGTAGCATAACTCAAAAACAGTATGTAGCTATGAAAGATGAGCAGTGATGAACCGAAAACGATAGACACTGGTAAAAAGAACACTTGGATGTACATTTCACTTAACCGACGTCATCTGTGCGTTTATTTAACACTAGGCTTGCCACAGAATTAACAAACACCCCTGTGATTGACACGTGCAAGAAACTTTTGCACGATAGTGTACATATACATACGAAGGAGCAGAAGGAAGGCGATCAGGTTCGCGTAACAGCTCGAGCTGTCTTCTACTAGATGCTAGAGCGGCTTGAGTTTCACGAAGAAACTCGTTCGTTTCTTTCCTCGACGTGCTTTCGGTATCGCGGTAAAAGCGAGAGAAAAACGAAATTATGTTAGCGGCTGGATCGATTGTGGAGGTAAGAAAGGTTATCGGAGGGTTTCTCCGCGTGTACAGGTTCTTGCGTTCCTTTCTTCGGCGAAACTGTAATTTGTTACCGGCAATTTTATGCGAGCTAAAAGTGGCATTAAAAGTAGCACCGTGTGCCTGTAGGTGAAACATCGCGTTTCTCCCAATCGAATTTCAAAGGCGCGTAACATTCTTAAAACTTTATCCTTTCATAAACGCTGATTGGCATCGGCGTGCTCTCGCGTCGACATTTTCTGGAATCCATCGAAAGTACTGCCCGAGAGTTTCGTACATCTCACAGAAACTATTTATTGCATCACTCACAAATTTATGTAGTAGGTACCTACGCAGAATTTTCATAGCAATACACATTTTTGCAATATTATTTTTCTACGTGGTTAATATTGGAATGTTGCAATAAATACTTCCAGTACCGTGTACTCTGAAACTAGCTCAACATGACTTTAATGAAAATTGTAATTTCTATATTCCCCGTTAGGTCTTCGTGAAAGTACTGCCAATAAATTCATTGGTAGTGATCTCATAAAGATTTAGTAGACAATATAAAAGAAAATTTTTTCAAAGTGTTGGACAGCTTCATTATGATTTCTCGAACCACTTCCAATGATCAATTTCGCTATCTCGGTTTTATAAACGTTAAACATTCTTGGAAAGTGGGGGAGGGATTTGTCTTTTTGGAAGAGTTTATGCTGTAAAAGGGGATGAATTTGCGCGAAGCTATAAAAGTCCGTAGGCGAATGATTAGGGAATAGGCAGGATATGGTAAGACTTCATATTCTGATTCATGAAGTTTCTCCACCGGCAGCCTTGACGCGCGTGGTGTTGCGTTATCGTGTAACAAGATCGTTTTCCACCTATTCACTAATGCAGCTTGTTTTCCCGCTAATTTCAAGTGCATTTCTCCAGTCTGTTTTCAATGTGCTTCTGCTGCGATTATTATCCAAGGTGTTGAGAAGTAACAGTCAACAAGTGTTTGCATACGGCCATTAGCGTCGTCGTTCCTTTCAGACAAAGTCTTTTGCCTGCTTCTCTTCATCCAATCATTTGCGTGTAAAATCTTTTTGACAATATACAAATCGTTCAAAAGTGGGCTTCGAGTAACCAAGTAGTCATTTGCATTATCGATATCCTTTGTATAATGAATCTTTGAGATGAATGGTCATAAAAAGATCGACACTCATTTCGAAGATTATGTTTAACAATTGCTTTAAAATTTTACACATAAAACGATGCCATTAGTGAACTTAAATTTTTGAGCATTAACATTGGAAACTAATTTTTTTAGTGCAAGCCTAAGAAGGTATTAAATTGATATTTAAGATACATCAGTTACTCGAAACATTCCTTTCGTTTTGCAGTTCTATTTGGAAGTGATTAATCATATTTTATCTTCGTAATGAAACATTTATAAGTGATCTATAACGTAGTAATTAAGGGTTATGTGTAATCAGATCCTGATCCACGGTTTACTTGAGATATCTCTTCAAATTGGTTCACGAACATTATTACGACCGTAAAGTATAGTCTCGTTATGCTCGTAGAACATGCAGCGGGTTTTAAGAAAACACGGCGCAGCAAGATGTGCTAGAAACACATTTTTCACCCAAGCATGCAAATTTCATCACCGAGAGATTTAAAGCGGCGATAATCTTTGAGCCTGTGAAAGTGTCACGAAACACCAACATTTCAATATAAAAATCTTTCACCGCGATCACCTTCGTGTATTTTCGCACCGCAAATGGATCATTCGTGCAACCTACTATTAAAACAGATTTACAATGCATTTTCTGACGCGTTACTAATTATTAACTGGTTATGGTAAAATCTATGCAGGTTCATTTTTTTTTGTTGCCAGTTTTAAAAGGTCTGTCGCAGAATTAATTGTTGGGGGAGCAGACGTCATAATAATACGTTATCACTGAAGATGCAAAACGAGTTTTTTCTTGTCAGGAGTGTTAATCATCGTTTCACATTAATTTGCGTTTTTTGCAATGGCAGAGGTGCGAGCTTAATCGAGCATTTTGTAGCGCTGCACCTTTTGCTTTTACGAATATTGTAAACAGTGTCATTGTAATATTTAAATATTGAATGTTACAAATTTATAGAAAATAATATAAGAATCTGCATATTCAAATCAGCTTAATCTTACCAGTTTAAACCAGTTTCAAATACAGAAGTTGTTATACACGGTTAAAAAATAAATGAATTATTTTATGTAGGTATTAGATGCATATTAATCCGTACTTATCGATATAAATATTTAAAGATTAGATATTCAGTGACCAATGATTAGAATTTTCTTTTCCTGTACGAAAGGAAATCCTCCGCAGAACGTTCGTGTATAATTTACGCAAATAGCAGAGGATACCGAAGAAAAGAAACAACTTCGTCGTTTAAAATAAACCAAGAAAACATTATTTCATTATTTATTTAAAATAACAAGAATCTTCGATTACGCGATGAAATTTAAGTCTGTGCAAATCTTTCCATGTCTTGGAAATACTTTTTTTTCAACAATTCCGTTATTTGTTTATTTGCATAGATTCAATATCTTATACCTAACTTGGAAGTACTTTAAATAGATGATACCGATGCGTTAATAACTGATTTCCAGGACGATGCAATGCCAAATGCAAAGCAGCAAGCCTCCGACTAAGAGAAGCCGTTAAAAGGAACTCATTAGACATTTTTCGCGTTGCCTTCGAAGAGTGAGAGTGATAAAAAATATACGAAGAACAGGATGGAAACGTTCTGCTTGGAAAGAATGATAAACTGATGTTCACGCTCTGCTCTTGGCGCTTCTTTCGACTTTTCCTCTGTTCTTATTTTCTTCCACGAAAGAGGGAAGAATCGCGGATTTCTGAATCGCGGCTGTTATCTCCGTTGATTGTTTTAACATCTTCAACTGTTTCGACTAGGTGAGCCGTAAAAACGGACGCCGATTTCTCCAGCTCTTACGAAATCGATATCTGCGCCGCTACGCCTCCCTTAGATTCTCTATCCAGATGCAAACGTGGCAGGATTAATTACTAAAAGTGAAATTATTCTTCGTCAGTTGCCGCTTTTGTAAACAGTGACGCTCGGATTTTGTTTAAGAATTATGGTAAGGGCTTGGCAACTTTCAGTTAGAAAGTTAGTAGTTCGACCTACGTTTTTTTTATTGGTTTACTTATTTAATTGAATGTACTTCTATGCTTTTATTCTTTGAGCGAGAGAACAAGCTAAACATCAAATGTCATCTTATTGTTAATTTTTTCAATATGTAGGTATGTACCAACTCCTGTGTTTGATCAAACGAAAGAAATATCACCAGTTACTAAATGCAAATAATTTCATTACAATTCTTCATTTTCACAGCTTACAAAGTTCATTTAACGTTATAGATATTAATGATACTCTCATTGGTTTATATTTCTCTTCTGCAAGGTGTTATAGATAGTTAAGACTGCTACTACTTCCACTAAACAAAAGAGAAGAGGATCTCGATGACATGAAAATATTGTAGAGACTGGTGATATTCACAGCACATTTATTTTACGTTCCTTTTTATAAAGAATCAGCAATATCGAGGAATGTCTTCTTATTTCTTTCTGCGCACGTACAATATCTGCTCGTCTGTCTCCGTTTCACTTTTCCGTTTGCTAATATTTTCATTTCATCTGCCCGTTTTCTCTGTCTCCGCCAGCCGGTAACCGTTTCTCTCGTAAACCGTTATCGGGTCACTTAACCACCCAACGAGATCATGTTCGCTCTGGTTAAATGAACGCTGGCAAAAATGAAATCTCCCTGGAGTCGTCATCTCCGTTCTTCCTTTTTCAGAGATCTCGTATTATTAATACTTCTGGCGGCGTTTGCAGGTCCACTCTCTAAGTGAATTTAGGTCAAATTGCCCCGACACATGGAGCCAACGTGTAACAAGGAAATGAAATATAGATTATCGATTACGATATTTTACCTCCCCGTGCTCTTTTCTTTCGGTCACACTGCAGCTTTTTTTTAATAACTCTCTAAGTAGAACGTAGAAGACCTTAATTTACAATAATAGAAAGCCCAAACTGTCTAATTTTCCTTGTGGAACAAAGTCTTAAAACTGCACGATTCTGTTATCCCTTCAAATGCGAATCTTCCTTTTTAAATATCAATTTTTATTGCAATCTAATTGTTTTACGAACTGGCTAGTTATCACCTATACAGGTAGTTACATGCATCGCCCTTCGTAAGTACATATTGGGACACCTGTGGAATAATTGTGAAAAACGTTGCAAATTTACTAAGGAGCTCTAACAAATTTTACTTTATTTCGTATTTTAAATTAAAAGCAGTGAAAAGTATTAAATCTGTACCAAACATCTTATTTTCCCAAAATACAAGTGTTCTAGTACTTATTAACGGCCGTGTATATAGTATAAATAAACTGCATAATAATAAAGGGGTCAATAAGATGAATCCATACAAACGGCGATCGGCAATGAGATCAACTCGTTGAAATGCTTGGCACGATGATCGTTAAATAAAAATCAGTCGGCAACATGCCGGTGCATCGCAATGAATCCCACCATTGCGAAGTAACAGTATTGAGAGTATAGTTACACCGTTGATTTTACGGAAGGCGTGTCAACCTACATTGTTCAAGTTTCAAATTCTTTGCGTTTCCTTCCTCGCCTGGTTCAATAGCGCGTAGAAATTTCACTCCCTTACCTCGATTACTCAAATCTCTATCAATCCCTGATTTCTCGTCCATAAAAAACTGCACAAAACCGATTCTTCATTAATGGCCAATATCACCTTTCAATTCAGTGTCTACCATCTAAAATCCCCGCAACCGTTCACCCTGTCCTCTGCGTTGCTAGGACGCGATTGCGGTGGATTAAAATGCGCGATATCACTTGCATATTACGGCTTGAAGATGTGACAGCACTACGGCGGAACAGGTCCGCGATCGTTGCACCAGATCGTCCCTGTCGGCCCGGCATATTGGTCCGGAGGCCCCGCGCGCGCAACACACGGCGGGTAAGACCAGTCACTCCGGTAAATTAGCATTTCCTAGACGCTTTCTAGGTCCGCCCGAATGTCTCGTCTGGCGCGACGAAAATTGTGCAACTGCGATCTCCCGGCGAGAGTGAAATTACACAGTGCCATTGTGGAATGTCGTAATGCGATCGAAACGATTGCCCAACGAATCGCTATTTCGGTGTGATCTTATACCCGTGGCAACGG
Source organism: Andrena cerasifolii (assembly GCF_050908995.1). Classification (NCBI taxonomy): domain Eukaryota; kingdom Metazoa; phylum Arthropoda; class Insecta; order Hymenoptera; family Andrenidae; genus Andrena; species Andrena cerasifolii. The sequence continues at coordinate 17,813,196 of NC_135122.1, forward strand.
GGCACGGGGCGCGGAAAAAAGAGGGGACAGTTTCTTCGTCCTCGCGCTTCCCTCGCCCGGAACGGCAGCCGGGGACGGTCTCGATCGATTTCGCCGATCGTAAAAAGCAAAATGGAACCGCCGCAGTTTCGAAAACGTTAAAAAGCGGAATCGTAGGATCGCGCGATTCCCGTTTCTACTAAGTAGACCGTGAACCGCGGACACGCGGATCATTTGTCAACAGCCTGCGATACTTATGTATATAGCGGTCCGGGCAGGCGTGTACATTGGAAAGTAGTCGGTGATATGAAGTAGAAAATGCGGATTTAATCGCGCTTTTTTTTTATCCTTGCGTCGTTAAGATTGTTTAGGAGGGGATATAATAACCGAGTACCCTCGTGATTTTTTTTACACCCAGGTAGATGGAGGAAGAATTTTTTTAGAATCGATGCAACGGCGCGGTATTTATTTAATATTTTTTTCAATGTACGGAAGATGTTCCTGGTCGAAGTCAGGCTTCTGAGTCGTGCTAGATTAAGAGACGGTTTGGGGGTTGACTCGATTAGGCAGGCTCGAGGAGGAAGGGAAAGGTTGCTGACAGATGTGTGTATTTATGTTTCAGTGGCCACGGAACGAGAATGAACAATTACGAAGATCGCAAAAGGCCGCGGATAGGTGCTTCGACGAAGCCGAGGACTGCGTCCATCGTAGGAAATGACCATGACGAGCGTGGCTGTCGCCCCGGGTAGCCTCGGCGCACCTTCGTCTGTGCTCACCCCGAAAATGTATCATCTACAGCACGGGTTAACTTCGACATCGTCCTCGCCCACTCCCGAAAAAGTGAGCGTCAATACTGTTCGCCCATATCATTTAACAGTAGTGATAAAAAAAATGCCTAAAATAGGGATGGGTTCCTTGAGGCGTCGTGACTTCGAAACACCTCGAAACCCAAGAAAGTTTCCAGTTTCCGGAATTCCATACCTTGCACTTTTTTCGCGATTAATGAATAAATAATTATTTGCAGCGCGCCTCTAGAATTTTTATATTGCTATTTATTTATTTTCTATTGCTATATGTTTATTATTATAGCTACGTAAGTGAGCTTTGCTACATAAGCATGAAGTTTGAATCTGAAGATCTGCTCCACAATTGTTTTGGAGCGCAAATGCAGATATCACTCCGCGATTTCGCCAATGGTAATGGAAAAGTCTCGTTACAACTCTGTTTCGACGTGACTCCGTATCGAAACCCTGAAACGCGAAACGCCTGGGCAAGGCCAAACCAGCTCTTCCGATGATGTAAGAGCACTCGTGCATTACGCGATTTAATTCGTCCCAGCTCTCTCACAAAGGCTAGCTCCGGTTTTACCTTAAAACCTGACCTCGTTGGCGACACCGAATACTCGCTCCTCGTGTCTTTCGAGCTCGTCGGGGTTGAACCGAGCTGGACGATGCCACGGCAACTCAGTCCCCTGCTAAACGGCCAAACGTCGGATAAAACGAGACTCCAGTGTCCAGTGGTCATTTCTGATCGATCCCACGTCACATTTCCCTCGTGATTGTGATAGAAAAATAATCGATCGCACCCGCTGACGCGTCTCCGTGACTTCCAAAGAGAGCTATGCACGATCAGTCACCGAATAATTAATAATTAATCGACCAGGAGTAGCTCGACGGCGAAATATTCGATACGTCTAAATTTCACGAGCTTCGAGATACTTATTTTCCTAGAATTTCGGTATAGTTCTTGGAACGAAGTCTGAAGTCCTGGTGAGAGGAATTTGGAATATTTTATATGGAAGCTGGATAAAATTCGAAGGTAATTAAAAGTTTGCTCGTCTGTGTTTGAGGAATATGCGCCACTGTGTAATTATTGTGGTTTGATGTTTGTTGATATTTTGGTGGGAGTGAAGAGATTTACCTGGGATTGATTTTCTGTGTCCAAAAGTACAGTGATACAGTATCAGTGGTGCAGTTCAGTGAAATAGAGAAGATCTAATTGTGGGATACATTAATCTTGAAGGCGACATTTGGTGTGCACTTGATCGCAGGGAAATGTGTGCAAGTTTAGAAACTAGAAAGTATGGCAACACTATTTAAGGAAGTAAAGAAAGTTGTGTTCCCTTCGTTTTAATGGCACATAACGCAGGTGCGCGGTGTTTACTGGATAAATAAATGCGATAGAACGTTATGGGGTATAGCTTTTGCTATACCAACGTTGCTTGTATAAACACCACGTTGTAAACAGTCACCCCCCTAATTTGATCTATGCGAGGCCTAACTGTGCCCCCATTTTCTAACCGTGAAATTTTGAAGGATTATGTAAACGCGTATTTAGAACTTAATCAGAAAGCACGAAAATCGTGTCTTATTACCTACGGTGAAATACAATAGAGAAAGTAAATTGCGAGGAAAATGAAAAATGCAACGTCCACGTTAAAGAGTTTCCATAAACAGATATATATCTAGCAGAGTCGGGTGGTACCTGGAGCGCAAAAGTAAGTTGTTTAACTCGTCGACAAAATCGTTCTTTTAAACACTGTAGGCTATACTTTCACTTCACATATTTAGAAGTGTAACGACTCTTCCGTAATTACAATATACAATCGGGATTTACACTTTAGTGGGCACAAAAACTTAGCAGGACAGAATTTTTTTTTACAATTCATTTACATCTAAATACTTGCAGACAATGGTAAGAAAGGAAATATCTACACTTGAGCGTATACAAAGTTATATTTGATAAATAATGTAAGAAGACTGATCAGAAGATAGTTCTGTGTATTACCTCCTGTTTCAGAAAGAGAATATTTGTTATCTTTGAATATTGTTCTTCGCGACAATCAGAGATATAAATTCTAAGATTTACCATAATTCAAAGTTCATCAGGATACGCATAACAGTATAGAAAATGGGTGATATCCAGCAGAATTCCGCGAGAACATTTCTTGTGCAATGTCCACAGACACTTATGCGTTACGAGTGCTTTCCCCCCCCTCGTTGCAGTTTATATAATAAATCCGCTATACGTATACCTTTAATTTGATCACCTTTCCGCACTCCATCAAACGCTGCGAACACGGTAGTAAGAGACTGACGTGCAACCGGTTTTGCGTTTGGCCCACATTGCTATGCTGCGATAGAACTTTCGAGATATTGCGTCCCAGAAGTACGCGTACGTGCTCTCTTTGCATTCGACGCGGTTTTCCTGATGTACCTGTGCCTCGTGATAAATTCTTGCTAAGCTCCGTGAAAGAGGCGTTTCCTTGGTGGATCGAGATCGAGTGGCATTCGTACGTAAACATCGTAGAAAGTATCACTCGACTGACTGCGAGTTTCAAACCTTGGACTAGGGCATAGGTAGTTAAAGAATTTGAAAGTATGTACGAGACGTAGAAATTTATCATAGTACATGTAGGAATACCTCTACGATAGAAGGAGATTTTTAATAGTAAATGTGCAGGGTAAAACAAGAAATGTCCATTTTTCGTGATTTTGCGATTTGTAGCATATTTTGTTGGTGGAAACTGGGACTAAAGTTCAAGTACCACCGAAAAATAACTTTAAAGGTTTGATATACCGGTTAAAAGCAGGAAATGTCCACTCTGCACTGCAAGAAAATACGGAATGTCCCCACTCTTTGCCCAAGCACAAGCTTCCGTTGTCAAGGTAAAACAAGAAATTATTGAAGAAAATTAAAATCATTGAACCCTGTGTCTTACTCTTTACTGATGGACTAAAGTATTAAAACTTAATTTTTAGATAAAGCTGTTTTGTGACGTTCCCCGTTTTCCCCTTACCCTTGAAATGTTTATGTGACAAGTCGATTCTAATTACAGAGATTTACAGTCTTTATTTTTTAAACTACTGGTATATAATTCGAGTACATTGGATTTCGTTGTTACTCGCGAGACGTTTAATTCCATCGCTAGTTTTGCCTAAGTAGTTCCTGCTTCAGGAAACCAGAGAATTATTATTCTATTGAATAGGATCAACGATTATTTCCAAACTGGGACTGACATTCATCGTTAACTGTAACACAGTGTCTTTACCGGTCTTGAAATGTACTTACCTAAAAGATTGTAATACATCGATACCTCTGATAAATCAAAGTAAAATTGGAAGGGAACTGATGCTGCAGTAAAGTAGATTTTGAGAACGCTTTCCCCCTTTAACGTATATTCGAAGTGGTATGTGTGACTTATTAAAGACGTTAAAATATTCCCCGCGCGCAATTGGAAGCGTTATTGCACGAGATCGGTAATTTACGTTGCGTTTGGAAACGCGCTAATCTACCTGTTTGAGAGGTGTTAAAAATTGCTTAACGAGCTACGGACTTGTAGCAACGATCGGAAACATGAAAGAAAGAATATTTTCCAGGGGAATATCTTAAGCGCGCCATTAGGATCGCATAAAAGCCTCAGTTATTTACGGATAGCCGAGGAATAGAGAGGAGAAAATATTGAGAGGGTAAACGCGGAGATTCGTTTAAGTATTCACAATCGATTTCATTAGCCTCGAAGGCAGACATAACGTTTGCACTTCATCGTCGCAGGTTATTAGCAATGCTACGAGTAGATCCGAATGTTTAAACCTTTCCTTAATTGCCTTTAATATCTACGGTTTCCTGTATCCCGATAGCTAGGCTGGCCATTTTCAATGATCACAATGTGTGTACCTTAGTAGGCAATTAATACGCACGAAGTAAGAAGGAAACGTTCAAACTATTGCTGCACTGACTTAATGGGCAACGAATTTGGAAGTAGACAGTATTTAGTAAGGGAATTTTGAGGAAGCATCCAAGACGTGTTTCGCAAATACAGTTAGTCACAAAAGCTGCTGCAGTATATTTAAAGTAATATTAAATTTAGAATTAACCATTATAATTTACATTGGTATGTATAAAGCTTGATTAATATACTTTTAGTTAGTAATATCTACTAAAGGAATGCTCAAAGAAATTTGCTAGGAGAATAAAACAAGATAAGCTTGAAATAGTGTTGGAAGTTCTTCAGTATCTCTTTGAAACGGTACAGTGAATACGCACGAAATTCGAGTCATTCTCCGTTATTAGTTGAAACTCTGTCATTCTGCGGGCGAAACCTCGCGTGATATTAAAATATAGCTTTTGGGGAGGGTAATGCTAATTCGTCATTGGGTTTCTATATTTTCTTCTGACGATACGAGCCTTAAAAATGAAGACATCGAAGATTTGAAAGTTCATAGTTGAAGCAGATCCACACCAGTCTGTCAGAGAACTGTGCGGGACAACTTGATTCAAGTCGAACGAAGGTGTGAAAATATTTGAAAGAAATGGATTTATTTTAACCGAAGAAAACTGAAAAGAAACATCAAATTGCCATTCCGCGGGGAAAACTAAAAAATACTGTACCTATAATATCTGCATACGGCGCACGCCACGAAAGCAAACTTCTCCTCCGAGTTCTCGCGTGCGCCGATTCGACGATAGGGCAGATAGATCATTACGCGCCGGCGTCCCGCGCCGATCGGCGAAACCATCGCGCGCAGGATTATGAAAAGACGAGGCTGGGCATCCGGTTAGGGAAACGTCGAACCGCGCCACGAGCTGGCCAGCCGGGTCCCGCTTCGCGAATTGCGGTATCATCCGCACGACGGCTGAGAGGATTGTGTAACTGCAGCCCCGCGGCGGCATAGACGCCACCAACTATGATGCATCTATGGTGCATCCGCCGTGACCCCGGTGCATGCGCGTGCACCCATGTCGCTTACGTGCGCGATCGTATCACGATAACGCCCATATTCACCTGTCTTCGATTGCGTACACCTGTGTTTCGCCGTGTAAACGGTCTCGATCGCTCCCAATACCCTGCAACCGCCATTACTCCAATCGAAATGGACACGTAACTGTCGGCGTAGAAGCATTTTTGGAGAATTTAATTTGGACCATGGTCACTTCCTTGTTTTTTGACGTTCTATGCGTGACATTTTGGGCGAAGTGGTGTGCAGGGGCGTCGAATTTTGAGGAGCGACAAATTTTGAGAGCGGCAAATTTGGGGAGTGTCAAATTTTGGGGGCGGAAAATTTTGAGGAGCGACAAATTTGGGAAGCGTCAAATTTGGGGGCCGCAAATTTTGGGGGTGTCAAATTTTAGTGGCGTCAAATTTGGGGAGTGGTAAATTTGGGGGAACGATAAATTTTGGGGAGCGACAAATTTTGCGCGAAAGAAATTGGAAAAGGTTTAATCCTTAAAAACAATTCACTTCTTTTTCATATAACGAATTAGGAATCAGTAAGAACTCATACCCATGTGAGTTGCCATATTGAATAAATTTTGAAATTGTGACGACTGTTTTAAATTAATATATTTGATATTTTGCGGAAATGGCGGCAGATACTTGTTAGCCTTGGTGCGTCAAATCTGCAAATCCGCCCCGGGATATGTATAATATATTAGAATAAAAACTTTAGAGAAATATAGAAAAATTATAAAGAAACAATTATATGTTTAAAGAACGTATCATAATACCATATTGTTCTTAAAGGTAGAAAAGTCTTCAAAGGAATGAAAAAGGGGTGGGTCGAAAAAGACCCAAGTGACACTGTAAGGTACACAAGGGATAGAAAAGAAGACATAACTGGGTCAAGAAAGACCCGAGAGTTGTAGCAGGAGGAAGGCAGATTTTGCAAAGCGATACGATTGAAATAGCGAAGTTACTGATCTATGGTATTGTAATGCAGATAGTTCAGGGGATGTTTGAGCATAAAGTTTCGGATATCCTGTGTTCAATGTAGCATAAGTGGTCCTTGCAACAGAGGCAGGTAGTACTTACACAAGCACTTAACCTTTTGCCTTGATGCAACTATTATACGCGAACACGTAGACGATAATATTTCATATTAAATTATCATAATCATAATTAGTTTTGACGTTTACAGGAACATGTTGAATAAGAGAAAGAGTGTTATAGGCACGTTTCCTTTGCATAATAAAATATTGGAATAATAAGAGCACTCGGATAGTAGGATATACAGGCAAGGGAGGCTCTGCTGTATTAAAGTAAGAGGTTCCGTGCTTTTCCCGTTTCTCCCGCATCCATGATACATATTTGCTTCCACGTGATTTTGAAAGCGAACGCTGGTATTTCGTCTTCGTAATTAAAACGTGCGAGTATGTTATCCTACTAGTATCTAGTACTCGAGACACTGGAAATAGAGTTATGCCAGGCAGTTGTGCATCTTACAGAATTCATGTAGGACGATTTATGTACTCGTTTTATTTCCTCTTATAAGAGATATGATGGATCTTGAGAAAATAAGCGTAGCTTTTAATTAGATTGGAAATTAATACGATCATCAGTTAAGTGGCATGTAAAAGTTCCTGAACGGTTGCCTACATTTCCTAGCTCCATTTTGTGAGAAGAAGGCTAAGACGATTTTTGAATAACGTAACATCGAAAGTAAAATGTTGACAGTAGGATGAAATGCTCGCTGTTCCATTTAAAACCCTGAAGGTTGCACGGTTACAAAATACTGATTATGTTATATGCCAGCCTTGATGCCATACGACTTTTACCCAAGTCACTTTTTTGTGTCGCGAGCAGACTACATGTTGTCGTCCGTGACAACTGTATTTTACGGTTTTTACGTAAAGTAGGTACTTACAATAGACAACGTCAATTTATTGAGATTAAGTATCGTGAATATGAAAAATCCCAAATCTATATTTCTTGCATTTCCTTCGCCGTATACTCTGATTTTATATTATTTAAAATAAGTGGAAAGGAACTCGTGTTACTCTAACATAAAAATTTCACACAAATATTTCAAATAAGTGCATACATTTAATATTTCGTAAAATACTTCGAAGCGCAACAGAAATGTTTAGCTTCAGCTCTTTAAACATGCTGCTGAAAGGAAATGTGAAAAATGATCGAATCAAATTTCCATTACCGTATGCTAATTTACACAAGAAACATTATGTGTAGGTATACCTTTGTTTTTAATCGTGCATACACGGCTTGCACAAAGGCTCCGTTTGTTCGACATTCGCGGGCAGAACGACGGTTTTCACCGATCGCCAACGTGTTAAGTAGTGCATACATTTCTCCCGCCAAAAGAATGTACTTTTTCGATCGTGCACGCGACTCTGTAATTTCTAGCTCCACGTCTATCACGCGTAGAAATTCGAACGTGCAATTTCCCATCGCTCGTTGTTCGTCATTGATTCCGGGTCTGTTATTAGCCCGTTGTGCATAAAGCGTGAACAAACAAGGTAAAACAATCCTGGGTACCATCATTAATCAATACCGATGCTTAAGTAATTAATCTTGTTGGTCATGCGCATCATCAGTCTCGCACTTCCGACATTCAGCAAGTGTTAACGAGTCGACACCATGAAATTGAGAGAAAACTTGAAGGGCTATCATTTTAAAATATATTTATGATGACAGAAAAATAGTCGGAACTAATTATCAGGATACATGTTAGCCGTTTTTGCTCTCGAAGTAACAGAAAATCGGCACGGTGTTTTCTTAATGGTTATATACTTGACAGGTCGGAAAATAGGGTCATTTTTAAACGATTTTATTTATATATTTTTTTTTCATACAAAGAGACGTGATATTTAAAAATCAAGATACACACCTTGTTGTGTATAATTTAGGCTGAATTCTCTGCAAAAAAGAAATTTGATACCTTAAGAAATGGTACCATAAAATATCCCCTTCTCCCAAGGCCTCTCCATAGTCGCAACATTTATGGTACCAAAAATATCTGAGAGATTAGTGGAGCGATTTGAATAAAATTTTGCACGAATATTCTCAAAACTATACTCTAGTACTTGTCGGCGTCGATTTCGAAAAAATGAATTTTTTCAAAAATGGCAGCAACTCGAAGTCAAGCATGTGATTATCCACCTAAGTTTTAATCTTCTTTTGCTAATTAAAAACAAAACAAAACACTATCTAAGACACTAATCTTAAGAATATTCGGGCAAAATTTTATTCAAATTGGTCCAGTATTCTCTGAGATATTTTTGATACCATAGAAGCTGTAACTATGAGGAAGCCTTGGGAGAAGGGGCTGCTATGGCACCATTTCTTAATATATCAAATTTCTTTTTGCAGAGAATACAGCTTAATTTATACACAACAAGATGTGCATCTTGATTTTTAATTATCACATTTCTCTATATGAAAAAAGAAATCATAAACATTCCCAAGAAAATGGTTCCTCGCTTACACCTGTGCACCGTTCGTCAAACATGATACATAAAACATTCTTAGGAAATGCAATAAGATTTTGACAATAAACCGTACGAAACATTACGTTTCCCGAGACGCGATTAAGCAATGGGTTACTTCGCCACCATTTTCCGCTGTGGTACACAATTTCATCGCCGATTCAAATCGACTGGCTTCCGTTTACGATACGAAGAAGCCATGGTTGCATTATGCGCCTGGACATTACGAAAAGCCTGTCACCATTCTAAATATAGTGATATGGACGTAATCGAAGGGGATTTAATCGCTGCAGACTCTCAAGGAAATAAGCAGCAGACGATCCTTTAGATCATCGTAGCCAGGCGCAATTGAAAAATCGCGAGATTTCATTATGAAGTTTTGCTACCGTTTCGGGGGCTGCATCGTGTTTGAGCTGGTGGAACTCTTCAGAAAAGATTGGAAAGGAGATTGGAAAACGGAAGTGCGCCTTCGAAGTGGCGGCGATGGCGACTCATTTTGCAGAAAACGCCAGGGGAAACGGAAATGGATTGGCACGGGAAGAAGCGCCGCGGTGGTTCTTGCGAAAAGGGAAAGAGAAAGATACACCCACAAACAACGAAGAGGGAGAGAGGAGAAGTCACGCGAATAGAAGATGCCCATCTCTTGAGGTCATCTCGATACGAGGCCTGGCCACCGAGGGAAAGTGGACTTCTGCTTTTTATGTCATACATGGTCGACTTTTCATTCTCCCCTTTTCCCTGACCTCTCGGCAGGCCCGATTTTCGCAGACACCATTCGAGCAGGAGAATTGATCGTGAATATCGGTAAGATTGCATTTATTTGAACGTAAGAAAAACTCGATTTATTGAATTTATGGCTCACAAGGGATCAAAAAGATTCGAAACTTTGCGGAAGTGTAATTCAAGTGGTGCTAACAACGTGACCATTTTTTGTTTTGGCAGGGAGCAAAGATATTGTGAGTTTTCATATTAGCATGCAGATTCTAATTGTCTTCGTTATGATATAAATTATAAACCGATAATTATCAGTGCCAGCAAACACAAATATTCCAAAGGAAAGATCATGTACTAATTCCAAATGTGGAGATCTATAACGAAACGCCCACGAAATGAAATAACAATAGAATATTACAATGAATATTATTACACACCAGCAATTGAACTCTGATCAGAAACACTCTCCTTTAAAAATTTGCAGTGACACAAATCGTCATGTATTTTATAGAAAAAAAAAGTAATTTAAAGAGAGAACATGATTATTATTTTTTTTCGAAGACAGAAGCAAAAATTCTCTCATAGAAGATAGCTTATCTATAACCAGTCCGTGCTTGGACTTACTGTTCGTGGATCTGTTGCGCTCGTAACTAAACGCGTTGCTTGCAGAGGTCGAAAACCTCCCGTTGGTTTAAAAAATTGCATGACTTCACCGTGCAATTAACATTATCCATCTGCGGGCAGATTCTATCCCAGTAATATCAACTTTGGCTCGCTAATTGTGTAAAAAGCATTAAGCGCAATCATCGTCATGGCTGTGGTAATAATTTTCGTTCGTCGGTTACCGCGGAAATTGCAAACCCTGGATCTTCGAGGAAGCAGCGTGTATAGCAGCTGATGAACTGTAAAACAAATTATCTGCCACTGCTTTACAGTTCAAGCACGCTTTGTAATTGAAAACAAGCGACACGTGGAATTAATTTAGGATTTGTTGATAGAGTTTCAAGATTGTCTATTCAACTTCGCGTTTCCTTTACCGAACGTTCAGCATTCCGAAGCGACGAACTTACTGAGAGAAGTAAGACGTTTGCTTTTCACTTCACACTTTTCGCAAAGGCTTTTAATATTTACAAGGGAACACGCGCCGTTTATTTTAGGGTTTAGTTGCGGGGTTACGAAATTGCTTGCCTGATGGATCGAATGCAACCTTATTTGTAAATTAGGCAACACTTAACGCAGTTCACCTTTCGGTGGTTGCACTTTCGAAACTCTAAAATAAAGAAGCACTTAGGATCGTTGTTGGGGAACGTACTTGTTTTGTTACGTACTTTTTGAAAGTGCCTTTGTGTTTATGAAAACCCCATGGAATTCGATTTAGAAATTGCCTGCTTAACGTCTCACGTGCAACTTTCTTTATAATTCATGCATCACTTTGCACATTTTACGTATCGTTAACTTGCACTTTCCAAAGTCTAATATTGAAACGTTACGATCGTAATTAAAATATCTGTTATTTTTTCATCGTACCTTGGGGACCCTTTTAATGTTTTACTTAGTTTAATTCAAGAACTTCTTGAAAAATTAAGAGAATATTCCATCCAGCTCTTCAAACGCGACTTTATTCGTAGTTCAGGCTGCACTTTGAATATCTTACGTTTCGTTAATCCTGCTTTCGAAATACTAAGAGAAAGAATTACAAATACGGTGTTTCCACACTCGAAACCACACGGTTTGTGCGAGCAACAAAGCGTTGAAATTGGGACCGATATAACAACGTAGTGGTTCAAGTACACTTTTTGATCAGATAGACGTAACTCAATTATTCGGCTAAACATTCATTGTTATCTAGGAATAGAAATTGTATTGTAAAATTGTGCATTATTCATTCGTTCATTACGCAAGTCTTTATCCAAAATGTGTGCGGTAATAAGATATCGTTCAGGATACAAGAGACACCCTAAAGTGAGTAAAAAGTGCTTAGCAAATTGAGTCAAGAAATTAATTCTGTTAGAAACGATTTTCAGTTTCAATAATTTAAGTGATTTATAAACGAACGAGTGCCTTGCCATGTGCTTACTTCGATATTTACCGAGAATTGTCTAAGTATCTTCATTGATTTCTTCACGTGCATCCTATCTTCGCATCATAGAATTACATGCTCTTTAGAAATTGCCTGGTCACGACAGTCATTTTCTACTTGGCGAAGCAAGAAGGTACTGCTCCCCATAATATTACAAAATTATAAAATAATAATAATTGACCACGATATTAATTAGGATAAATAGATAAACATATATTAATTAAGGGCCAAAAAATCAATTTTGACATCAAATCTGAATATAGCTTCTAACTTAGATAATGTCCTCAGGAAACACTACTTTTATTCTTCAAATCCTCGTATAAAATTCAAGCGTACCTCATCAACACCTTGCAATTCAGATGACAAATGCCTTCTGCCCTTTTGCATACACAACACAGACATATTTAATTATATTTTCAAACACTTGCATCAGAGCTTCCAATGGAACCTAATCAGTGCAATTAGACATTGCAATATGCGACGAGCGATGACCATATTCTCAACGAAGCGTCGTTTTCAAAAATACCACTCACAAATTGCAGTAGAATCTCCCACGCACCTTCCGCTCCAAAACTAATTGCAACTGTTAAAACCCACCATATGCCTCGAGCACCTGCTCTGACCCACATCGATGACCCATATGTGGACATACCCACGAGTGTACTGCAGAAAGACTTCTGCAACACCCTATACTCGACCACACACTCGTAATCAATCATCATACATACAATGCACGCAATTGCTGCCACCTGGGGCACCAGGTGGTAACCTGCGCCCTCCATAGGTCCACGGTCCCATAATCCTTATCATTAAGGTGTCCCTTTGCACGAGGTACAAGAGAATCGTGGCAAACAGATCGGATAGACATGCCCGTTAGCAGCAGATTTCACCTCCAGGGAAAAATCGATCGAAATGTCACTGGACTGAAAACCTGTACCGCTCGTCTGAAATTTTGTCGGCCACGCCCGTTCTCGCGTCGCACCTGCGGATATCGGTGCATTTCTACGAGCGCTGCAACTCCTGGCGCTCTGTACAGGCCGAAGAACGCGTCTCGTTGCCCCTACGTTAGTTTTCTTGTCGTCCTTTTTTTTTTCCTCTCGACCAACCGAGCGACAGAGCGTATAGGCCGCTCCTCTTACGTGAGGTTCTGGAACGAGGCTTTTACGAAAGTCCCAGCATCGACGAGAAAGTAAAGCGTATCGAGCCTGCCCTCGGGCCACCAATCTGCTCCATTTTCCGACCTCGCGCGCCGTTGGATGTCGCACCGATGCCTCGCCACCTGTATCCGCCTCTAAAATGCAAATAACCTACTTTTTTCCACGCAGCCGTATCCATCTTCCAAAGCGGAGGAACCGGGGAGAGGAAGCTGCCGGTTTCCTTGGTTCTTTGAAAAGGAAAAAGAAAAGAAAGATAGATCTGTGAATCGGTTCTCCCTTCCAGTCGCTCTAAAGGAAGCAATTCCCCCTGTAATCGCTGGTTAACATTATCCAACGTTCCTCGTGTTCTTCGTGCTTTTCGTGTTCTTTCTGTTCTTTGTATTCTTCGTGGTGCCCGGCGGAAATGGGGAGCATGGATTCTGTGGACGCGGAAAACACGTATTTCTAATTATATTAGACCGAGGCACGTGGAATGCGCCGCCTTTGGTTTCGTCGGGGAGAAAATGTGAAATGCTTTTTCGCCAACTTGCCGAGATAATTTCACGAAAGTGAGAGGCATGAAATATCTGGCGCTCGCGGCTGTTTGATTTATAGAAATCCCAGTTGAGGACCTTGCAGCAACAGGGGTGCAGCTCGATCTTTACCAGCTTAGAGTAAATTAGAAAAAAATATTTATAAAATTGTTTTACCTGAAAATGTTCTAAGCGCCAGTGGTAATAGAATCTGGTTTTTAGAACTTACAGTTTTCTACGAGGATTCTTCAATTATGGATGACGCAAACAATGTCTATGTATTATGTACTCACGTGTACGTAATTTGGTTTATAAACTTGTGAATGTAATTATGTTAGATGAATTAGTTGCGAACGCATTGGAATTTACAAATGTGATGGAACTACTGTAAGATTAATTTGATTTTAATTCAGACGGATACGTCCCCGCGGCATTTGTCGATTCTTCGAGGAAAACATTCTCGTTGGATATAGGAGAAATATTTTACCTCGGCACACGGATCTTGTTTGAACGGCAGGTGTAAGTGTTTGTACTTGTAAGACAAATTATATGCAGCTGTGGCCATCGAGAGGCTCGACGATGTCACTACGTCCTTACCCAAGCACATATGAATTCCCTTCCTGTTACCATAACTAATAAACTGGAATTAAGCACGTCAATCGACATTTGGCTTTCCGTTCCAGAATTCACTAGAAACTGTACCTACAGGTCGAATATTTGTTTATTGAATTCTCAGTACCCCAAGTTCGTTTCTATAAAGTGACTTACACAAAAGTACTACTCCTGTACTACTCCTGCAATTTAAAAATAAAATGATTATTGGAATTAGTGAAGATATAATACCACCGGATGATAAATAAATAAAAGATGAAAATATAGACCAGCGTATATTTTCAAAAAATAATTTAAAACACACAGTAATAAAGTAATATAATATTTCTGTAAAAGTAGTTGATAAACATTAAGTAATGGAAAAATTTACTCATGTATCTTGAAAAGAGAACAAGACCTGGATGAATGTATGACATAATAGCATAACGAAAGCTGTGATGAAATTAAAAAAAGGATATAAAAGACTATAAAATTCTGCGGATAATTTAAAGCTGAAACATCATAATCATATCCATGTATCCAGTAGATTACAATCATTACGGTAATTGGGTCCCCAGTCATTACGATTCGAAACTGTGCAGTCACTTATCCGCGCATCCATTCATTTCCCATAATTGTCGAAGGAAAAAGGGCGTGCGCGTAATTTCATACAGTTTCTTTAAAGATCATAGATTGCATCTAACCTTCGAGCACGCACAGCTCGCACACGGGGATCCCGTCTTAATGTTATTTTTTTCTATTCAGAAACAATGCTCGCGACCATTGCTTCGCGAGTTTCCTGGTTACAATTAAGCTTTCGCTTTCCAAGTAACTCTCATGCTAATTACCCTTGCAATGCCGGGTACGTGTTTAAAATACAACTTCGCTCCGTTACGCAAGACGGTCGTGTTAAAAGTTGACCTTTCGGATACTTTTCATAATCGAACCAGTAGAAAGCTATAATTCTCATTAGAAACGGTGCCTTCAGCAAAATTCCAAGAGATTCCAGATCAGACCCTCGCGTTTCATTGTCGTTTTTTTTAATGCATCCAATTAAAACGTAGAAAGACTAAAACACTCGACTATCCAAGAGCCCTAGAGGAATCAACGACACTCTTAATCCTTTCTGCTCTATTCATTTTTATTTCGCGGTAAGCACCACGTGGGAATTAGCGCGAAATTACCTGCATCTAATAAAAGCATTGCGCACCGCCAGGGATCCACTATTAGATCCTCGGTGACTGCATCGGCACGTCCAGCATCGAAGTCTCCGAGGGAGGCTTGCGAAAAACATTAAACTACCAAAATCATAGTCGGCTGGGCCCGGTCGTCTGTGGCGAATAAAATCCTTTCGCGTCGCGCAAACCTGTTGGCGAGTGCATGTCGTTTTACGATTAGATTTCCTGTTATTTTTAAAGGTCGGTTTCTTAAGCCCGCCTAGTGGAAACCAGAAGAACCAGGCGACCACAAGTCGGAATATTTTTCAGCTCCTTTCCAGCTCTGTTTTTTTACAGTTTCCTATAAATAGAGTTTTTATAGGCGGCCGCAGTCTCGAAATATTTCCTTTGTGCGCGAGAAGAAATGTTTGTCCGCCTCTCCGGCATCCTCGCCCCCTCGCGGTCTCTCTCCTCTTTCGAAACTCGCGACCAAGGCTTAAGACGAGCTCCCTCCCAGGATCGCGGCAGTTTCACCAGGGGAAAACAAATTTAAAATGCGATCTCGGACGATTCCGACCGCCATTTACTTTCGCTGGAACCTGTTGTTCCTTCGTCTTCTTTTTCTTCCTGCATTTCCTCTTTTTTCCTCCCTCTCCCTTTCTACGTCAGCGTCCTCCGTCGTGCTTTAAAAACGAGCAGGCGAACTTTCCACGATGAATCCCGCCGTGAGCGTGTTCCAGAATTCGCAGGCCCACGATGCGACATGTCCGTCGATTGTGTTAAACGCCTCGATAAATAACAGCATTCGCGAATGCGCGCTCGCAAATGAAGATTATTGTACGTTGAGCTGATGTTTGAAAATTAACAGCAAGAGCAAGATTTTACAGTGTATTTGCGTGTTAGTGGGTTACCAGAGGAAGTAGAAGATTTGAAAATTCATTAAATACCGTGAACATGTTTTTTATGTTTGATTAGATAATTAATAATGTTTTTTGTGAAAGATCTGCAGGCTTCCGAAGCACTGATCATCTCTAGTGAAAGAGTGACATTGTTTCTAATTTTAACAAAACTTAACTCGTGCGTGTAAACAATATGAAATTTTTATTTATGGCATTCTGCCGCTTCGAAGATGCAAGCTTTGCTTTTAGACACTTTATATGGATGGAGTGCTGAAAGTGTTGCATTAATATTTGTAGCAGTAATAACACGGCACGTATTCGATTAAGAATTCCGTTCGCCAAAAGAGGATATCCTGTTGAAAACGAAAGCTTTCACGTTTTCCGTTTCGGACGGTGATAGTAACAGCAGTAATTATTCGCAACAAGAACTCGCGCCGAATATTAATGTGATCCCCAAATAAGGGGGTGCGTACTAGCAGAGTTGTCCACGCGAAGCAAATGCATAATAGGTTTGTACGTTCAAAACAGAAGTATCACTTCCGCGTCGATATTTTCTGAAAAGGGACAAAAGTATTGCGCAGAGTCCCGGCACTTTTACTTTCAACAAAAACGAATCTCTTACTTCACTTATACTTTTCGTACAAAATTCTTCTCCCGGCATTACTCGCACCGTTGTCAGTGCTAATGGATTCGTGGATTCTGTTTGCTGCAGGGCTACGACACGCTGAGCAAAGGGAAGAAGTCGTGGAGCGTGAGGCTGGGGCTGTCGCGGCAGAGCCAGAGCGCCGATGACGCTGGAAAGGGGTGGGGAACGATAAGCGGCGGTAGCGGGCTCTCGCGACAAATGATCTACAGTGATCCATGGCTCTACGGTACGGTTCGATCGTCGAGGCCTGGCCACGAGCCACGGGGCTTCATGACGCCGCCGCCCCCGCCGCCGCCAGGGGCACCAGTGCTGGTAGTGTGTTCCTGCCCGGAATTCCTCAGCGGAACCACCAGGAAGTACGGCACCTGCCGCAAGTGCGGTGGTCACCGATTGGCTGGTGTGCCTTTCGGAGGAACATGTCGGCTCCCGCCGATTTCCTCGAGGTCCAGGCCCAGCCTAGCGGGTAAGGCCCTTTTCGTCCCCCCTCCACTGTTCAATTTAACACTTCATCGACGGGTCACGGGATATTTCGTGTTTTTGGGTTCTTAGCTTCGGCGAGTGCACTTAACGCTTTGCACTCTAACTTATTCGCTCGTTGATGGGTTATAGGTATTTTGCTCAATACTGTGCTTATCGATCGGATAAGATGACGAGTTGACTCGGCATTCGGATGAGTGAATGCGTGACGAAAGTTTCAAATTTTCATTCGCATGAGAAGACTGAATAATGTGGGCAAATTCAATTGATTTGTCCGTGGTAATTATCGAACAATCGACTTTGAATTTTTGTGATAGGATGATCAAGTTATCAGGGTAAATATAGAAGTTTGGAATATGCATAAATATAGCGGAGCAATTTTGAAATCAATACATAATTCATTTCATCCATTTTTTTTAAGGTTTAATGATGTTAACTAAAATCATACGTTATAGAATTATTAGGTGTTGTTTTGTATAATGATGTGTTTAAAGTAATTCTTCCCCGAAGTTGCTAACTATACACAATTGGCGAACCATGCATATAAAAATCTCCCGACGATAAAGTGTTAAACATCACATTGGGATGTTTGTTAACTAACGAGCTTTCTTCTTTGCAACACCTCTACGCTTTCAAGGAAATGTGAGTAAAGAATAGATGTCTACTATAATTAACACGCTTGTCTTTTACATCGATTAGCGCTCGCTAATGCATTCTAAGTTAATACTCGTGGTAGTATTCGCAAGCTGCTAATAAACTTGTTTGTTACTAATATTCTGTGCACGGTGCGTTTGTAACGTGGGTATATAATTTCGCTTCGTCTGGGCAGCTTTTTCCCGTTAAATATTAATCATTGCAAAGTTAAGTACTAAGAAAGAATGATGTACGATGGAAATAGTTGGTACTAAGCATTCGCAAAGAACTTCTTTAAGAATTTACACGCGTTTTTAACTATATTTTCTATATTAATTAAAAAAAAATCTATTTTTGTTCATAACAGATAAACTATCGCAAATACTATTACAGTTCTAAGTAGTTCATACAATAGAGGGATATGTCTTCTACAATCTCCGAAATTTTCAAAATTGTAGCTTCGAGAAATATGGCTTTAAAGTTTTCGTAACAATTCTTATATACTTACAAAATTACAGTACTAAAAATATTTATTGCATCACTCTCACGTAGTACGCAGAATATAGCAATAAAATGATTGGCATCAAACTTATTTTGGCGAAGATAGTGAGCTACACATTTTTACAATAAATCAATTTTACACTATTTTCCCAGAACTAAAAATAAAAGAGATATAAGTAATAACATGATTATTCCAGCGATGCAATAAATATTCCCCCTGCTGTATATACAATTTGCGTATAACCCACCCAGTAGCTTATTCCCTACAAATTCCTAACAAACACCCCACGCTTTTCGGGCCTCCAACGCAGCAAACCCCTATACGTAACAACTCCTAAACTCCACCCTCCAGTAACACCAAAACCCCCATCATGGCACATGGTGAAAGCAGTAAACGAACCTCCCCAAAACTCCACAGGAGTGCTACGATCCTCGATAGACGATCCCTACGACCAGATGCGTCGGAATCGGCTGGTGGAGCCGAGGACGCGTGCCCGGAGTATCTCGCCGCACCGTCCGCTGTCCCAGCGCGACTCGCGGAGCCAGAGCATGGCGAGGTCCGCGAAGGAGCGAAAGGGCTCGATAGAGAGCACCTCGTCGAGGTCCGAGTGGTTCGACAAGGAGACAGCGACGGGCTACGAGGAGACGGTTCGGAAGCCGCGGCCCAGCTTCCCCGCGGCTCCCGCCGACGAGTGGCTGGAGGAGGCGCCGGCGTCGGCGGACCCGCGGGGCCCTGCGGTCCCGAAGATCCCGGCCCGGCTGGCCCGAGTGGCGAAAAAGGGCAGGGGCGTGCGCAGCGACTGGCCAGACAGCGCGCCAGTGAAGCAACCCGAAACAGGTCAGACGAAGACCAACCAGGACGAGTGGAAGGAGCGGCCGTCGAGCGCCGGGGACTCGAGACGGAGCATCCTCGAGTGTGATGTGAACCCGTATCTTCTGCTGAAGAAGCAAAAGGACGAGGACGACCTGAGTGACGACCTGTCGGACAACGCCCTCGAGCAGGACGACGCCAGGCCGCGGTCCAGCCTGTTCGACCCGTCGAAAGTGAAGTCGATCGAGAGGATACCGAACCGAAGCGCCGTGGCGGCGATCGGCGGCCAGCGGATCAGGGTGTTCAACGAGCCCCGGGAGATCTCGGACGACGAGGAAGCTATGCCCGTCACGAGGATCCCCATACCAAAGGTCTCGCCGAAACGGCCGCCGAGGCGGCTCAAGGAAGCCAGGCAAACGCTCAGGAGCATACTGAAGCGGGGGAAGGTGCTGGACGCTAGAAGGAAGAGCGTCCTTTTCAACGTCGATAATGTTATATTCGCACCCGAGAAGCCCTCGGAGGCGACGCGTCTGGCGTGGAGCAGAATCGGCCGGATCGCTAACTGCGCTATGGAGGAGAGGAGCAACGGCGAGTCTGAGGAGGAGGAAGATGAGGAGGAGGACGAGGAGGAAGAGGAAGAGGATGAAGTACCGGTAACGCCGCACGATCAAAGGGAAAAGTATACCTTCATCACTGTTCCGAATATCAGAGACCCGAAGATGGACAGGATCAAACTGAAGGAGCCCAGGATCTCGCAGGATGCGTGTCAGAAACCTGTTAACGTCGACGTGGTCAGGGTAGACAAGTTTGTACCCTCTGGTAATTCGGGGCGTGCCCATTCCAGGAATAAAGAGAGCGTTGATGTGCCAAGGAAGAACGACGAAATCCGTCGAAGCTTTTCCAATCGAGCTGCTGCTTCAGCGAAGCACGAGAGTGTGAGGAAGGAAGAGGAGGAGAAGAGAAGGACAGAGGAGAGTATGATGAAAATGGAGGAGGATGCTGGACCGGGGATCAAGATCGAGGAACGTCAGGAGCGTATTCCAGGCATTGCTGTCGACGAGAAAGATCTGATCTTAAAGTCTGAAGGTAAGAATTGTAATTATCCGTTGAGTAAAGTTTCTGTGGATCTTCTTCAAGAATACATGCTGCGTTATACGCTTTGACCTTAACTGAATGATCGCACACGCGTTTAGATCATGGTTAAATTAGACAGGAATCGAAGCTCTCCATATTTCACGTAGAACTCGCAACGCGCAGATCTCCCTCAGAGATATGGTTGTTCAGCGCGTCACCAATAAAACGCAGGAAATTTTCCTGCAACCGTGCGTTGCTACACGTTCGTTAGTCATCGTTTTCAACTGGCCTTCGTTTTCTCAACAAGTAGCTTCTTTTTGCACAAGCACCAATTATTGCTTTCCTTTATAGTTTCACTAGCTCCCTGTTACGGGTGTTTACTTGCACGCTGCTGGCGGAAATAAGACCTCGCAATGATCCCTTGAATACGAAAATTTCAAGAAAGATAAGATGCTTAAATAAAAGTAGAAGGATAAGGATTTCACTTCGACCCTTGGAATCAATCCAAAATGAAGACGTACTTTTTATGAAGACACTTATTTTTCACAAACCTTGAACAAGGAGGCATTTACATTTATAAAAAATTGCAGAATTGTTAGTTGGATGGAAATAGATATGTAAAGTATCTGTATACCTACTTTCAGTACATGGCGATCGCCGATCGTTATAAAGATTTCGTTAAACCGAGATTCGATCGTCAGCATGATATTTTCTTAACAATGATAATATCTTGAAAAGTTCTCTCGCATTAGATGCCGTAAATCATCAGATCAAGCGCGGAGTTCCCCTTTCTCTAAGTGTTGCGGGCGTGTAATTATGCTTTTTAGAGCTCTCACGAGTTTTCTCTTCTTTTCAGAGTTGTTCACAGTTTGCGTGTGATTATGCTCTGTACAATGGTGAATTATGCTCGTGATAGATTCGTCACTTTTGCTTACCTTGAATGAGTCCAGAACCTGTGAGCAATGCTGAAAAAATTGAAATCGTTTTCTTTTATAATCAAATAGACATTACTTTTTACCATTTTTTTTTCAATTTCTTCCCTGTCCTAAGTTGATTATCGTTCGGATGATAATTAAAAAAATGCAAGGTTTTATTTTGCTATTATTTACCAAATATTTTTATTCATGAAAATAAAATATCTTACAAAATTCTCCCATTAGAAAATCCCACCACTAACGCTTTACTTGCCTTTCATCGCAAACGGCAACATTAGATTTATAACATAAATATTTTATTCTTTTAGAAACTCTTCAACAACTTATAAATATTATTGCTACATAATCATTACCAGCACTAGCCTAATTTTAAAAATTTGCCAAGTAATTTAAAAGCGACACCTCGTGTTAAAATTCCAATTTCAATATAATTGAAACGTGCAAAAACCATTGTATATATTTCGAAAGCGAGCTGATTCTTGCACTGAAATTTTTAGCAGAACAATTATAATCTATTTTGATAACAGACTACGTGTACTTGCAACAAATTTACAGAGAGCATAAAGAGATCATCCTTATCGCGGAGCCAGAGCGAACGATCGTACAACAGACCAGAGGTATCTGCCGGCGACGTGCTGTTCATGGACACCATGCGTCTCAGTCTCTGCAGGAAAGTGAAAGAAGCACCGTCCTCGTTGAACTCCAGCCAGCAAACCATCCGACGCGGGGATTCGCAGGAATCGGCGATAGAAACGACAGAAGACGCATACCCGACAAAAGAGCTCGACCCTGTCGAAAGCGACAGCCAGCAGGAATCGTTGAGCTCGAAGGAGATCGACGAGATCGTGGGAGAAAGGGCGACGGCGATTAAAGCGGAAGCAGAAGCTTCAAGGGATGCGCAGAGCAATTACGAAGAAAGGAACGATCATTTCCGAGGAATGAGACCGACCAGCTGGTCACCGCCGCCTGGAAAGCAGAAGTACCGTCACAGAGTCAGCGACCCAGGCGCGAGGACAAAGGACATGGATCGTTCTGAATCGGATCGAGGCAGCCCTGCGTTGCAGACCGCGTCCAACTCATACGGCTCCTCGAAGATCGAAATTGGCTCAGCGACGACGGAGAGCAACGTGTACAAAATTACAGTGAGTCCCAGAGCCTCTCCCCTCGTCCATCGGCTGCAGATAGGTCCAGGCGCGAAAGGGGCGAGAAGGACCTCGATTCTGATCAACGGGGACACGGCGCCCAGCACCGAAACAACGTCCGACAACAAGGTGACCATCAGCGTCGGCGGAGAAGACAGCGTCTACAATCCCACGGTGATCTCTGTGAACTCGGAGAACCCCCCTCGAATAAAGAACTCCGCTGAGAATCGCACCCTGGTGATCTTGGACAACTACAGGTCGAACATCGTCGTGGAGAGCGGCAAAGAGGAAACGAAGGCACTCAAAACGGACCCAGAGTCCGCCGAAGAGGAAGAGCTTTCTCGGAAGGCCAACGAAGCCTCGCTCGGGGAAAAAGCTTCGTTGACTGCCCTAGAAGTGACGACGGATTGCGAGAAGCAAACGAAATCGAGTGTCGAAGGGAAATTGTCTGGTGCAGAAAAGGCCGGGAAATTCTGTACAAACGACCGAGTAGAGCGAACGGAGAAGAAGCCTCCTCAAAAAGACGCGGAAAGTGTATCGAAACTTTCTGGATTGTCGAAGGAGGCGCTGATCTCGAAGCTGCTCGAGGACTCGCTGAGAAAGGCCCGCGAGAACGGGGAGATCGTGGACGAGGATAGTGGCGAGGCTATTCTGAAGATCTTGAAGCAGAGCCTGTTGAAGAGCAAGGAGTACGAAAGCTCCGAGTCGACCTTGGAGGCGAATTACTCGAGGGCGTCCAGCTTGAATTCGGACGGTGACTTCATCTCGACGAATCTGTTCCTCGAGGAGAATCCGTACGAAGTGATCAAGGAGCCCATCTACGAGGAAATCCCTGATGAACCTCCTCCCCTGCCGTTGAGCCCTCCGCCCACGGAGGATTACATAAAAGACAGGATATACTTCGGCGACATCGACTACTACAGGAAGGGCAGCTCCGACCAGTTCCTGGGATCCTATTTGACGGACAATGTGTTCAAGAAGCCGAATCCCGAGGACCTCGCGGAGACCTATCTGTCGAAGAGCCCCGAAGACTTCTTTAAGAAGATGTCCACGTCGCCCGACGAGGAGAATATATCGAGCAAATTCGAGCTGCTCAATTTTCTGATGGACTCGAAGGATCGAGCGATATCGATCGAGGGGGAGGACGACGACGAGGACGAGGAGGACACCGAAGGCGATTTGGAGGCGCTGTACGAGCAAAAGGAGACCAGCCTTGGCGATCTTAGCTCGAAGAGCTCGCAGATCTCCAACGTCTCTGATAGCAGCGAGGAATGCAATATTATCTTAACTAGTTCGTCGGAAACATCGAAGGTGAGCTGCGATTTGAGTAACCGCGTACTGTAATCGTTCGGGACGGCGGACTGAATATTTTTGAAATTATAAATTCCATAACAAGCCTCTTGCAAGGGAAGTTCGGTTTTTTCGTTCCGATTTTTTTTAAACTGGGCACGTTTCAAGAGGACCTTGATGGAAGTAACGGGAAATTTTTTGTTCGCGCCCATTTTCGGTTCTTCAGGGTGGAAACACCCCTTAATAGTTAATGTGTGATTTCCCACTTTCCTGTATATCTGCCTTGGGAATTCTAGTAAATGTAAAAAAAATATTAGAATGAAAACCTTAATTACGGCTTTTTACGCCGTATAAAACTGTGCAATGAAATTGTTAAAAAATTGTCATTTAAATAAAAGAATATTCCCCTCTTTTCACCTTGAAGAACCAAAAACGTGGTCTGCAATTCCAAAATATTCAGATTTCGGATCGTGGGTTTGTGGTAATAGTAATTTATCAAAGAAAAGTGCATTTACGTACTCCGTCGACCATTGCGTATACCACGAAACCACCTGATTTATCATTACTTTTTCATGGTAAGCGGGTATAACGAGATTAAACCTGTGCTGCGGTGAAAGTGACCACTTCGTGCTTATTTTGTAATAGTAATTTACTTCTATGTGATTACTTACGAGCCGAGCATTTCTAATAGGTGGAAACTCATTTTCGTGGTATAAGGATGGTTCACAATTTCAGGCACGTTTATCGCAATTCGAAATGATCCGCCGTTTCATGAAAAATGTTGTACGAGTCTAGAATACCAAGTCACTTAAATCAATTTCATTTAAAATTTGATGTGGCCAGACGACAGATTAGAGTTTCAAACAATCTCTTATTTAGTATATAAAATACTTGAGTTTTATCTGAAGAATAAATTTTAAAATTCGTATACAAACGAACACTCCAACTGCATACAATGAAAAATAACTTTCTAGTCACAATGATTAAACCTTGATGGGACGATTTTAGCAATACAATTCTTTCCAACATTTATTATCTTAATTTTCGTGCACCTAACAATAAAAACGAATTTACAGAAAGAGGAAGCTACGTGATCACAAATAAAATTAAATTTTTAATGACTTATATTAGAATCGGTCACATGGTCGTCCTAAATGCCAAAGAAAACCCACGAGAATCTAAACAATTAATAACGAATATTGTTGTAACATTTTCTGTGTTTTGTAGTTTGTCGTTTCTTATTTCTATGATTGGAAAAGTACACGTGTAGTTGCGATTCGATTGCGTCTAGCATGTGTACCGGTGAGTGAAACAAGGATTTCGACAGGCGTGATGCGAATTACAATGATCCGGCTTTTTATAGGCAAGGGCGGTTGATATAGAACGAACTGATAGCGGAGTGGGATCAGAAAGTAGTCAGGCCAGCAGCACTCGAGGCGTGCCAAGACGTTGGAGAACAGGAAATGTCTCTTCGGGACCAGGAAGTCTCCTCGGTGGAATCCCACAAGTGATTTCCGGTGATTCAAAGCTCTGCGAGGACTGCGAGCAACGTTTGGATCCTTTGATAACGGACAGGTGAGCGACAACATTCGTGCATAAGCATCCAATAGAAATTACAATCCCGAGCAGGGGCAAGATATAATTACGTAAATTTCTCGCCATTAGCGATCACGTCCTCTCCGTTGACACCATTACTTTCAGCTTGCCACTGAGTGGCTAGTAAATAAAATGAAAGTTAAAAGTTACCTGAAAAAATCCTTCTTTTTTTGTAATTTATTACACAAGTATACCGATAAAAGGAGAACGTGGAGGAATATTTTGTTTTCTTCTCGGGTTACTGATCCACGCAAGTATTTTAATTCTTAATTGCAGTGTTTTTACTTTTATTTTTTTAATTTTTCATTTCGCTGCAAATATAAGAAATATTAATTTTTATAAAATATTCAAATGCTACTGTGCTACGGGAATTGTTTCGTTTAAAATCTCTTTTGCAAATAAAATTTAAGGAGCAACTTAAACCTTTTTATAAGAACATGATCTCGTAATATAGAAATAACATTTCTGTAGCGTTTGAATTTGTTGAAGTTTTGCAAATAGGTTCCGCGGATTCATAAGTGTTTTTACTTAAGATCTGTTGTTTTACCAAGCGTAGGCAACCGCAGTAATATCCCCGAAGACAAACCACGTAACAAGCCCTCGGAACCATTGAGCTGCACTTTCTCCTACTATTGATTCTGTTTACCGCAACAAGCGAAAGTTTCGTTACCGAATATACATCAATGTCGAACGAATCGGCGTGCCAAAACGATCGAAACTCTTTTGTATGCGTCGCGCGACACTATGTGCACGTGAATTTGAAAGGAATCGCTATATTAATTGTCACAACGCAAGTTATTTTAATAGAGATTGCTTAATGATAAAGGTGCCCGAGTGGAATAAAGCTAATTTACACACGGTAAAAGACATGGAATGTTTTTCTTTATTTGCTGGCATAGTTTCTTGAGCGTAAGACTACTTTAGAACTTTACTAGGAACATGTTAGAATTAATTCATAATGATTTAATACGAAGGGTACAGTATTGTTATTTTGCAAAGTAAATGCATACGTATGTAGATTATTTATTTATTTATTTATGTAAAGTAGCGGATAACTTACGCATGTAAATCCATATTATCTTACAAGGGAAGATCCTAAACCCGGAAATTCAAAAAATTCTGAAACTTCGCGAATATGTGGAGAATTTCCTCCTGATTACAACGCAATTTTTGTTTTCTGCCCATATTCACTCCGGGGGGTGCAATTGATGTGTTTAAACTCATGAACTGTAAAATAATTTTTTTACTAAGTGATAGATCTAATTAAAATAAGTAACGTTTGCCTAGAAACTTTTTTTCTATCTCTTACAGTTCGCGAGTTATAACACAAAATCTGAAAATAGCCGAATTTTCAGGGGTTAATTTCACCCCCTTCGAGTGAATTTAGGCAGCAAACAAAAATTGTGTTGTAATAAGGAGGAAATCTCCTACATATTCGCAAAGTTTCAGAATTGTTTGAATTTTCGGGTTCGAGATCTTCCTTTGTTAGCTTCACGTCCAAAGTCATTTTTCTCGGAAGCTACGCAACCAATAGAAGAAATGTATTCTATACTTTTTAACCTCTTCGTTTTAACACGTACACCTCCATTCGATAAAACGTTTGTATGCAATTAATCTGTCTTTCAGCGGTGTGGTGTATGCGCCTTTCGTGTGCAGAAAATGCTCGAAAAAGAGAGTGGAGCGCAAGGAAATCATCACGGAAATCGTGGAGACGGAGCAGAAGTACGGGAGAGATCTGCAAATTATCCTCGAAGAATTTCACAGACCGATGCTGAGAGCTGGCCTCCTCACTTCGGAGCAGCTCGCAGCAATTTTCCTTAACGTGGAAGAACTCCTCGAACACAATCTCGTACTCGCGGAGAAATTAAAGGACGCTGTGGAATTTGCTCAGGTAGATAAGCTCGGTCTCAGTTCTTATTATTCATACGATCGTTAATACTTTACACGCTTTGCACATTCTGCTAAAAAAAAATACGTCGCATCGGATAAGTTGCCTGTACTTAGGTGCCGGTGGACTTCCGGCGATGCGCAGACTGCGTGCGCGTGAAATTCTTTTATCGTCTGCAGCTCGATGTGGCGGATGACAGCAGACAATAACCTACATTTACATGACCACAAATGTTCAGCTGCTACTTCTTTATTTAGCACTGCATTTGTAAACTTTTTATGAATTTAAGCACGATGATAGGATCTTATTGCGGCACCGCAACAATATGTAGATTTATGAAGCCGACGAATGTAGTTATTCATGGTCAGAAAGTCAAAATTTCCATTAGAATCAGGTAATTTGTTACACCTTTTTGCTGTTTTAATGGTTGAATGATAAACAGGAATCTGGGGACGAAGATCTCCTGACGGTAGACGTAGGAAAGACTTTCCTGGAATCCGAACGGATGCTGCACGCATTTGAAAGCTATTGCACTCGTCAGGGGAGCGCGAGCTTACTGCTGCAGAATTTAGAGAAAGAGAAAGAGCTGCTGCGGATCTTCCTGAAAGTTTCACAGATGGAGAATACAGTCTTACGTAGGATGAACTTAAACTCTTTCCTTATGGTAAGTCCTGAGTAGAATAAATTACATTGCTTTCTCGGACCAATCATTATGGGAAGCTTCGTATCGAATTCCCTATAAGCCCTTTTGAATTTCTTCTCCATCAAATACAATGACAATTTCGTTTAAGGTTCCTGTTCAAAGAGTGACAAAGTACCCCCTCCTATTGGCTCGATTGCTCAAAGCTACGCCATCGGTACGGCCGGACATTCAAGAAGCGAAGGAGAGACTGAAACAGGCCCAGGCCAACATCGAGCTGCACTTGGAACATATGAACGCTGTAAATATGTCATTCACGCGTGCAATGAAAATCTCGAATAAAACGGAATTTATTATTTAAGACGTTAATGCCTATGCGAATGCTATACGGCTCGTTGCGTAATTGAACAATGCGATAATAGGAGGCGAAAGATGTGACATCAACGAAACTTTGGAGAAGAATTTCCATTATTCAGAACGGCAGGCGGCCCATAGGCGAGCAAGACATGGTGAATATAAAATTGAGAAAGGTAATTTAAACGTACTTATTTTAAAGGGAGCAAATAGAGCGAATAAAACACAACAGAACTTTCGTGGTCTGAATGTTTAAAGAAACTGAATCTAAAAGTAATGATAAGTTAAAATTATTTTAATAAATATTTCTCATTTTGACAAATTAGTTAGTTTGCAAATATCGTAAGGAAAGAACTGATATATTTCAATAATTAACTACTTTTGATTCTAATCAACTATGGTATGGAATTATCTGTGGTACATGACGCGCTTGTAACTCAATGCTTGGTTAACAAATTCTAGAATGCAAAAACACTTTAACAATATTGCTATAGATGGCTGTGGAGGTGTTAGAATGGGCCCACGAAGAAGCGAAATTCATCCTGGAAGGGCGTCTATTAGTTGCTCAGCCAACCGATAACAATTGGAGACGCGGCCGAACTGTCAAGCTGGCTCCTGTTACCGCTATGTTGGTTACGAATGGCAAGGTGGATTATATCATTCTCATTTACCAGTGTTATGTGCATTCAGTAACGTTCTGAATTTGTAATCGACGTTCATGTGTAATGTTATGATATTCCTTCCTCACAGCCAAATGCGGAAGACCTTGAGTTTAACGACGATTCCCTATTTCCAAGGCACATAGGTATCAAGGAGGCTACCCTCTTATTGGTAAAAGAAAAGCTTGGACGTTATTCTTTACTACGCGTAAGTTTTATACAAAAGTTTCAGCAAAATTTCTAATTTGATTGAACGCTACTTAAGATTAATTTAAATGTACATTGTGATTTGAAGTTATGTCCGTTTTTAGGAACCGCTGTACCTTGACAAGTGTATAGTATGCTGTGAAACAGATCTTGAGGATTATTTCGAAGTCCAAGAATTGTCATCCAAGGAAACCTTTATATTTAAGGTGTTTACCATATACTAACACTATTCCGCATAATGTTTTTGTCTGAGAAAAATCTAAGTTCTGGTTGTTCGTAGGCTGAAGATGGAGCCCGAACGAAAAGGTGGTGCAGGACGCTGCAGGCTCATGCACAATCTCTCGGTGCATGGCGCAAACGTCGCGGGGCATTGCCAAATATTATGATATGCGGTGTCGCGAGAAACTGATAAAGAAATCACACGACTAGATATAAAAAGGAAATAGGATCTACATTTACAGTCATTATTTAAAGGTGATTATGATTCCTAAATGCGCAAATGATTTTGCACATGCAAGTGCTCTGGATCAAACAAGCGTATGATCTCCAGATGAATTAGTAATGATTTATCGTGGAGAAAGTGTTGGACCAAAGGATTTCCTCTGCTCATTGACGTGTCAATGAGTGATACGAAAGTCTAGTTCTCGCCGTGCGCAGACTATTTTGCGTTCGGTTGTAGTACGTTGCAGAAACTTTAAGTTTCCCACGTCACTGTAGTTATAACGCGCTGTGTACATACAGCGTTAAATCGCATTAAACCGTTTTCTCTTTCTCTTCTCCCGATTTAATAACCGCATACGCATACAGGATAAGCAATTGCCCATGTCTAGGACTGTTTAATCGTAATTCCATCGAAACTGAAAGAGCAGAGAGTAGCTGTGATACTGACCGGTGTATTGGGTACTTTCTTCAGATAATGTTAAATACCGCGGTACGAGACTTACAATTAGCTTTTTTTCCTATTGTACTTTCTGAGTGACATTTTAACTCCTGCGAGAACGTAAATAATAGTGTACATAGTATTAAGAAACAAGGTAATAGGGTTGGCACAGTTTGTACCTTCGATTTACGCGAGCCAAGAAACTGCCAAATGTTTCGTAAAATCAGGGCTTAATTATAATTCATAAATTAATTAATCTATTATATTCCATAACTATTCCTTGAGTAATAATTAACAGTATTTTATCGCGTCTAACACACAAAATAGAAATTGTACATTGTACTATAATTTTATTTAAAATCTAAGCCATATGTTTGTATATAAATGTGTATTTATATTGAAATCAGTTTTAGTAACATAATTATATGTTAAATCCATCATTCAATAAAAATCAAATATACCTATACGCATGCTGCACGTTGCAGTGCGAACCATATACGTTTATTTCTTCCAACATTTATAATTATTTTAGGTTCAAAGTTTTTTGGGGACATATTGATAACATACTAAAAACTACCATTGAGCCACGCAAAGAATCAAGATCGGAGAAGAAATTTTATTATGTAGTTTGCAAAGATCAGAGTGAAAACAATGAAAAGTATTGATTTTTTCAATATTTAAAAAAAGTTCAATAGTATCATTTGTATGCAATAAATTAAAAGATTCTCTCTCAAGTTTTTCAATTATACTCACTATATAAATAATTTTTAATTCATACAAAAGTTTATGTAAAACATAGTAGAAAATGATTAATGACTTTATGTGGGTGTATATTATTGCTTACAGTGCAAAACAATAGTTCTGTATATAAGTTTATCGTGTCAGTACAAGAAAAAGCAGGAAACACCAACACCAAAGTAAAATTGGTGCCTCATGTATACTGATTTAGCAAATTGATTTATAGTAAATACATTATAAAATATGATAAATATTTTACATAGCGTTTTCAATTCGCTATAGGTAGGCTCTACAGCCAATCCTCTGTTATTCAATTATTCAAGTGTATCGATTGAATTGTGATCTTTCGTTGTGTACATATGTACATGCAGAAAAACAAATGCGCATAGCGTCGTGCATACACACACACACACATACATACTCTACCTACCAATGGGCGCACTTTGCTACGAAGTAGGCCAAAGTAGGCTGTGAATTTAAGGGGTTCTCATACATCAGTCAACTAATCCTAGCACTCAGAACCCCTGGTGTGTCGTAAACAACGAAGATGAATTACGGGTGACATTCTGTTTTCTGTTGTGGTTCCGTTTATGTGACGCGCGTTACCCTTTCTATACAAAATCAGTAATTTTGCTCAATGAAAAATTAAGCTGTGCGTAAAATTATGGCTCAAGCGAAGCTCAACTCTCAAGACAAAACAGATAGCACGCTTAAAGACAAAGAAAAGGAAACTGACGAGAAGGAAGGTACATATCGCTGTAAATTATTTCTCGAAACATGTTATTCATTACACTTCCATCAGGTTTCATCAATCATCTATGATATGTTTGAATCATTCCACTGGATTTCATCATAATTTGGCTGGAAGCTTTTGAAAAAGTTGATTTTTAGTTTGCGTAATTCCCAACAAAATTCATTCGCCTGTTATTGCGATCATTGTTTACAATTGATGGATCAGTGGTTCCTGCGAAATGTAAACTGAATTTATTATTACATCTTTGGCAAAATAATGTTTTCGATTCTCTGGTTTTTCTGTGCCAGGCTCAATAGTGGTACCAGAATGTGCAGTTTGCCTTCAGCCATGCATATATCCAGCAAGATTACCTTGCAATCATGTATACTGTTACCTGTGCGTGAAAGGCGTCGCGAATCAGAGCAAAAGGTGTCCGATGTGTCGTCAAGAGATTCCTCCTGATTTCCTTGATCGACCGCAATTGTTAGAAGTTGACGAAGTACAAAAGGAATCAGAGCACTCCGAGGAAGAGTATCAATGGTTTTACGAAGGCAGAAACGGTAAAGTATATTTTCTTACATAAATTAACCCCAATTGTTAAATTTATAATATAAGAAGCAAAAAAAGTGATACGTGTATGTACAGGGTGTCTTACATAAAACGTTTCAAGCTATAACCCTAAATTAGTAAAAGCAGTAACAGTTCTTTCTTGGCTTTTATGATCCATTGTAACTTTTTGCATAAAAGACGAGATGTCCTCATCACACTACCCAAGAAGAGGCAGAGAGTATAATTTCACATTTTGTTGGTGTCCGTACAGTTTTCTAAAAGCAACCTTATTTAAGACACCTTGTGTATATATATATATCATAAACGCTGTATGTAACAAAATAAAGAAGCATTAAATTTTCTAAAAATAAATCGTCAACATAGTATAATAGAGCTAAATATCTTCTAAATTGATATGCATTATGTGCTATTTATAAAATCCTGTAGATACAATTAAAGTATGAAGAATAAAAAGATAGATAACTTCATTATTTGTTAACACCATGTGACGGGGTATAGATAAGTTTAAATCTTACTCCTTCATAGGTTGGTGGAAATATGATTCAAGGACCAGCTGGGATTTGGAGACTATTTACAAGCTTGGTAGACCCCAGTGCGAAATTTTAATTTGTGGCATGCTTTATGTAGTTGACTTTGAAAATAAATGTCAGTATAGAAAATATCACCCACGTTATAAACGTAACATCAAGCGTGATATAAAAGACGCACCTTGCAAAGGTGTCTCAGGATTAAAATAACTCGTAATCATGTTTCATGTACATCATAATTGACATGATAGATTTTTTATTGCATTTATAACTATGTATAATTCTATACAGTACTCAATATAACTTTCCATGTAAAATATTGTACGAAATAATGTTATAAGAATTGCTACTACTTTGTTATAAAAATTAGTTCTAATGTATGTTTCTAATAAAATGTCTGTATCGCCAAACAGAAGTTATTTTTCTTTGCAAATTCCTCGAGTCGAAGCATCTCCATCAATTGATGCTTAAATTTTGCTAAATCTTTTCCATCATGGGGAACATAACTTGTATGATTTTGAATTAAATTGTTACAGGTTGGTGGCAATACGACCAGCGTACAAGCTACGAATTAGAAACTGCGTATAAACAAGGCAAACGAAATTGTGAATTATTAATCGCAGGATTCCTTTATATCGCTGATTTCGGTTCCATGCTTCAGTTACGTAGGAACGATCCATCTAGACGAAGAAGAATTAAGCGTGATTTGTATAATGTTCCCAAGAAAGGAGTTGCGGGTTTAAGACTGAACAATCAGGATGAGGAAATTATTAGAGAAATAAGGGGCGCGGAGAGGCCAGCTAGTCCTGCGAGCGATAATATGGGTATAATGTTTAATAAATATATTTGGTGAAGTTCTAACACCGTGTATAAAAATTGGTTTATATTAGCGTTGCTTCTTTTAAGCAATGAAATCTTCTGCTGACAGGTACAGGAGATGGTACAAACACTCCAGTACCGCCAAGTAACACACCACAGACACCAGCAGGCGGAACAACAAGTGGCGATGCCACGCCACTAAACGACAGATTAGAACAAAGATCGGACTCTTTGCATCAGGTATTAGAACAAATGCGTTCCTTAGTTCTAAGAGAACATTTATCTTCAAGTACTGATAATGAATTGGAGGAAGCTACGGAAAGTGAATCACTTTCTACTCATTCGGCATTATAATGACTACGAACATCTAACAATTGCTATTCGTCGAGTAAAGGTCATATTTAAAAGCATTAATTTCATTGAGATAAATGTTTGCATCTCATTAAAAGAGGAATATAATAGATTCGTATATATATAAATATATATATATATACAAATTGGCCGTATGTGTGATGTATTGGCAAGTAATCTGTATATTGCTCTGTGATGCTTATTAAAAACGAACTAAGTGTAATGATGTCTTTCATGACAACGCGTGAACTGGATTATTTTAAGGCGTTAAAAGTTCAATTAGTATATTTGTACTTTAACATTTTTACCATCTCCTTAAGAAATCTCCAGGAAGAAAATATCATTCCATACTCCTGCGTTTCTCAATTAATGCTTTTTAATTTCGATCTACATCATATTTGTAATTACTATTACGGATAACATTACGAAGCTCGTAATTCTAGGTGGCTGAAGGTAATTACGAGTTTCTTACACGAACATCAGTAATAATACCATCGACTTATATGTACAGTGTAATACTCTGAGATCGCTAACTATATTTCTCTACTTGCACGGTCACACGTAACTAGTGTATGTACTGCCGTTCATTTCGCAATTATTTTAATCAACATTCGTTAAATTAATACCTTCTAAAAAGTAACATGGTCGAACGTTTGTCTGTCCATCTGTTAACAGTATTATTGCAAATAAATTTAGTATTTGTTAGAAGGTCATATCAGCGTTTCTCGCATTCGACAGAAGATTGCGATCATAATCAGAAGTAATACGTAAACACGACTATAGATACTAAAACATTTTCTAAATGATAAATATGTGCAATTAGGAAAGTTAATTTACTTATTGGTGTGTTATGTAAAAGTCTTTCCTATTGGAGGGGACAATAGAACGCACCTCAGGCACTTTCTCCTATGCCTCTACTCTCTTATTTTTCTTCTACACTTTCACAAGTTGTAAATTACCTATATATCATTTTTACAAAAGATTTTGCTACTTAGTGTGTATTATACTTAATTCTAACTTCTCGAACACATAAAGTGAGACGACATTATTCTTTATATGATAGAAACGTACCTCCTGGCATACGCATTATGTTTCTAAAGGTCGATGAGTGATTCGGAAATCAATTTTCTTTCTATTTATGGTGAACTAATGTGACTTATAATCCATCATGATTTTGAGCTATGCGTCTTGTGATTATATGTAGATATAACATCCAAAACTGTGATACTTCAATTTTCGTTCACTCGTTCTTCTTTAGAAATAAAGGACTCAAGGAAACTGTTTACTTAGATTGCAATGCAACTCGATCTAATAATCATGGGAGGAATAAATTATCAAATATTGGTGAATCAAGTCATGTTTAATTAAAGGATTTTGAGTATATACTGCTTTCAGTAGATTGTACAGATATTTTGTGATAATGGAAAACTTTTATCCTTCATTAATCGAACTTCTTGATTTGCTACAAAGTATTGTAAATATGTGACTTTGATTTGTACAAAATAATTTCCTAATGATGTTTTAGCATTTTCCATGATGAATGTTTTTTAAATCAACACCTAATTAATGGTATAATTACATGATTAGATCAATGCTAACATAATTGAAAGCCTACGTAATATGTAAGTACAATATATCATTTAAAGATGAAAAGTAATTCTAGTTACTATTCTAATAAAATTGCCAAAAAACTTAAAGATTTTGTGAAAACTATTTGAAAATTACTGTGAACGGATAAGAATATTACAAAAAGAAAAGAAGAGAGAATTCATTTTATCTGTAGTGAAATTACAGAGAATATATAACTAATATTATTTAAGGAAGATATTTTCCTAGTGCAGATTAATTATTTAAATCTTGAGGGAGTTTAATTTTTAACAAAGTGTATATTGTAATGAAACGCAACGTGTACACACTTTCAACATCCTCAAATACTGTAACGGTTGTTAAAAATTAAAAGTATATGCTTTTATTAAATAATAATTGTCACGTTTATTCCCAGATAATATATAATATACAGGGGGTAAAAGTGAAAACGTCATGTGAACGTATGTTCTATATACATTAGTTCTCGAGTTATGGATGATAATGAAAATATTCGAAGTGCCCGCCTCGTGCACAACGCACGCTACAGCCAGCTACAGCACGCCCCAGCATTGTGTGAGTTTGGCGGGTTCGACGCTCGGTCGAAAATAATGTCTCGTAAGAATAAGGCACCATAAGGCACTGACCTCCCGAAACTTGAGTACTTGATACTTCATATCGATGGAGATTGTTTGTAAATATTAGATAGGTCTTGAAGTACTAAAGCTTGAAGTAGCCGGTGTTGAGATACGCGGCGAGGTACTTCGAACATTTTATTTAATCATCCATATCTCGAAAACTAAGATATATAGGATATATGTTCATATGACGTTTTTACTTAAATTAGGGTGTAGATTTACAGCCTCAAGTATATTGACATGCATTATGAATCATCTTTATATACTACATTAAACAAACTCTCTGTACTACATACAGCACGTGAATATCGTTTTTTCTGTTGTTATGTCCAAAATTTCCATTACATAAATTACATATCTTCCTTTTTTATTTAATTTCAATACATATATAACTTCGCAAACGGATTCAATATAATCAATATTTATATATATGCATACATGTATGCACATTTTTAATCTACGGACCAGTAACATGAAAAAAATATAAAAGATTCAACGAAAGAACAAAAATATTATTTACAAAATTATTTTTCAAATTCAGTAATTGCATGAAAAAGTAAGTATTAATACCATATTGGCATTAATAAAAATTAAATTTACGCGCCATAGAAGCATGTCAAATCTGGTCAAAACTACAATCAAAGCAACTTCCATGTGGCTAATAAAAAGCCGGTAAACCGCCAGATTCCGAAGTTATTTGAGAAAGAGAAGTATTGCAAGAGGAGTATCAAACTTTATGACTTATTACCGAAATGTGCTGAGAAAAATGTGTTCGGTGTATTGTTCGTAAAGGTTTGTATGCCTTCTAGTGGCAACGTGACATACATTTTTTTATACGCAATATCTTGTATGAAGAACGTCGGCTTTATGTACGTTACATTGCGAGCCCCGAGAAACGTAACAATTGCATATTTATTTAGTGTTGTACACAAAAAAGTAAACGACGATCACGATCGAAGAGAAATATTATATGAAAATCGTTGCTGTCCGTATATCGAATTACATTCAAATGACGGAATGATTGTCGTTAACAAAGCGCGAATTAGTTCCACGATGCTTTGATGCAATACGGTAAAAATACAAGAATTCATTTAGAGGAATAATTATCAAGACGAAAACAAGCGAAAGGCATCGCGACGGGGTAAAAGTATTTTTACATAGAACGATTGAAATCGCCTCATCTTCCGGTCGCATTATTTGATAAGTCTGGGCTAATGTGGCCTACTTTCAGTTAACGGTTAGGGTTGAATAAAAATACATTCGCGATATCTAACAAACATTGCTGTTTCAGATTGCGTTTGGATCGGTCTACGTAGTAGAGGGAAGATTAGTACTTCGCGTAGGAAGACAAAGAATTACAAAGCGCGATGAGCATACAACAAAACACAGAGTTGATCCTTTTTGTGACCCATGTCGAAGCAGAGGACACATTCCTCAGAATCTGGGGTCAAGTTGACAAGAACTCCGCGACATGCGTGGAACGCATGATTCTGCCCTTGGTCGAGCAGTTCGCTCAGAGTCAGGGCTGCGTTGGACCTCAATCCAATAATCTGTGCGTAAACGCACTCTGCTGTGCCAGATTTCAAAACGAGGGATATTATCGGGCCAGAGTAATTAATATACGCGCCGATGGCATGGTGGTCGTGCAGTTCATAGATTATGGTAACATCGAACTGCTGCCGCCTCAAGAAATTCATATTCTTGAGAACATACATGGTTCCGAGTCTCTGCAGTCCTTTCCGCCTGTAGCGTTTGAGTTTACGTTAATGCATGTACTACCTATAAACGGCATTTGGGAAGACAAGATAATTGATTCGATTAAGAAAAGCTTGTGGTATAATGATTACAAAATCTTGATTCACTCGGTAGTCAGCAATCATCGTTTTATCAAACTTTGGTACAATAACGAGGACTTCAGTGAATTGCTAGTCAAGAGACACATGGCGCTAGGAGCCACGTTGCAAGACATGTTCAGGTATTTTCTTCATTTCACTATTAATAGATACTTTAATAAAGTATTATTCAACTTCTAAATTTTGCCAGAGGTCCTTACATATTTTATAATCTGCATTTAACTTTTCAACAATGGATTCCTTAAAAAAATATACGTACTTGTGTGATGTTTATATGAAAATTTCCTCAGAACTCTAATGTTAAGTATCTTTTAAACTATTAACTATGTATACCTAAAACCATATTTCATTAGCTTGTTTCGCCGTAAAATCCGATAAAATGTGTTTGTAATACTTTGGGTCCTCTTCTTGTGAGACATATTGCTTTAGACACGATAAATAATATAAATATGTTTTTATAATAATACAGCCTACTTTTTTATATATATATTTAGTACTATATTTTAAATAAATCTGCGGTTTGTTTAATTGTTAAATCTATCAAAGCATTGTAATTCTGATTTTTAAAATCATTTTCATATAAGCTCACCTTGTAAAATATCAAATGTGTTCTTTACATTGTTCTTGGAGATTAGAAATATGCTATTTTATCAAAATTCTGTTTAACTATTTTCATTTATTAAAACTTACATATACTTTTGTAGGCCGAAACCTATACAACAACCTCAAGTGCCAATGTATCAACAATCGAGTAAACATCTTGTTGGCAATAATTGTACTGCAGTGGCGTCTATGCAGAATCTGAATCCATTACATTGCGATGGAAACGATATGCACGGATACCAACGAAATGTTCCTTTATGTTGCGCAGCTCAACAGAAACACGCGATGCAGTCGCCTGTCCAAGAAGCTCTTGTATTCAAATCACGTGTTTTGGATGTACCATCTAAACACAATGTATACGTCTCTTTCGTAGATGATGGCCCACATAAGTTCTCCGTTCAACTTCAGAGTACATCTCAGATATTAAGTATCCTCATGAGAGACATTAATAACCACCCTATACAATCTTTGCAAGAACCTCCGTTACCTGGTTCAGTGTGCCTAGGTCGTTATACACTAGATAAAGTATTATGCAGGGCTGTTGTAATGTCTGTAATGGAAAACAAGTGTAAACTTTACTATGTTGACTTTGGCCACACAGAAGTGTTACCGTACACGGATATCTTCCAGTTACCGCCTCATTTCATTAATCCCAAAGTACTTTCTATCCGATTCACCCTAAGCGGTGTAAACGAGATAAAAGTTACGGATGAAATGAAAGAGTACTTCAAGCAAGTAGTCACAGGGAAATTACTTATTCTACATGTTCGCCCACCAGAAGGGCCACCTTTGGTTCAGTACGGAGATTTATATGATAAGGGAAAGAATATAAAAGACGTAATGAGACAAGCATATCCAAACCCACCTGTACCCGTCATGACACCTGCAGCTACAACTTTTGGATATCAAGAGCCGCAGAAGTTCTCGAAAGGGGCTGAAGACATTGTATACGTCTCGTTTGTGGAATCCTGCACGAAGTTCTTTGTACAGCTGGATAATAACGTTAAATCTCTCGAATCAATAATGAATTGCCTATCAGAGTTCTGCAAAACTGCACCTACTTTAAGCCTAACACAACTAAGAATCGGTCTTCCTTGCGCTGCTTTATATGATAATCAATGGTTGGTTGCGTACTGTGTTGAAGTTTAGTTTGATAATATATAGTCGTGTAGTAACACGTGCATTGATTTCATATTTTATAATTATTAGGTACCGGGCACAGATTCTTAGCATAAATGCGGAGAATGCGAAGGTCATATATGTTGATTATGGCAATGAGGAAACTGTGACCTTAATGTCTCTTCGTTTTATTCACGACGATTTGGTAAAAAAGTTACAAGCTCAAGCTATAAAATGTATTTTAAATGGTTGGGAATCGTTACCGCGTAACCAAGACGTTTCTAATCAGTTTGAATCTTTAATTTTGGAGAAACGTTTGCGTTTACGCGTGATGGATGTAACTCCGGACGGTCTAGTAGTAGATTTGTATGAACCCGAAAGGTTGGAGAGCATTAAATCGCAAATGTTGAACATGGTTGGAATTGATAAAAAGTCACCCAGCGAATCCAACTACCAAGATATGGAAAGCCAGCACACTACGAAAATGAGTGCAAAAATTAATCAAAGGTATTATCAGATATTTTCATTTATAATGATTTAACTGGATGTACAAACATACAAATTTTCATTACCACGATTCAAATGAATTAAGATGCGATTCACTGCATCGCAGGTTCAACCTCGCAAATCTTAACTTATTAAGTTTTCTAGTTTTCCAAAGTTACATCATACATTCACTGTAACTTTTACTGTTAAAGAATATTGTTTATCTTTTAAAACTTGTATTATCCTCAATTATAAAAAAAAACCTGTAACATCGAGTGTATAATAGAATTTATTGAATCGAAGATTACACGATCGTTATTGTATCCAATTGATGGTATTTTTCTCAAAAGTGAGAAACAAAATATTACTGGATGCGGTAATGGAACATTTTACGTTTATTATATTCGTTTTATGTTGGTATAAAAACTATCAAATTGATGAGTTGACTTCAAAATTTGTATCGAAATGTAATATTATTTCAAGTGTTAATCTATCTTTACATTTCAGTGAAAATACGAATAAATGGCATAAGAAAAGTCAGGTAGATTCATGGGATGAAACGCAGTACAGCAATACCGCACCAGAGAGAAGGAAATCTAAGACTTGGAAAGATGAATCAAATGAAGGGAAGCTTCATGAAAGTAGAAATGAGAAAAATAATTTCCATCGTATGGATCCACGGAATGAAAGGTTTAACAGAGATGACTTTCCTAATAACAGAAACACAAAAGATAAATGGAACAGCAAAAATGAATATAATGATTCGTTTAAAAGTGGAAAAGGTAGAGATAGTAGAAACAGAAGTTCGGGATATGGTCAGAAAAGTTATTCTTCTGACAAGAGTTGGAGCGATAAAGATTCAAATACATCATCTAAAGGTAGTGGTAGACACGGACGAGGTGGGGGTAATCGCGGTGATAGTCGCGGTGATAACCGCGGTGATAGTCGCGGCGACAGTCGCGGTGATAGTCGCGGCGACAGTCGCGGTGATAGTCGCGGCGACAGTCGCGGTGATAGTCGCGGTGATAGTCGCGGTGATAACCGCGGTGATAGTCGCGGCGACAGTCGCGGTGATAGTCGTGGTGGCTATTCCAAACGCGAGGGATTCTCTGGTAGAAATCAGAGTAGCAGATCAAGCGATAAAGACAGCGAAGGAAGTTTTAAAAATGGTAAAATGAATAGTAAGTTGTTCATATTTCGTTCTTGATTTATGTATGCTTATGATACTTAGCACATATAAAAAACATGCTAACTATTAATAGGTGACTTTTATCATGGAAATAATAATAAGTTCAAAGATAGGAAGGGACAAGGATACAGGCTATCACAAAACAAGGTACAATATGCTAATTATAATATCCATGTACTTATATTTCTTGTAATTATAAATGACATACATAAAAAGTTATCGTTTAGTAAATACTTATCTTTATCCAAAAATTATCGTTTTACTAATACATTCATTTACACTAATAAAGAAATTAATGTTTAGTGAAAAATTAATTTAATTTACAAGTGTACTTTTATAAATGGCTTTCCTCTCTGCTTCTTAGATTGCATTTGATATGGCTATAATATATTCAAAATAATTACTATATCATTAATGACTTTATGAAAAGCTTATGAAACCTTACATTTTGTTATATATTTGTTATAGTAAAGATATTAATCTGAAATTGTATGCATTCTGTGAGACAGATTCCTTACTTTCACAGAGTAACTTCAAATTCTAAACGCACCTTTACATTTTTTATTTCTACATTCTAGATAAACAATTAGCAATTATAAATCACTAACTAATTTATTTGTATTTTAGTTTGACAGCACGAATTCTCCCAGCACAGAGGAGGCGCGAAGATGTAGCCCCATGCGAAACAGAAACGAATTTCAGATTCCATCTCCTAATATAGTTATCGGGATTGCAAAAACTTGCGAAGTAGTTTTCACCAATAGTCCGTCTGACTTTTTTGTTCAATTAAGTTCTGATTACACTGCGTTGGATTCTATAATGGAAGGCATTGCGTCGACGTATGAGAACGGTG
This sequence comes from Andrena cerasifolii, assembly GCF_050908995.1. Taxonomy (NCBI): domain Eukaryota; kingdom Metazoa; phylum Arthropoda; class Insecta; order Hymenoptera; family Andrenidae; genus Andrena; species Andrena cerasifolii. The sequence goes on from NC_135122.1 coordinate 17,855,303, forward strand.
GAGAATTAATGAAGGCTTCTAAAATATTCACGGGTGTATACTGCATTGCTCAATATGCGGAGGATTTGAAATGGTACAGAGCCGTAGTTAAATCTGTCGAAGAGAATAATGCAACTATACAATTCATAGACTATGGAAATACAGAAACAGTCGAATTGGATAAAATTAAAACCGTCGAAAAGGAATTCGTGAAGCTACCAGCACAAGCTGTGCATTGTAAATTATTCGCTATGAAACATGATACTCCTGACCCGAATGAGACGAAACTCTTTGAAGATAAAGTTAACGGGAAAACGTTAGAAGCAGAATTTATAACTGAGGAAAATGGTGTGTACGCTGTCCTGTTACGAGAAGTTGTTGAAGATTGCCCAGAAAGTAACTACATAAACGAAGTATTCTGTAAAGACATCGACTTATTGAAAGCGAAGGAAAATGCGATATCTCGCAGAAAATATACTGCCAACGCGAAACAGTCGACTGAACCTGATTATGCACCTCTGAATTCAGAATGGGCGACAATTTCACACGCGTCTGGATCTAAGAAAGACGTGATCGTTACATGGTTCACAAATCCTAACAATTTCTATTGTCAGACGCTCGATAATGAAAGCGAGTTTAGGACAATGATGAAAGACATTCAAAAGATATACGTTGGTAGAGAACCCGTCTTCAACGCGTTACAAGTATAACTATTAATTTATATAATTAGTTGCGAGTTTGTATACCCTTTTTAGAGTATCATAAATACATTTCTGTTGTTACTTTTAGATTGGATCGCCTGTTATAGCAATATTCTCCGAGGATGGAGCTCTGTATCGCGCAGAAGTCATAGAGTTGAATAAACTGGGCGGTCATTTCGTACAGTACATAGATTTTGGGAATAGTGCTGTGGTTGCGCCTCAAAAGATTTATCCCGTAGAAAAGAAGTTAATGCAGCTGCCTAAACAAGCTGTTCAATGTTCCTTGCAAAATATTATTCCAGTGGATGGTGCTAGCTGGTCTAATGTAAATACAGGAGCGATTGATAGTTGCTTCAATGCTGACAAATATGAATGCACTTTCCACGACATGGAAGATAATAAATACTTAATTTCATTAAATAATTTCGGGAACGATGTAGCTAATATGTTGATCGAGAAGAAGCTTGCGTCACTTGCTACAGCGAGTAAATCAACTGAGATTATTGAAGGTGAAGATAATTTAAGGGTTGTTGCAGTTTAGTAATATCTGGAACACACTTTTTACATAATTCATATTTCTATTTTGCTTACAGGCAGTAATGGTACTACACAAACAATTCCATGTGACGTGGAAAGAGTGGATATAAATCTTTTAAGCGGTCAAGCACTTAGAGTAAAAGTGTCGAGTGTAGAAAGCGTATCTCAATTCTATGTTCAACTTCCTACTACGGCTACTATATGCGAAAATATGGTCAATACATACATGGCTGACAAAGATCCTAAGGTATGCTTTACAAGTTTATGTTTAATATTATCCATAAGTATATAACTATATTCATAACTATGATATATTCATAGCTGTGATGTGAAATATCTAGTAGTTTTAATATTATTGCAAGCGGGAAAATGCGTTCACGACTCAAAGAAATAATGATTTAACTAATACCACGACCACTTTCTTTGTTTCATATATTTTTTAATATTATTATAAACAGTAACGTATGTATTATATTAACAAGTTGATTATTAAGCTCAGTAATCGAAGTAAGCAATTCCACATATTTCTCGTCAGAACGTATCAAATATACGTTTTTATAATGGCATTAATATGCATGGAAATATTATTCTCAGAAACTGTATACAGTTGAGATAATAGTCTGTTACTAATCTCCATTATTCTAAACACGTAATATTCCTTACATTTCATTGCACGATGTATGGTATTAATAACTGAATTAGTATAGTCTCATGTTTCGTCTATGCTGTGTTGACTCTCCTACTACCAAGTTGCATTAGACACATAATATATTTTTGCGTTCATTATAAGTAATAATATTCCTACCTTCCGACTTAATTAATAGTTCGTAAACTTGTAATTACTGGAGCAAAAGACAGGTCAACTTTGGTGTAATCTACTCCATTCTATAGTGTGTGGTACCACTAACTGTATTGTGTAAATTTAAATAAGTTTACATTGCAGTACGTAGAAGTAATACGAAAAGATTTACGTACAAATTGTGTGCAAATGTCTCTTGCTAATGTTGTAAAATGTTAGCCTATTACATTTCAGCATTCTATAATTTTTTAATGCCAACTTGAAATTTCAAATGCATTTCTGCATTTATCAGCGTTGGTCTCAAGGTTGCAAAGATTTTCATCGTTACCATTCTGTAACATTTACAATTTTGTCATATAAATATTACAGTTTGTTGTTTCTTAATTTTACTTTTAATATTGCATGCCTTGAACATTATATTACTAAATGTGTGTACTAAATAATTGATAAAATTCCTGACAATTTTTATATTTACGAAGGATAACTATTTTATTTAATAATTTCTTCTTCCTGGTATATTACATATTCAATCCGTTGAGTATTATCAAAATTTATCAAAGTATTAGAAATATTACGTTTAAATCATCAGTTAACCATCAAGGCTATATCAACATGATATTGTTGTTGCATGTATTTTTTATTTATGCTTCTCATTGAAATGACCAAAATAGCAAATGATGGTTATTAAATTGATATTTGAAATTTTCTCAATATTAAAACGTCTTGTATTGGTTATATAAAAAGATTTAAATGAACAATATTGGTAAGGATAAGTTGGTAATGGCAGGTGATGCAACGATTGTCAGCCCATGAAATATGCCTGGGCACGGGTTGTTTGGTTTGTTCAAATGGAATTTGGAGGCGAGCAGTGATCAGTAGCCATTCACGATCCAAAGGCTTTGATGTAAAATTCATTGATACTGGAGCATATGATGAGATTCTCTCAGATAGAGTGAGTTTTTTAAAGGACCGAAATCAATTTGCATACTAGATTCATTATACTTGTAGATAATATAACATTATTGCTAGGAGTAGAAGTTATTTAATACCATACTTGCTGCAGTGAAAGATACTAATGCAATGATGTAATGTAAATTTTGGCAAATTCAAAACTTTTATATCAGTTCTACTAAGGCTATTAAATATACAAAGTACGAACCCATATGAACTAATATTGCATTGCTTCATTCATATTAAGCGAAAAGTGCCTGACAATGATAAATACTTAAAATAAGACACAGCTCAATATTCGTTACAATAAAAATACTTTTGTATTATCTTCTTTTATATTGCTTTCGTTTAAGTCAAGTGGCGTATGATGATATCCGATGATCATTAGTATTATATTCTGTCATCCAGGTGTTAGCTTTGCCAGGAGAGCTTGCAGTTATGCAGAATCAAGCAATAGAATGTGCCCTTAAAAATATTACATCTTCTCCCGAAGTAAACGCTATGTTGAAAGAACGCGTAGAAGGGAAAGAAGTAATCATGTACATCGACGAGGTTGACAATAACAGGTAAATCTAATTCTGAATTTATAAAGTAATATCAAAGAAGAATAATTTACACGATTTATACGTTTCTATATCTATATTACAAGTTTTTATACTTACAGGCTCATCGTGAAATTGTTCGATCCGTCGGGTAAGAAAATAAATATATCCGAAGACACCGATGAAGAGATATCACCTGTATGCCCAATGCCTCTTCTAAGTTCCACTCATAAAGTCTTAGTATCATACGCAGATCATTCTGCCAGCATATGGCTACAGCGTAACGCAGATTACGCATTGGACAAAAATTTAATCGAAGCACTCGATCAGTATTATGCGGCTTCTGGAAAATTGGTGGAGCCAAAGGTGGATCTTCTTTGTGCAGCTAAGAGCGCAGACGGCCACTGGTATCGAGCGAAGATCATAAAATGTGCAGAAACTGGAATTTATTTGAATTTCATTGATTATGGCAATAACGAAGAAGTTACTCGCGACCAGGTGATGGCTTTGGATCCGTGCTTCTACCAACCATACCAGTTAGCCATCAATGTGTCATTACCGGTGACACTTAATTGCACGGTGCCCGAGCAACTGGATATACTACAAAGTTATTTGTTAAACAAGGATCTCACTGCTGTTTTCCGTAATGTACACAAGAGATGGGTAGCGGAATTGTTGTATGACGGAGAAAAGATCAGTGAGAACCTCCGTTCGCATAATCTAGCATCGCAGGAAGTGTCAGGAGCAGGACAATCTCAGGTTCACAATATGTCAGTCGGTTGTAAATATGATGTATACGTAACCCACGTAGATTCCCCTAGTCAGTTCTGGCTTCAACGCGTGGACGATGCCGACGATCTTTCCAAGAAGCAGAAGGAGCTTCAAGTGGAAGCTCTTAAATTCCCACAAGTGGATGGAATACTAGAAGAGGGAAGTTTGTGCGTTGCTGTGTACTCTATAGATAGCTCGTGGTACAGAGCGCAGGTGCTTGACGCGGATGAGGATATTACGACTGTTCGATTCATCGATTACGGAAACACGGACGTTATTGACAACAAGTCCGAGAGTATTCGACAGATTCCAGACTCGTGGAAGGAGATAAAGGAATACGCGGTTAAATGTAGATTAGATGTTATTCCTGTGGATTCAGAAGACTGGAGTGTCGCGACATGCGAGAAATTTGAAAATTTATTAACAGCCAGCGAATACTTGCAGACATTGATAATCGCGAACAATGCTCCGAAACGAGTAGATTTGTTGATGAATGGTAAAAGTGTTACCGAAACATTAGTCGAGGAGCATCATGCTGTGATGATTCACACCGAAGATGATTTAATAGACGAGATAGTTGACCTCGAGTTGGATCCCCATTCCGCTTTTGTGAGCCACGTTAACTCTCCAAGCGAGTTTTGGGTACAAGAAGAAAAGTCCGTTGGCGATCTAGAAGTTATGTCTGATAGATTTATAGTGGCTGACATGTTCCCCAAACTCGATGAAATCAAAGATAATATGTTGTGCGTTGCCAAGTATCCTGAAGACGACAACTGGTACAGAGCACGTGTTGTCTCGCACAATGATAACGCCACGCGAGTCATATACTTCGATTATGGAAATTCGGCTACCTCCACTGAAATTCGTACCATACCGGATGACCTAGCGAATGTACCGCCGTTATCGAGGAAATGTCGCTTAGCTGTGCCGGAAGGAATCGCGGAATGGTCGGAAGAGGCTTGCGCTGAATTTATCAAATTGGCGGCTGAGGGAGCAACGATATTTTTGCTAGATGTGCTGAACGAGGACGAAACGTCGCTGGTGAAATTAACATTAGACGGTAAAAATGTAACAGACTTACTCGCAGAGTTCTGTGAACGTTGTCCACCGGTTATAGAAGAACGTCTACCTCCCTTGGGCGAAGAGAATTCACCGAATGCGTTTATTAGTCGTTTCATATCGCTGGATGAATTCTGGATTCAAGCTGAGAGCAGCACTGCAGATCTGAATATGATGTTAGACAGATTGCAGGCAGCTCCTAGTTTTCTTCCATTAACCACGTTTGAAGTTGGCGTGATCTGTGCCGCGAAATATCCAGAAGATGACCAGTGGTACAGAGCCAAAATTATTTCTCATTCTGACGATGGTACTGAAGTTCAATACATCGATTATGGCAATAATGCCACTACAAATGAAGTACGAATGTTACCTGTAGATATTATAAATATTCCTACTTTATCTAAACACTGCACCCTACAAAAACCAGACAATATGAGTTCCTGGTCTCCAGAAGCTTGTAAGCAATTCGAAGAACTTGCTTTAGAGGGAGAAACAGTGTTTCAGTTTGAAATCCTTGATGACTCCAATGATCCGATCTCTATTAAGTTGAGTCTTAATGGAAAGAATATTGTTGATATTCTGTTACCGTTTTCTGAAGACCACGAGAAAGTAGATACGGGCGAAGACAAAATTATAACCCAGGCATTAGGAAGCAACGAAGGAAATTATAATTCAAGTGAAGATGTAATTAATCAGACAGAAGATGAAGAAACCAAAAGCTTTGCTGTACAAGATGTGCATAACTCTACGGCAAAATCGGAGGAAACGTTGCAAACGGATGAAGAGCAAAGTGTAGACATAAAAAGTGAGTTTCAAGATGAAAAATTGCAAACAGATAAGGAGCCAACTGAAATCATAAGTGAATTCCAAGAGGAAACATTGGAAACATCTAAGGAGCCAACTGAAATCATAAGTGAGTTCCAAGAGGAAATATTAGGAACATCTAAGGAGCAACCTGAGTACATAACTGAACTCCAAAAGGAAACATTGAAAACATCTAAGGAGCCAACTGAACTCATAAGTGAGTTCCAAGAGGAAACATTAGAAACATGTAAAGAGCCAATGGAAAACATAAGTAAGTTCGAAGAGGAAACAGTAGGAACGTGTAAGCAGCAAACTGAAAATATAAGTGAACTTCAAGAGGAAACATCTAAGGGGCAAACTGAGTACATAAGTGAGCTCCAAGAGGAAACATTGAAAACATCTAAGGAGCCAAATGAAATCATAAGTGAGTTCCAAGAGGAAACATTAGAAACATGTAAGCAGCAAACTGAAAATATAAATGAACTCCATGAGGAACCATTGGAAACATCTAAGGAGCCAACTGAAATCATAAGTGAGTTCCAAGAGGAAACATTAGAAACTTGTAAGGAGCCAATGGAAAGCATAAGTGAGTTCCAAGAGGAAAAATTGGAAACATGTAAGCAGCAAACTGAAAATATAAGTGAACTCCAGGAGGAAACATTGAGAATATCTACGGAGCCAACTGAAATCATAAGTGAGTTTCAAGAGGAAGTATTAGAAACATGTAAGAAGCCAACTGAATATGTAAGAAAACTCGAAGAAGAAACATCTAAGGTGCAAACTGAATACATAAGTGAGCTCCAAGAGGAAACATTGAAAACATGTAAGAAGCAACCAGAAAACATAAGTAAGTTCGAAGAGGAAACAGTAGGAACGTGTAAGCAGCAAACTGAAAACATAAGTGAACTCCAAGAAAGTCCTGTGGAGCAAGATCAACAGATTACAGAGGATGCTAATAAACCCGTAATAGAACTTACTGTAGATGAGATAGTTCAGAACATGAAGAGAAATGCGTCTGATGATCCTGAAGAAGAGGAAGAAATATTTAGTGGTGATAATAGTAAGATAGAATCAGACGTGAATAATGATGTGGAAAAGATAACAAAAGCTTCGGAGAAATTGGAAATGGAAGCTGAAGTGCAATCGTGTAGTAGTAAAAATGAAATAGAAGTGGATCGTTTATCGCAAAATGAAGAAAGTACATCGAAAATAAAAGAAGATACAGTAACGGCTGCCATAGAGATAAAAACGTCAATTCCATCAGATGTCGAGAGTAGTGATAAAAAAATTGTAGAAACACCAGTTACTGCAATAGGTGCAGAAATACAAATACGTAAGAATGAAACAGAAACATGTCAGCCAAACACAGGCACTCAATCTTGCAACAATGATAATGAAATAGGTGCAGCGAAATTAGAAGAATCTTCAGACAAACAATCTTTAAAAGTTGAATCAGCTGAAAGTGTAGCAACTAGTTATTTGCCTGAAGTTTTAAAGGAGGAGGTTGCTGCGAGCTTTGGAGAGGAAGAGAAAAAGGATACTGATACCTGTAAGATACATGACAGTGATAAACTAAATTTTAGTATAGAGGGTCATAAAAATGATTCTCAGATAGAAAGTACGGACAAACACGACGAGCATGCAGATGTACAATCCGTAGAAATAACAAACAACTAGCGTAAGACTAACGACAAGCAAGATACAACTTCATTGATTGATGCAATAGGGTTTGTAAAGGTTAATGAGATTAATAATGGTAAGGATCCTTTGCAGCCTAAGAGTGCCCCGAAAACTTCTGAATAATTATGTACAAAGACTGACTTTGTATCTCAACATAAATTGTAAACAACGTCAAAATGAGTACCCCTTAATAGTTCATAGCGATGTACATTTAATTAAAAAAATACGGTTATATGAATAATATCTTGCTTGAAGAGTATAAAAGAAGATGCTATAAATGCACGGAAAATAATGTTGCTGTGCTCTCTTTGTTAGAAGAAAATTTCAATAGAAAAGAACATTCCCAACTGTAAATTGCAGCTTTAAATGTAAAAAAAACACATTGAAGTCTAAATCATTTTTATTTTTATGTTATTTTTTATGTTTTTACTACGTAATTAAGAGTACTACTATATATTTATTTGATTTTGTACTATACTAAACGTATTTTTCTTTTTATGTTAGCCTAAAAACTCTGTTTACAAAAACAGTAATGAAATATTTTCCGGTGCTTTACCAAAGAGTAATAGAGAATGTATTTGTGGTACAATAATTCAAAGCTATTCTTCTATTTTCAGAAAGTGAATACCTGAATTGTTATTTGAAACTTATACATAAATCTGATATAAATATATGAAAGTTTTACGATATTACGTGTTTTAGAATACTACCTAGTTATTCGTATTTCAATTTAGTGGACAAATAAAGATTCTTTTCTATACATAATGTGTTGGAAATATTTTTCCTTCTATTAAAAAATCGTGCTACGAAACAAATTATCACTTAAAGATCCGATAAATTACTCTCTTCGTAATATTCAAGATATTATGCCTCATTTAGCAAAGCTTTATGCAAAATAAATTTTTGTGTTTATAGTTTCATTCCTTTGCGTATAAAATAAAATAAAGAAACCACACTGTGTAAACACAACATTAGTAATAGTAATCATACAAAAAATAATAGATACTTATTATTAACATTATTCAACAATAAATACTAAAACCCGTAACATATGTGGATATCGAAACAGTTGACATCAAAATTATACGTTCAGGCGGACATTTCATGAGATTATATCAAATTTATGGAGACAAATAACATTGAAGGTAGCAATTTTCTCGTTATATTATTTTTAAGCTATTTGCGTTACACGCTTCATTACACGTAGCGGATAGAAATACGAATTTGTGCTTTAGTATTGACGTTTGCAAGAATATATTTTTGTATTATTAAGCCGCAGGTATAGTGTTTTCTTTTAAGATAATATTTTCGTAAAAAAAAAGTAATTTCGAGGTCATCTGCAATAATACAATTTAAACGGATTTTCGCAACTGACTTAATTTGTATTATACCAAGTATAGTATACCATTCTATGTTTATTATATCGATAAGAAAAATAAGAATAAAAGTAAATTTTAATTAGGTAAGGTACATGCATGGGCGTGTTAATAATGTCAATAAGAAACAGATTTTCTCTTGTTTGAACGCTGCTTAACGATAACATTAAAAATACATTTAAGAGTGATATATTGTTAATACATTTTATAGTTGATATACATGTATTTTATTCACTGATGATACAACGCCTTTTCATAATTGTTCGTTGTGACATAATAATACTATCCATAAATATATGTTCTAGTTGTTACCTTTTATAAACATACATTTGCGCATCGACGAAAACCGCTTATGAAGTGGACTATTTTTCCAAAACGAGAGATTGTTGCATGGTAATGCGAGGTTTACATACATTTTCCGGTACAGAAATTGAGAAATGTAATTAAAAGTAATGATGCTTCACAAATACTTTGCATTATACACTTAATGGATATGTAAATCATTTAGCAAATATTCTACAAATGGCAATATGAAATAGAAACTTTTATTTTTCTCCTATTAAATGTCGATTCAGTTACCGTTTAGTTATCGTGCAACAATCCATAGCTCGTGTAAATGCTTTCAACGAACTAGAGTGTAAACATTACGAATACAGAATAAAAAATCAGCTTTTGCGACTGTATGTTATAAAAATAAGTAAAAGAACAGAACTTCGTATACTTTTCATTTTATGTACACACACACACACACCCGCGCGCGCGCGCGTGTGTGTATATATGTACCTAATTTCAAATTGTATAATTTACTGGAGCTACAGGACGTTTGTCTCAGAACTATTGGGTAGTTTATTCACAGTATTGCGTTTTCGAATAAATATGGGATTATGTAAACATTTATATTATAATAAAGTATATCTTCTAATACGAGTTTGAAAATGTTTATCATCTTGTTTATAAAAATAATACGGACGGGAGTCATGGTAATAAAATACGTATTCAATATTTTCAATAAAATTTTTTTTTATTTAAATATTGTTTTTTTTATGTTACAGAACTTGTGTCGATTTTTCCTTCTTTCTATCGCGAATTCTTTAATTCGATTGGACACTGGGCTTCCTTGGCTGTGTGGCTAATTTCTCCCTTTTACGTCTTTTCATTCGTTCTATTTAACAAAAATTGGTAATGAAACTTGTCGCGTGTATCGTGTAACTTTTATTCCCGTTCAACAAGCGTACGAATAACATTAATCAAACTATTGTGTAATATATGCTATACGAGGACATGAGGCTAGGACAAATTATAGCTCATTCATAAGTAAAGACAGAAAATTGATATAGATAGAACAGATATTTCTTCTTTCACAATAGAATCTTGATCTTTATATACAACGTGTGCCACTTCAATCTCCTCAGGTAAATATCTCGATAAATATGAATGAACTTTGGAAGTTCGAAATATTTACCTGGAGAAATTAAAGTGGGACACCCTGTATATAATGATTAAAGCACTGATCTATAAATAGTTAAATAATAAAGTATATTTTCCCCGCAGATGTTTCACTTTATTACTTTTAAGTACCGCATAACGTGAGTCAATTAATTTTGTGGTAATGGATGCCGAATGCTTCCGAAGCTAACCCGACGTGCCTGTATCTGACCTCTGCCTTTTCCCCTTCAAACCTACCGACAGATACATTTCTGATGCACTGCATCAATATATCGTATATATAGGTATAATAATATTAAATGTTATCCCACGATTGCTACTTTTTCTATATACAAAATTGAGAAGAAGCTATAATCTGTTCCAGTCATGGGTACCCTGACCATACTTACCCTTTTTCATAGCGATTTTAACATTCATGTCCAGTTCAGTATTATACTCTTGCTGCTTTCTGCTCATCATTTCATCGCGAGCGGCAGCAATCTCATCTTCTAAGTACCATCGCAGAGGTCCCCTGCATCGTCTACAGATCATTGGCTCGTCCAAAGATTCCTTAATTGTGACACCTTTCCCGACATCACTTCTCGGATTAACATTGCGGTAAATGCCTTGACTTTGCTCCTGATCAAATCCGTCATCTCTTCGATTTCTCCGGCGTCTGCTATCATGCACGCCTTGTTGCCTACCTCGGTACCCACCCCGCCGCCCACTTTCATGCCCACTTTGGTGCCCACTTCGTCGTCTACCTTCATACCCACTTTGATGCCCACTTCGGTGCCCACTTCGTTGCGCGCTCCGATAACCCGATCGTTGAGCACTCCTTTGACTGCGTGCAGCGGAAGGCGAAGCAGCATCAGCATCTTGAATGCGGAATCTGATATCGGGCCCTCCTCCAGTTACACAGTACGGGAAAAGCGGTTCAGAATCTTGCCTTAAGAGGCGTAACGTTGGATCGTGGTCTTTAATATCGCAACAGAATCCGTAGGGTTTCGCCCAGAGATCATGCTTCGACGTGCCAACGCTGAATTTCTTAGTTGGGCTTCTCATCTTTTATTTAGTTATTTACTTATATGTAGCTATACACTTGAAATTTAGGCGAAGAGCATATTAACGAGAAATCGTAAGCATTTTAGGTTTTTAATGTGTCAAAAATAGGTTCGAAATATTTGAAAGGACTATCTAGAAAAATCATTGTTTATGCGTAGAGTATAAAGTTCATTATTCATTGGAACGAATAATACTAAACTTTAATTGGTTTATAATAGGCATTATAAAAATGGGAAAGAGATAACAACGAAGGAAACAGATTTATATACGTTCTCGCCGGGGATAATAAAGAGAAATTCTTTATTATAATATAATTCTTTATTTTCTTATTTATATACTCAATGATTAATAAAAAAAAGTAAGGATTCGAAACAATCTTCCCGCTGTGATTACTACGGCTCTCGTCGCTTCTAATTGGCCTAATCATGCCAAGGTATGGTCAAGTGGGAGGTTTATTGACTCGCAGCCGAACAGTCTCTGGCAGAGACTCTGCTTTCCACTTTCCAGTCATTTCCAGTTTCCAACTCCCAGTTCCTTTAGTTCTGCTTGGTTCTACTCGGGGCACCTATGCAGGTACGCTCGAAGAGCACTCTCCTGTCCACGTTTTCCAATCTCGTCAGCCTGTAACATTAAGCGGTTTGACGCACAGTTAATGTAAATGAACGAGGCAAGCCCAGAAAGCACGTGTATCCACGTGTATCCGCAGACCATCAAATGACCTGCAACGTAACTCCGAAGCGTTACTCGTAAAAGTATGAATTCCTCCGCTCTGTCATCTGGAAGTTTAGGCCATTCACCAGGGCAAAGAACGTCGGAAGCTCAAGATTCGGAACTAACCTCCAGCAGGAATCAAACGTCGAAGATCCTGAATCAAATGAAATCCGAGTTGCAAGGGCAGAAACAACAGAAACGTCTGCACCGAGTGTTGCACTTAAAACGCGTCCAATCGTTGAGAGAGGAACTGGATTACCTGAAAGCAACCGAGTGGAGATATCAGCCAATCGACCGGTATATTTTAATGTTTGAGCACTTGTTCGTGTGTAAACTTCTTTCCTGATTGTAACACATTGCATACTTTCATTTCATAGGTACATGGATAGAAACAGTAGAAACTAAACATGCTATCTTTAATCTATACTCTTATAAAGTATACCGTAGGATATAAGTCGTCCACGAAAAGCGACACAGACGAAATCAACAATGTCATAGCTCGCATCGAGAATGCCTACAAGGAGGAGACGCAGAAAGATAAATATTTTAATAAAGATGATTGTTATTACAAGACAGGAAAGATCACTTTCATGGCGACGGATTACGTTCTACTTGATGACTTTTATATGTGCGATAGAGCGAACATCTCGCCAAATAATTTAGCAATAGGCGATCATGTTCATTATTCTGTTTCACGGGAAAACCATGGAGAAGAGCATAAGATAAGGAAGATTATTTCTGTGATAGACGAATCTTGGGATGACGTCCCTGCGGACCCTCTGCCAAACCCTGCAGAACCTCCGCCAAAACCTGTTAAACCGCAAACCTTAACAAAATGCATAATCGGGAAAGTAATAGAATGCAAGAATCGATTATTAACTATAGAACCTGACGATATTTCTGTCGACTTAAATAAAGTGCAATCTGAGTTTATCCCTGTAATTGGAGATTGGTTGAAGCTGGAGTCCGAAGTGGAGATTAATGAGGAGTCTTACGATTTGAGCGGAGATATCTTAGAGATAAAGAGAATACAACCACTGAGATCGAAGCTGGATATTGGAACTGTATCTAGTTATGACCCAAATAAAGAAGTCGGCGTTATTGGCAAAGACGTTGTATTCACTAGAAGGATATGCGATTTGGGCTACATTCCTTGTGTCGGGGACAAAGTGATTAGCGACAGTGTCGAAAGTGATCAGGGAATTTACACATGGAGGTCGTTAACCGTGGTTCCAGTAATTCAGGCAAGTGCTGTTTTGAAAGTAACTGATTTGGACGTTAACGGTTCTATTGGGATTAAGTGGAACAGTTTGATGTAATAATTGAAAATGTATGTAATAGAAATGTATCTGTCCTTTATAGGTCTCAGGAAAAAAGACTGAATTACCAACATTATGCAGTACTCATATAACAAGAAAGAACTTAAACGAACTCATGAAGGATAAGTGTGATATAGTTATTAGTAATAATTTAAACATTGATTTAAATGTATTAGAAGAAACAGATTTAACAGTTACAGTACAAAATGTAGGTAATACTGTTCGTGTATTACGGAAAGGTTGTTTCATGATAAAGAAAGCTCAGTCTCAACTATATTTAGTGCAACCGAGCGCTGCTGATAAAGTTTCAGTATTAAGTCCTTCCGACACTTTGACTTACATATTCAGATGCAAGGGGAAATTTATTGGTAGGAGCGAGGAGTTATTTATTTTTAGTTTTAAAGGTTTTGAAATCGGAAGAATGTTTTATATAACTGTCACACCTAAAAATATACAAAAGAAAACGTGCTCTAAAGGCAATAATAACAGAACCAATAAACATAGCCACTTGCTGGATCTGGATGACTGGAATCAAGCTACATACATTCCAGGCATTCGTCCGTATAGGCCGCCAGCCTTCATCAAAGTACGTAACGTAATATTTAAAGTCCCAAAATGCTATTGGGACATAATATCGCAATGTATAAATGAAGGTAAATCACAAACTGAATGCGAACAAGATGTGGGAGATGCTATACCTTGCCTATTGGGTAGACTCAGTTTTCAAACGTACAAGGATCGTTTTCATGCTTTATTATATTTGGAAGATATTGCTCAAACGATAAATATGCAACAGTACAGTATAGAAAGCACAATCTTGAGGCACTGCGGAGAATATTTAGTGATGGAAGTACCTGGTCTTGCAGAAAAACGCCCGTCTCTTCTTATTGGCGACAGAGCTATAGTATCTTTTAAGTGGGATGATTCTCAAGGTATGTTAGTTAAGCTCGGAAATATTAATACACATACAGAGTTTTCTGTAGAGGAAAGTGAATTAAACTAAAGTTGCTAAATTAATTCCTTGTGAGTTTATGTGAATTATTTAATATCGTATGCCATAAACTAAAAGCTCCCGTTTTGTGTGTTACAGGAAAACTGAAATATGAGGGATGTATTCACAAAGTTACCAGCTCGGAAATTTTCTTGAAATTCAATAGAAAGTTTCACGAAGAATATAATTGTGAAGATTGTCAAGCAACGTTTAAATGTTCAACATCTGTCATACAACGTTGTCATAATGCCATCAATATGGCTACAAATCGCCTGGGACCTAATTTATTGTTCCCTACGCACGTAATTGAAAAAGACTCTCAAGTAAATCTCGAAGAAATTGAAATAACACGCAAGCCAGTTCCTAAACAGATTATTCATCAGCGAACTGATTCCATATCATCGGAGTCTTCTTATACTAGTACTACTTCTATAAGCAATAAATCCAGTAGTACAAATAAGTCATTCTCAAAAGTGTCAGTCATAGAAAGATTATTCAACATTAAACCAGTAGAGTGCAATTCAAACCTTGAAACGAGCCTTGTTTCAACAACACATGACAATCAATCTATCGAAACGAAGAGCGAGATAAGCATGACGAAGAGTGAAACAAGCGTTCAACAGAATTCGGTAGATACAGTGTCGCCAAAGAATTCGAAACAAGAATCACCGGTTTCTTCTCACAACGCTGAATTACAACCGTACCTTTCGCAAGTGAAAAAACGAAAGATACTTTGGTTCAATAAAAGACTAAATTATTATCAAAAAGAAGCTGTGAAAAACATATTGAAGGGGCAAGCACGGCCATTACCGTATGTAATATTTGGACCACCCGGTACAGGGAAGACTGTTACTCTTTGTGAGACAATTTTGCAACTTTTAACAATAATACCTGGAAGTCGATTGTTAGTTGCTACACCATCTAACAGCTCAGCGAATCTTATATCGGAACGACTTCTAGATAGCGGTGTACTTAAACCTGGCGATATGGTATTTTATATTCATATAATACAAAAACTTTGCATAGACCTGGCTTTCTCATTATTAATTAAAAAGTAATTAATAATTGTATTATCAACATACTGCTCGAAAAATTTAGTTCTATCAATATATAGTATTAAAAAGTTACTTTATTACAATAGAAATATGAATGCTAATCCGCTTTGAATGATCGCATACTGGATAGTTAGCATTAAATATTTCTTTTGTATTTTTTTCATAGGTACGGCTTGTAGCTCATCATTGTTTGGGTAGTGATTCTATACCTGATAAGTTATTGCCATATTGCGCCACTGCGGAAATAGCGCAGGAAGGAACATATGAAAAAACAAAATACAGCGGAGTCGGGCCAAGAGTAAATTGTCCTATGAGCGTACTTGGACGGCACAGAATTACTATCGGTACCTGTATCGCGTTGGGAATATTGCACAATATGGGTTTCCCTCGTGAACATTTCTCACACGTACTAGTCGACGAGGCTGGCCAAGCGACGGAACCAGAGATCATGATTCCACTTAATTTTATTCATTCTGATCATGGGCAGATAGTTCTTGCGGGTGATCCATTGCAGCTTGGCCCAGTCGTACAAAGTAGATTAGCGAAGAATTTTGGTTTGGACGTGTCTTTTCTATCGAGGTTACTGCGTCACTTCCCTTATCAGAAGGATCCTAATGGCTTCGAAACGCTGTACGATCCTCGGCTCGTCACGAAGCTTGTTATGAATTATCGAAGCTTACCGGAAATACTTGATTTATCAAGTTCACTGTTTTACGATTCTGAGCTAATACCACAGGTACGTATATTTAACCGACGACAATCATATTTCGGATATTTATTAAATAAAAATACATAATTGAATGATATTTATAGATTTCTTCCAAAAGAAGCAAGGAAGCTAAGATTTTGCGGACATTAGCCGCTGAACTACCAGAAAGAAACGGTTCTCCGCCGTCAGTAGTCTTTCATGGCATTAATGGTCAGAATTGTAAAGACACTGATAATCCTAGTTGGTATAATCCTGAGGAAGCAGCGCAGGTGTATCTTTACTTGTTAAAACTATATAAATGTGGTCTTTCGCCCGACGATATTGGAATCATAACTCCTTATCAAAAGCAGGTAAAGTAGTTGAATGTGAATTTAAAATAATCAATCTAAGAAGTCACATTTTATTAGTATCATTCACTGAATGCAGGTCCTCCAAATTCGAGACTTGCTCATGGAACTAGACGTGCAGTTGCCAAAAATCAGCAGCGTGGAAGGATTCCAAGGTCAAGAGCGTAATGTCATCATTATATCAGCCGTACGGTCCTCGAATAATTTTGTAAACGAAGATATCAAACATTCTCTCGGATTCGTGGCTTGCCCTCGAAGGCTCAATGTCGCAATTACTCGTGCTCGCGTTTTAGTTATAATTTTAGGGAATCCTAGACTGTTAGCCCAGGACCCGTATTGGAGGAGTGTCTTAATATACTGCATCAATCAGGATTCTTATACCGGGTGCAGTTTTGTCTTCTCAGACATAGAAGATTCTCAGGCGATAACAAACGATTCTTTGGTTGTTAACGAAACGGACAATTTGTGATGATTCATGACAATACCCATAGATTACGTCTTTTTTATATTTGTCGAGATATCTGTTACTGAAGCAAGAAATTACATATTGTCCTGTGCACAGTGTTTTTACAGAAAAATAAACAATATTGTTAGTATCATTAAAAATGCAGCTTAAAAGCTAGATTACTTTCGGATAGATCAGTGCAAAGTTTTATTACGAGACGCATAAAAAAAAACCTTCCGCGAAATATTTAGTCTTAAATGATCATTCTTAATTTTCAACTCTTGCCCATCTCTGATCTCGACTCGCCGTGTATGTTGAGTTGTGGAATGAACAATTGTATTCTGCTTTTTCTTCCTTTTTTTAATTAAATATCTTCCGTCTTTTCTGTTAGAATATCTTTTTAAATGTCTAATGATGAAAGTACAGTAAATGATAGCAAGTATTATCGCAAGTACTCGATTACTTCCTTCCTTGCACATTTCGAATAATGAAACGTGCAGACACGTATTACAAGACGTACAGCTTTTACGCTGTAATTTACACATGTGTGTTGTAATATATTCGTACAATACTGATGCAAATATATTTTTATTCGAGTAATATAATTTTTTGTAAGAATCAATGAATAAAAATATATTCGTTTCATGATATATGGTCGATCTTCCCTTGGCGCGCATGCAGCTGAATTATTTCAATCTCAATGTTCTGTTTTCACTGCGGGTTGAATTAAGTGCCTTCTCTGACAGTATCCCTGCTGATCGTGACGTGGTGTCACGAGTCCAAATTCCAAGAAATTTGACGCTGCAACGAATGGAGCCTTTAGGTACGATGTATACGATCAATAAAACTTTGCATTTAGAATGTAAAAGTCTTTTGTATCTTTATAATTTAGTCACGCGTGAGGGAATTTTGTAATGAAAAATGTAAGGAAAAATAATTGTGAATGATACTGACCTTGTTTAGTTCCACACTATGCTTACAGGATCCTGATTCTTAGCCTTCAGCTTGCGTTCGATCAAGTTCTCTAACGCTTCGCTTCGTACGCTCAGCGTCTCAATTTTCTCAACTAGTTGTTGATACGGTGAAGCAGGCTGCCCACCCATTACAACGTGTCCTAACTTGCTGTCTATTTTAGCATCTAGCCGCGCGTTACGTATTAAATTAACGATCCAACACTCTGCCACGTCTGCCTTCATGTTAAGCTTCTCTGCAAGCATTCTGCAATAAAAAAAGAAAATGTTAGAAAACGTTGATAACGTCCTCTTCGCAACATATTGAGAGAGCTATTATACCCAATACTGATACACTGATGAATTCTGCAGAATGTTTCGAAGATCATCAAACGAGCATTCTCTACAAATTCACTTAATAATGCGATCAAGAAAAAGTCATTAAATACAACTGTTTGACACTCTTGTAATTTCTGTCTTGCTCCGACGAAGTCATAATTCACGTATAAATGTTCCAGAAACTCTGTAATAGGATCGCGATACGTATACGATTCCTGTTAACAGAAAGTAATGGATATGTTAATTTGAAGATTTCAAATAACATGAAAAAAAAAATGAAGTTCCAAGAAAAGACTGTTTACAGACCTGTTGTATTACTTTCACGAGATCCTTTAGTATGGACCGCCTGGAACGATTGACAATGACAGCAGCAGCTAAATAACGCAATATATGCGGACACATTGTCTGAATAGCATTTAGGTAACTGTAAGAACAAGAAATAATCTTGAGCATTTAATTACACTTAGTATGTTATTTAAGGATGCTTTTTAAAGTATAGACGTACTGTGGCCGATAGAGGAACATTTCTATGATTAAATCTCTGCCCTTTACATGATTGAAAAAGACGAACAAACTCCAATGAATGAGCCATGTCCTTTGTTGTAATATTTGAAGAGAGTTCCCTATAACATTACTGTCGATGTATTCCCTCAGCTTGTTTACATCCTCTAATGCAGTCTCCCAGTTTTGCACCAAAATCTCTGACGCCAATTTACCCCAAAGCACGTTTAAATAATTCTGGAAATTTACATATGCGCGCATTATTGAAACGTGCTAGTTTCAACCTTGTAATTGAACACTTTGTGGCCATACCTTATCTGCTGGTGGCATTATAAGCATATAGAAATATAAATATGAGGTAGAAACCGAATAATTGCCGCACTCGTATCTATACTTTGCCAACTTCACGAAACTGTCCATCATTTCTACTCGGAACTACAAACACACAGTAAATAAGTTAACGTGAACTTTGATTTGTATTATTTGAAACTGCTATGGCATTGCGTTATATATTTTATTATACTTACATCAGACTCCTGAGTAAGATAATTGTTCAATGCTTTAGAATCTCTCATGTTTTCCATCTTCTTCATGACCTCCTCGTTATTCATGAGCGCGATCACGACTGATACATTATCCTGCAGAACTCTGAGCTCTTGCAGCACATCGGCACGGCGGGCTTTCAACTCCTACAATTAAAGCTCTCGTAGTCAGGCTTGTCATTCACAAATATTCAGTTATATCAGAGTCTATTCGTACCTCCGGCACTTCCAAGTTCGGATACAGCTGCTTCCTGATGTCAATGGTGTAATCTATCATGTTCGTTTTACTAAGTATATCGAGTTTGGCTTGGAGCAACTCGTCTTCATCGTAAATCTGAAAACCGTGAGTGCATTATAACCAAAGCGCATATGGCGAATATATTCCACTTTTTGTTATACCTGTTTCGCAGATAAGAACTCCAGGAGAGGGAACACTAAATGTCGATCAAGATATTGACCTATACGAGATGTCAAATCGAATTTCGCCATTTCGATTGTTGGAGAAGATTGAGCAAAAGCAGTTCTAACCACAATCTACAATTAAAAAGGCCTCTGACCACGCTCTGCGTTAACGTCAGAGAGTATAAAGTGGATTGACTGAAACGTTTCCGCAACGAAATAACGTGTTATAACCTTTCAAACTGTGCCACCAGAGTGCTACCAAGAGCAGTCTTTTTTCTCGCAAGTTATAGAGAGCTCCGAGTTTACTAAACATAAAATATTAATATATATTCAATTATTAATAAGTAAAATTATAGTAGAAATATTTGTAAAGGGTATTCTAGGAGAAAATAAAGCCTTAACCACAACCTTAATATTCTAATATTTTTATTTATTTTGAATGGCTAAAAAGCCTGTCATATTTCGATATTCCAGCGCCAAAGAAAATAAAGTACTTTTCGAAGCCTTGAAAAAACCCTTATACATTTGAAATTATTGATAACTTATAAATATTTCATATGAAAATTAGACAATGAAAAAAAAGCAAGTGAAATGTAATGGGATTTATAGGAATTCATTCAAAATCGTTACAAATATCTCTAGAATAAAATAGGTTGCAAAAAGTTAATGATTACGTAAAACGAATGTACGATACTTTAAGTATTAACTTAATTAATAATAAATATTGAGTTTATTTTCAATACTTTACACTGCTTTAAAAAGTAGTCAGTGATGAAATTTCTTTACTTACAAGTTAAATGAAAGTATACTTTCCAAGTTAGGTTATATTCGATTTATTTGAAAAGTCTGTTAAACAATATTTGTCCAATAAGAGAATCGAGAACTGGGCCGAGTAAACAACGTTTAATGCATCTGTCAAACACGAACATACGGAGTATGTATTTTATGGTCTGTCCTGGCACCACCACATTCATGATTTCCGATTCGTGTGCTGCACTGGTCCGTGGTCGGAGGAGCACTGTTCATCTGTAAAATTCTGTGGTCAGAGTTTCTGTATCTAACACTCCTCTAAATACAAATAACTGAATGAAATGCCACCCAAAAAGGCACCTGCTCCCAGTAAAAAAGTGGAGCAGAAGAAAAAGGAGAAAGTCATTGAGGTATTCGAACGCGATGGTTCTTAAGATTGCTAACCTTAAACGCATGATATCCCATATTTCAAACATACATGCACGTGGGGGAATTATTATTATTTCCGATCGCCTTATCCATTTAAATGCCGCTTTCTTCTTCTCGTAGGACAAAACTTTCGGTATAAAAAACAAGAAAGGTGCCAAGCAACAGAAATTCATTCAGCAAGTAGAGAAGCAGGTAAAATCAGGTGGTGTTAATCCACGGAAATTAGAAGATCCTAATATTAAAAAGCTTGAAAAAGAAAAAAAATTAAAGGAGCAGAAAGAATTAGCTCTCATATTTAAGCCCGTGCAAACGCAAAAAATAGAGAAAGGTATTGAATAAAGTAAGGTTATCGCAGAGATCTAGTTAAGAGAAAAAAAATGATTGTCAATAATTGTCTGATTTGTGTCCTGTTACTCGTTGTTTGCTTTATAGCATTTCAACTTTTTTTTAACACTCCAAACGCCAACTACGAAGGTTAAACAGCGATCGCTTGTGTTTTGTAGGAACTGATCCCAAGTCGGTAGTATGCGCATTTTTCAAGCAAGGACAATGCACGAAAGGCGACAAGTGCAAGTTCTCTCACGATTTAAGCATAGAAAGAAAAGCAGAGAAACGTTCGTTATACTGTGATATGAGAGACGACGATGATAAAGAAACCGATACAATGGATAAGTGGGACGAAGATAAATTGAAGGAAGTTGTAGAAAAGAAGCACGGGGGTGGTAATCGTCCAACCACTGATATCGTGAGTAGACGTCTACGATATTTTCATATTTATTCACCCATTTATAGTATATTAGGAGAAACTATCTTATATTTTGTTAATTTTAGATTTGTAAGCACTTTTTGGAAGCAGTAGAAAAATCAAAATACGGATGGTTTTGGGAATGTCCATCGGGACAGAAATGTATCTACAGGCATGCGCTTCCACCTGGTTTTGTGCTCAAGAAAGATAAAAAGAAGGAAGATAAAAAGGACGAAATGTCGTTAGAGGATTTGATTGAAACAGAGCGAGCTAATTTGGGACCAAGCCAAGTAGGAGCATGTTTATAATTAAATTTTCAAAATCTTCTGTGCGATAATTTAGTAGAGAAGAGATTGTTAGGAATGTTTATCGAAGTGTTTAACATAACTTGTAAAAGCGTGCAGTAGCGATGATCTGTTACTTGTGTCTGTAGACTAAAATAACTCTGGAGACATTCTTGGCGTGGAAGAAGAGGAAACTAAGGGAAAAGAAAGAGCAGGCTATTAGGGATGAAGAAAAGAGACGGAACGACTATAAAGCCGGTCGCCAAGTTGGTATATCTGGCAGAGAAATGTTCTACTTTAATCCTGAGCTTGCGGCTGGAGACGGTATTCTCATTGTTAATTTATAATAATTTTTATTAATAAAACTTACGGCATAAGCATCGTACAAAATTATATTCAAAATGTTATTTAGGTATCGACGATGGAGACGAAGCAATATCTAGTTATGTTCGCGAAGAGGAAGAAGAGGAGGAAGAGATGGAGTACAGGGAGCTTGATATGGACAGGCTTGCGCTTGAAGCTAGTGAAATTGATAGTACTGGAATAACTGTAGCTACTTCGGATCGACTGAAAACCAATGAGACAGAAAACAACGAAGATTCTACTGGTACGTATAGAATGCTCGTATTACCGCAGGATGGTATATTAAGTACTACTACAGTTTTTCTCGCGAAGTTACTTACGAAGTTTTTGGGATAGTTACCGTAGGCGAAGGTGCAGCTGCATTAGCAATTAACGAGAACCTATTTGTGGAGGAAGATTTAGAAGGTTTAGAGGACGAGCTAGAAGATTTGGATTTAGAAGAGTGATGAAAATATTTTCTTTAAATTCTCCTCCTTACTGTGTGTCTTCATTTATCTGTACTCTTGCAATACATGTATTATCAGTATATTATCCATGTATTCACTAGTTTCAGGTGTGATGCCTTGTATATTATTACTTACATTCTATTTGCAAGCAGTATATTTACACATAATGTATATGCGAAGAGCTGGTCTCGTGTAAATCACGCCGAATTAAAAGTTTAATGTATTTTAATTTTTAACGATTAAAAGTATAGTTTATCATTTTTTATTACATCTGCAAATTGTTTAACGTTTATTACCTTGAAAAAGTTAAAGGAAAAGACACGTGACATTGTATACTTATGTAGTAGTTATGAGAGTAACTCAACATGGATGGATTTAGGACGATTACTTTTGTCAGTGTATTACTTTGGGCAATAGACGACGTAAAAATTGCTACTGACGAGACTGGCAGACGATGCAGAACATGTTTTCAAAAATACATTCACATATGCGTATTACTAACACATATGGATGTTGAATAATTTAGAGATTTCTTTAGTTGATCCAAAGTTTTATCACATACGCATCATATCTTTATACACACGGAATGCATGAATAAAAGTAGATACAAAAACACATGTACATCACAAATTTTTGATAAGTGTAGAGATCTCAAATCATTAGAATTTTCCCTTAAACGAGACAAAATAAGGAGAAACTTGAACTGGATATATGTAATTATAAATCTGAGCATCGGACGGATATTTACAATAAAAAGAATGTGTTTACAGTTTATGAAAACATTAAAAGTCTATTAACATTAGAATAAGAATTTGCGAGCTGATCGATGACTTCGGTTGTATCATTTATTTGGAATATATAATAAGTAAAATACAATGAAAACTTTTATATTTCTACCGCTGCAATTATTTACACTTTCACAAATACTTCAAGTTAAGCGCTATAAGTTATCGTTTCTAAGTAAGGACAGACGGTGAATTTTGGTGTATGACAGGCGATATTAATGGCATATTTTAACTTGTATCTTTATGTATGTATGCATTTACGCAGGCACTTCTAATAATGAAGTAAGTATTGAATGAAAAGATGTAAAGTGTTACGAAAGATTCATACACCAGTGAAATTAGGATTCTGTATATTCTGTAACTTCTAAATCTTTTATGCTTGACAATGATGATAAACGTTGAGATGCACGATACTCGTACGAGCCAACTCCTGGATGTTTCTCTATTAAATATTTATATGCAGTGACAAGTTTGTCGATATCCTCTACTGTAAGTTGCATTGGTCTCGTTGTTGGATCCAAATCAGAAAGTTTATACATCATGATGCCTAATTCCCCTCGACACTCCAATGGGAACAGTGTTCTACAGGATGAATAAAAAAAAATGAGAATTAAATATGAAATTCAGAAATTTTTTACATAATTATTCCATTTACGCCCAAATCGCCCGTGATTTTCATTAAGTTAAGACGTCAAGAATTTCAAAGTCGATTTTCACGAAAATAAAGTGCGATATCAAAAAAAGTTACTCTTTCTTTTCTACTTGTAACAAGTAAATAAGTCGAGAAAAAGGAAATAAATTTTTTGATATTGCGCTCCATTTTTGAGAAAATCGACTTTGAAATTCTTGACGATGCATCCAGTCGCATATAGGGAAACCTACCCTAATGAACATCACTGGCGATTTGGGCGCAAGTGGAACTCGCCCTTTATTGCGCTAAGAAAATATACATATGTCATTGTATTCTTTATGAAAAATAGTGAAACTTTTTAATTTTGCATTTCTGTCTAATGTCGTCCATTTCCAGGAGAGGATTTATCAATAATAAGATGACCCTGAGTATGCGGTAACACGTTTCAAAGTAAAAAATTGTACTTACTCGATGCCTCGTATACTATATTTTTGACGAAAACTGAAAATGTGTCGCGTTACTTTCTCAAAAATTTTAAACTCGTGTTTCGTGCGTGGAACAGCCAGAGGCACAAACGATATAAGGCCAACATCGACGTCCGGTTTTGGAACAAAAGCTGAACCTATAATTTACAGATTATAAAAAAACAAACGTTTTATACACGAGGTTTAAAAGCGTAAGTTAATTGTAGAACAGAAGAGTGATAGTTTATTCTACCTGGTATCATAAAATGCAGTACTGGGTGTGTCCAAGCTTGTGCCATTACAGATAATCTGGATCTTTGTGGATCGAATGGTTCAGCTACTAAACGTTCAGCAACTTCTTTTTGAAATGTCAATGTCATTCTGACCCTTCCGAATTCCCAAGGGCCTCTCCTTTCACAGATCGCGTGTAGCCATTGTATTATTAAGGGCGTTGACACGTTAAATGGTAAATTGCCGATTATATAAATCTTTGGGCTTTTGTCCTCCCAAGCTTTCATTTCAGTTTTAGGGAAAAGATCGTTCATGCATACTTTCATGATATCGTCAAAAATTATATCCATGTTACCATTAACTGCCCCAAAAGCATCTGCTAACATGTCTAATGTTGATTTAAAACGCCTGTCTTTTTCTATAACTATTAGTTTCTCAGGATGCTGTCTTAAAATCGATCTGGTTAATCCACCAGGTCCTGGGCCAACTTCTAATACATGACATCCAGCAAGATTCCCTGATCTTTTGACCATTTTGTCTGTTAACTTTTCATTTAGAATAAAATTCTGCGAAAGCTGTTTCATTGCTCTTAGTTTATACAGTTTTACGACATCTCTAATAGTCGGAAGAGGCGGTAATCTTAGCCCTGCCATTTTTCCTTGGATTCGTATGACTTTAATAATGAATACAAATGTAATACGATATATTTATAATTATTCAATATTTATACAACGCAGTTACATTAATGGTTCATGTTTTGTTTCCTTTTCGACCTGTGTTGATAGTAGATAACATCTTTAAATTCTATAAACTATAAATGCTACAAACATTTTTAATTTGCGATAGATTCTTTGCTTATTGTTTCGGGCTCGTTAAGATCGTCTAAGAAAGTTTCTTGTTTCACTGCGTGCATGGTATAAAAGTAAATTCCAAGAACAGTGGCCGCTAAAGACAGGCCAAGTATAGCATTACTTTTACGAAGTTTTTTGTATCTGAGTGCCCTTTCAAGATTTATTTCTTCTGCTCGTTTCAGAAACATTAAATCCATAGACTTTAACTCCTTTGGATTGACCTTTTGCATAAAGTCAGTATTTTTTTCACCTAAAAACGAAGCAAATCACACATAAAGTAATAACTTTATGAGGAGGTATTATGTAATAAATATTAAGCTTGCCATTCACCAGGTTGCATTTTTTAAAATTTTTTCTTCCACACAAGTTTGTGCACGGCTGAATTATCTCCACTGATACTCTGCCTCTTGTTACTGTTTGGCAATAGAGAAAAACTAAACTTAATATATATCCTTGTAATTTCCAAATCTGTTTAGCTTAAAGAAAATTTGCAGAACATTTATTGTCCTTGGTGTTACGCATCTTATTTTCTGACAATTTGTATCGATATGTGCGTTTAATAAATTAAAATTAAATGTTATAAATTGGAATAACTTTGTCATGAGGTTCCTAAAAACTAAATCGAGGTTATAGCGACAAACTAGCCTCTTCTTGGATTTGGAGATTACTTAAAATACCCAAATGACAACGCACAATTGTATACTGTGCAAAGTATAGTTTTTGGGGCAGTGTCAATAGTTATGTTAGTGCAATTCGTTGTAAATTACCTTCCGAATCAACAAGAAAATCGAATGCTCGTTCAATTAAAAAACAAACCTAACCAGTTCTAACGTTCCAACACCGCGGATGCGCATCGGCGATGATCGGCTGTAGCGAGACGTGGGACAAATGCTTACCCCCACCATGACCTACCGCCGTTTATCACTTTGCTCCGCCACTTTCGGACACTCTTGGACACACCTAACCCACAGACGAGGTATAGAATAGACCTATCAAGCAATGTATTTTTGTGTCGCCAGTTTAGGGGGTCCTAGGACCCCCTTGCCATTTTAGTGTCGCATGCAACGTTACCGGTGAAGTCTCAAAACAGATTGTAACGCTACGCGTGGTAGGAACTAGAATTAAGCACGAGTAAAACTAGTTTATGTTTTGAGAGTCAATGCCCGCGATTTACAAATGTTTCTGTTAGAGTAACAATTTAAAAATCGTCTTATGAACATATTTCGTTCAACGGAAGAGAACGGAGGAAGAAAATAAAACGATATCACATTCGTCTTTTAACCTTGCTGTCCTATTCCGGTTTATTTAACGCAAAACAAATTTATTTAACGTACAAATTTATATAAACAACAACATTATTTGTGGAAGACATGCTTTCATGATGTAACGTGGAATACCTCGCAAAGGAATTGTAACTTTGTATATTTCAATAAAATGCTGAAGCAGAGAGGACTTTAAAAATTGTGAAAAACTCAACAGTTCCAGTATCTCGCTGAAATATTCCAACTTGCACTTATTCTTCCATCTTAACACTATATTCGTATTCTGGGGTTCGGTAGGAACAATCGAACAACATTTTAAGTTACATAGTATTGCAAGTTAAAGAAATTCTTATATCTAATTAGAATATTTGACAATCACAGCTATCGGCTCGATTCTCATCGATTACCAGGTCTCACCACGAGGAGGTTGCTGCTTTTCGAGACCCGTAGAGAGATAGATGGAATCAAAGTTCCATCGATCTCCCTGTACATGAAGCCTACTAAACCAAAGAGATGGATGGAAACAAAGTTCCATCGATCCCTTCGGTTTAGATATAGAATCTAGGGAACTGCCAAGCAATCGCTCGATTAAAAGAAATTCAGGAAAGAAGGAAAGGCGAAGGGTAAGCATGAAACGAGTATTGGACGGCGCAGTTCCTACCACCCTGCTGTCCAAGTCGAAAGGGAAAAGCGCTCGGCGCCTCCCAGACGATTCCTGTTGCTCCGATGCGACTCGTCAGGAGCAAACACTTGACCTGACTCAAGCCGTCCAACACGGAGATTGGGTAATCGAACCGGGTGACTTACGCAGGCAGTGTACCAAAAGGTGCACCCCCTACGCCCGAAACTTTTCCCTTTGGACAAGAACACCAAGGGATGAAACTGATCCACCCATACCGATTCCATGCTCAGTCACTTGCTTCCGCAAACGGAAGCAGCGGTAACCTCCTCATCGCAGATGAGGAGCCAATAAACGAACAACAAAGTTAACGATTTAGTGACTGCTTGGCAATTTTACATGGGACCTTAAATACTTCATACTATAATAAATTAGCCTAGGCTTCCTTAGATGTCTTCTTTCACTGTCACTTTGCACGATCACTTTTCACTATCACTTTTCACTATCACTTTTCACTAGTAACGGTGAACCTGAAAAGCTGAAACAATCAACTACTATATGTTAGTAACGGTGTGGTCGGCCTGGAAAGAAATTAAGGAAAAGCTTATTGAGTTGGAGACGATCGAGATAATTTCGACCAACAGCGGAGCACGCACGAGCATGCAAAACCACCGCAGAGATAAGTACTTGAAGGAAAGAGTGACAGAAGTCACAAAAACCATCGAAGACATAGACGAGATGAAATGAATCAGGGAAAACCATCGAAGACATCGACGAGATGATATGAATTAGGGCAAACCATCGAAGACATCGACGAGATGAAATGAATCAGAGAAAACCATCGAAGACATGAAATGAATCAGGGAAAACCATCGAAGACATCGACGAGATGAAATGAATCAGAGAAAACCATCGAAGAAATTCACGAAAATGAAATAAATCATTTAAACCCATCGAAGAAATGCATGAAATAAAATAAATCATGCAAACCCATCGAAGAAATACACAAAATAGAACGACTCGCGCAAAATTCTCGAAAGTATGCATGGAAATAGGACAGATGATGGAAAACGACCGAAGAAATCAGATTTCACATTCGCAAAACAATAAAATTTTAAATGACTCACCGAACCCCAAAATTTCACGAGCACCAAGCGAATAAACGAACCCAGGCCAGAGGGGCGAGAGGCTGGCGGAAGAACCAGGGTTGAAATCCTGACCAGGTCCCCAGCAAGTTCAGCAGCTCCGGGGGAGGGGGAGGAAGAACCAGGTCCTCAGGAAGTCCAGTGGATCCAGGTGGCTCGGCAGCTCCAGGGGGGAGGCGGAGGAAGAACCAGGGATGAAATCCTGACCAGGTCCCCAGCAAGTTCAGCAGCTCCGGGGGGAGGGGGAGGAAGAACCAGGTCCCCAGGAAGTCCAGTGGATCCAGGTGGCTCGGCAGCTCCAGGGTTCCCGGAGGTCCTTCAAGTCCGGAGGACCGACGACGACTGAGTACACGAAGATCTGTGAGCTCCTTATGTAGATTTCGAGGAATGATGTCCCCCGATGAAAACAAGGTCGACGGTTAGTTACAATTGCGAAATCCAGCGAATTCTTCGGCAAAAATGGATTTTCGGCTAAAATATCCATTCCAGTGGCTATTGCTGTGACAAATAATGTTAACAACATTTACACTAACCGCCCAGTATAAATTATTATTAACTATAATCGATAGAACTCGAGATATCAAGCAATTTGTAACATTTGGCCTTGGATTTGCAAATGATTTTCTCCGCCGACTGAATTCTTTTTTATTCTCAATGTTTAATCGTTCGATACATTAATGTTAATGCTTATACATATCACGTAGTATTATTTATAATGTATAAATACGTTTTAGTTGAACTTATTGTAAGTGAATAGTTGCAGGAATATTTGGAGAAATATGAGTGAGATACTTGTTAGCATCGGCGAAGTATAGGCTAAAACGATAGACTTATCACCTTATGGGAATTCGCGTTCACATCACTAACACGTAGAGGCACGGTACTCTATGAAACACTTTTTGATTACAAAATCATTTTCTGTTTTTAAACATCCTTCAGTTTCTGAAAAAGTCTTCTAAGTAACGGGTATATCTGAATGGAATCCTGTTAAATTAAAAGGCCTCCCACATGGTCCAGTAATCGATGAAATTGAGAAATCACGAGATAATATGCACTATGCCATGCACACACTTGACTGAACCGATGAATTTCTCAGGGCTAGACAAACTTTTAAGACACTCATGCATCATGCAACTTTCTGCGAGACTTTTAAAATTAGATTTTACTGTAAATTTCAGTGTTGGCGGCAAACGGAATCCAATTATTATTACTTCACTGGAATGATTAAACAGTGCATTAGAAACTTGTGGGAATATCAGTAACAGCGTGAATTTTTAATACTTTTTTCGGCGCACGATACGTGAAAGGGTTCGCGAGGGTACGCAAAGTGCTAATAAACAATGTCATCTTGCAATTTATAGCTTGCACGGGCTTTGAAGAAATGCCATTTCTGAACGCCATAGTGTCTTGATCCACGAAATGGATTTTCGGAGAGAAATCCGCGTGAGTCGTTGACCAACCGAGCCAAAGCATACCGTAACAAAAGCCTACCCTCTTATGTCAAACTCTCTCTCTAAACAAGTCACACGTATACAAGTACGCACACACCTTTCAGCGTTTCAACACATTTCAGAGTAGTTGCTGAGTTGGACGCTGTTCATGAGTAGATGTCACTACATTCAGACCTCAAATTATGGGTCGGTAATACAGTTTGGGTGGCTCTAGGTGATAGGTCTATCCTATACCTCGTCTGTGCAAAAAGGTTTTCAACAAAGTTACAAATGATTTTTGTGTACTCACGAACAACCCCCGGTTTGCAACTTTATTGCAGGTGCAAGAATCGTGCAATGGAATTCGGAACAGGCCGTTTTCAAGCCGCTGCACCTGCAAGAGAAGTTGCGAGCCGCGAAATTGCTTATGGGGAAGTGGGAGCTGTGATGCATTGGTTATGAATTGTGAAGCGTCGAGTGTAGAATGCGGAGCGAAGCGTAACCTATGAACTGTGAAGTGTAGAGTGCGGAATGTTGCGTAAAAATTAAAATTCTTTAAAGTACGGGGTGTTGCCTGTGATGTGGGGCCAGGAGTAGTGTTAGAATGTTGCAGGAATCGAGTACAAACGGTATGGGTTAGCCATGAATACGCAGAAGAATATGTAACATAGTAATATTTATTAGAAACACGCTACAAACAGAACAGATATTATTCTATATAGGTAACTCTGAAATTCGATCACTGTCGCTAATAGATGTAAAATAAATAGTCGGGGAGACTAGAGAATGTGCCAGGCGTAGCTTAGGTTAGTAATTGCACACTTTAGTCTCTTAAATTATACAAATAAGTTGCATAGTACACTGCTTTGTTTCCATAATCTATTAATGCCTTCTATCGCGAGTGCATGGAGGCGTAACATTTTTTCCTGCTGACCGATATGTGTGACGTAATCGGCAGCTAGTGAGCTAGTATAGCGTGTCAAAATAATTTATTTCTTCGCGAGACGTTATTGTAAATTAGATACAATTCACTTAATTGCAACGTTTTCATTCGCTGTTCGTTTAATAAATATATATATGTCTCCTATGAAACTAATCAAAGTGATGTTCTTGATGATCTACGTGTATTCTGAGTTTTAATACTTGACCTTATAAATGACAACGAAATTATATATATATATATATAAAATATATATATGCATGTATATAAATAAATTTTATGGCAAATGGCGATTGACTTATACGAGTCTTATATTTTACATCGATCTTCTAATTCTCCTCGAATGCTCTGTTGATGTTACACAAGCTATGTTCCCCATGGAATATCTCGAAGCTCCCTATCCTTCGTCAAAACTTTGACCGTGCCTCGTGGTAAGTTCCATATTGATATTCCTTGTTCTTCGCTCCGTAATCATCGTTGAAATTGTCGGAACCACTGTACATCGAGAATCCGCGACGAGACAGCAATTCTCCTGGCACGATTGTAGGGTTCGTGTAACAAAAGTCTGCCATCATGCTCGTTTGCCTATTTAGTTGATTGGACCTGGATAATTTGACTAGCTATATACAAGAACCTCGCGCTGGGTGTGAAATGAATGATATAAAAGCAATTTTGAACGTGTTCCACAAATCGTTTAAAGTTGTAATAATTCAACAATATTCTATCCAAGAGACATAATTCAACCCTTTGCGCTCGTACATTACGACTACTAACTTGACTCTACGCTGTATTTGTGCCACGACAACGTGAAACTTATAAAAATCTTAGAGATAGATAAATGAGATAACAAAGAGTTAAAAAAACGTCTCGATAGGCCGAAAAATAATGATAAAAAAACGAGTCTGGTTACGCGCAGGTCTGTTTTAACTCCTGTACTCATCTCACATACTTCCAGCGAGATAAGCTAAACAATCGCGTCGCGGGGCAGTTAAGATATGATATCAATGACGGTCTGCCGTGACTCATGAATTCAATAAAAGCGTACTCGCGTAGAATCTCCGAGAAACGGTGAACAATTGGCAATGGCATTCGCTTTTTAGAATATAAATCTTACGTGACTTATTCCGATTTTCGGCCTACATCGTCGAGGACGTGGCTCATCCCAACAAAACGACAGGCCAGCAAAGCTATCGATACCGGCAATATCAATAAGAAAACTCGTCAGACTTTATAAATACCATGCCTTTAAGACAGAAGCGAAGCTTACTGCGCGTTTCTCTCCGAAGCAAAGCTCAAAGGGATCAGCGTCAAACAAATTCGAAGGGTCCCCCCCCAAAGGAACACGAGGCGGAGTTTTGCGTGCGCCAAAGGGGACAGAGACAATATCGCGCAATCATTCTTTTCATTTATATCGAGTGGAACAGGATACTCACCCGTCCGCAGCCAATCGATTGATTTTGCAGAAGAGGACGCAGACCAAAACGAAAAGCAGCAACAGTGCACCGGCACCGATCCCGCACGCTATAGCGAAATACAGCAATAGCTCATCGATTTCCTGGAAAGTCGAACAACTGGCCTTAGATCTGCAATTAATCGCCTGGGCTCTACTTATATCAACATTCAATTCAACGGAATTCCAAGGAATTCAACGAATTTAAAACGCGCTGATAGATAGTAGTAGTGTGGGGCGGCTGAAAGGATAGGACGTCGATGGGATGCCGGCAAAGCGAAATGAGAATGCAAGAATGTGAAAGAATCTTTGCCACGCGCGGCTGCTTTGCGCTTCCTCGAACCTGCGTTTCGCAATATGCATTTAATGCGGATGTCAACACGCGGCAAACAAATACGCGAGTGCGGTTCGCAACAATAACTTCACGGACCAGAAGGTTCGCGCAGCAAGTAAAATACGCTCAACATCGAATAGATGCCGCGAATACCTAAACCACGCGCGTTTCTTAGTCACTATCGTCTATTCCTACGCGAAACGTACAGGATTATTTATTCGTCCCACGAATCGCTTTCATCGCGTGCACCTCTGTGATTCCCCTTGCGCCAGTTCAACCTTGAAGGCACATAGTTGCATCTCTAATAGACAGCCGGCCGAGTGCTCGCAATTAGCGTTACAAAACAAGCTTTATCGCGGCTCTATGATTAGCCTCGATTCCCGTGAAAGCACTCACAGAACGCGACGTAAGAACGAACGCGACTGCATTTGATTAATTACGTGCAAATAACGAGGATCAGCGTGAAGTAAGAGTTGCCGCGGTTAATTGAAACGAATGACCGATCGGTAAGCGAAGTGCTCGTCCATCTTATCGTTGCATTCACGGAGATGATTACGGGGTACAGGATGCTTCAGAACTGTTAGAAACTTAGCGAGATATAACAAAGCCTTGATAAACGTGGGTTTGCAAAATAGTTGCCCGAGAGAAGTGGGAACTAGTACAGTAACCGGCTACTTAAAGTCAGTGCATTAACAAAGAATAATGTAAAGAAGACGAAGAAGGCGAACATAGAAAAATAGAACCCGTTTGTTTCTTTTGCACGATCGGTTAATTAACAAGTTAGACGTGTGCCCGCAGTTTTGAAATATCCTGTACGTTAAGGGAAACTATGTCGCGCGCTGTGTATGTACGTATCGACTGGTGCGATTTGCGGTCAGGGACCCGCGGTGTTTCCACCTTGGGATCGGTTTAGGTACGGCGGCAGAAGAAGAAAAAAGTAACAGAATCCTGTACTCACCATTGTAAACACACGGCGGAAGAAAAGTGACACGGGACCCCTTTGGAGACAATACTGGACTGGCGTACACAATCAAGATACCGGTATCAGCACGTTATCGTGACGGACTAGATATCTGCGAAAATCTGGTGGCATTGTAGAACTCGTATTCCGCGAACTCTTCGTATAGCCGTGTGTTAATTCCTTTTTACTTTAGAAGCGATACGGTAAATCGCGTTAGCGTGACGAATCTTTGGTACATCACGCAGAGAGTACAGCTATAGAGTCCGCCTTTTAATTTTCCCGTAGCTGTTGCGCAAAGCGTAGATACCGGACCGTAATCACCGAAATGGAGTGTTACGCAGAGGATGGAAGAAACCGGCATACGAAATCGAACGGTATCGCCCGGCGAAAACACGGAAGATCTACGGCAGCTAATAACACGCTCGGCTACTTCCGGTCGCTGGATCGATCCTTTCCGTGACTTGTTTTTACATACGCTTACGTCGGCTTTGAACGGATCAGGCGGCCAAGTAAATGAACACTAACTAAGGAGCGGTGACGAGAGTGAAGTAAAGTGTGTAACAGTGCCCGCAAAGTAATGCTGAATGCTGATAAACCCCTCCAGGCTTTGGAAGGTGTACAGGTACAGGCATGCGTGCGCGCGGTTACGACTTCTCGCAAGGGTATCCGCGTCCTCCGCGCGCACCGGCCGAGTCCGCACGTGCCACGAGTATGCGTTTACGTGGGTATCGTTAATTTCTTGTATCAGAGCCGAGCGCGGGCCTGTCGAGCGGGCGTGCAGAGACAAAAAGGCACGTACGACGCTCGCTGGACGAGCACACCTGTCGTTCGGGCCAGCTATGTAAACATTGCGCACGTGACGAGCCCTTTTCAATTACGTAAGCTTCTCACAACCGCGAGCTTACCACTTAATGATAATTAGAATTCAGCATTCTTTCAGTGGATTTCTATGTTCCCTTGGGTGCTGCGAGTCGATCGTTGGAGCGCGTGCGACGAACGCGCATCGGCGATCAGGGAATGCGCTGAGAGCTGAAATTTTAATATCGATGTAGAGTTAATTAATTCCAGCCATTTTTACTTGGTTGGAGGAGCAAGGAAATGTGGAGGTGTATGTATCTGCAAGATTTTATTAGATCTTCAAGGATTATAAAAGTACAATAAATATTTGTTTTTATACAGTGGAGCTTCGCTGAATTCTACGGTAGGAGCTAATAGCAATCTTAGACAAGACCTGATAGAAAAATATGAAACTTACAAAAGACATTTACCCTATATTCTCGTCGCTAAGAAGTCTATACATATGTACACGTACAATTGATATTTCTACGATATTTACACAATATCGATCAACGTAATGTTATCGTGAACGTTAGGTTCGTGCAGCGAAGATGTCATGAGCCACTGCAACACGTGGGGAAGCATCATGCTCATACTTAAATACAGATAATAAGGAATGGGCTGCGTAGAACCTATTGGACAAAACCATAAACCCCTTCTGGTCCCATCTCGTATATGGTGACTCAAGAAACCTGCCAAAATTAGCCAAGAGTAGTAACCGACCCTTGGATGATTAAACACGCTCGAATAAAAATTGAGCACGAGCCATAGCGCTATAGGAAGCGTGGTGCAGTGCATAAACGGTCGTTTTTGTAAATGTGTTGCATCCTGTAAGAAAAACTCCATGTTAAATTATTACTGCAATCATTATTACTGCACCTCAGAACGCAGCCATCTGCGGACACAGACGACTACGGTTCTGATGTCAGATTCTGCTGCCCAGATCTGGCTATCAGGGAGGTTATATTATATCACTTACGCTTAACTTCCAACTGCATGCCGCGATGAAGTGATCTACGTCGATAAAAGACGATAGAAAGAAGCACCAGAAGATGCTCGAGAAGTTTTGAACGAGAGACTTCTTCGACAGGTTCAAAACAACTGCCCAAGTGAGACCACCGACGATCGCGTGGGTGGCATTGTCGAAAATCGC
Source organism: Andrena cerasifolii (assembly GCF_050908995.1). Classification (NCBI taxonomy): domain Eukaryota; kingdom Metazoa; phylum Arthropoda; class Insecta; order Hymenoptera; family Andrenidae; genus Andrena; species Andrena cerasifolii. The sequence continues at coordinate 17,891,413 of NC_135122.1, forward strand.
GCGCGACACCTCGGCCTTCCCATCTTTCAAACCCTGATCGCCAATAAATGAACAAATGCCAATAGCTGCGGTCAGTATCACTCGCGAAAGAACGTCTCTTTTCCCAAGAAACATTACAGTAGATTCATTAAATGTCACCCGAGGTCTTTATAAATTCTAACAAAAGCTACAGGAGAATAACACTCTGTAAACAAAAGCCCGCCATTTTGGTTCATTGCTACGACATGCTATATACATGCCACCTATGTCCTATACTCTATTTCAGCTAACTTCGTAATCAAGAAATTCAGTATCTTTTAATTGTAAGGCAAATTTTGCATTAATTGGAAAGTCTGAGTCGTCAATTCTGTTCACAATTATTTCTTTTATACTGCGAGGCATTATATTCTAGAACTATTTGAATTCTGTTATGATATTTAAAATTCACAATGTCATTGGCTCTTAGCCAAAACACGATGCATCCCTGGTTGCTTCGATGTTTATCATAATACACTATCGTGACCAATCGTGACATTAGAAGTCATTCGAAGTTTACTATCGAATTGTGTACATACATGTCTCGTGAAAGGTTCCTGGCGGAACGAGGCGAGGGAAAGAAGACTTTCCTCTGTTTCACGCCTCGCATTCACGTAGCATAATGGTAAATAATTCTTCCTCTCAATGATAGATCTCTTCGAACATACGTTGTTTTGAAAATCGCGTATGCGGTACGGCTTTTGTTCTAACCGAGCGTCATCGCGGTTCACTTATTTACATTGTATCGGATGATCGAAGGAGCACGTGCTATTGGAATTTCATTAAACTATCCGATAAAGTAGTGTTTCGCGAGTATCGTGTCGAGATAGTTGTATAAACAACCGGGCCACGAAAATGTCGAATTTCAAGGTACGTAATGCCTGTTTTGCGCGGTAAAACATTCGTTAATGAATGAAATAGGTGCAACAAATTTCGGAAATCTGTTCTGCGTATAGTCGACACGATCTCTGCAAAAGCATATTCTAATTCCTCGATTTATATGCGTATGCTATGCGATTTACTTAATGTTAGAAATGTGTGTGTCCGTGTATAGTGAATAGTATTAGGGAATTATTGTTACTTGCGTATTCTTGATCCAAATGTGACGTTGGTTCTCATTCCAGCCTCCCGATTCCAAAAGAGAAGAATTTCGGAAGTATCTCGAGAGAGCAGGCGTTATGGACGCTCTTACAAAGGTACTGGTGTGTTTGTACGAAGAGCCAGAAAAGCCGGACGATCCTTTAGAGTATCCTTTACGTACAATTCGATACTGCGATAGTAAACCTTTAGCAGCGGTACTTGCATCTCTTGCGGGCAATATATTTCTTTAAACAAGCTGTAGATATATTCGCCACCACCTAGGGGGCATCACGGAACCTGATATTGAAACAGAGTTACTAAAGAAGGAACTGGAGGAGGCTAAAAATACCGTTACAGAGCTAAAGACAAAATTGGTGAAATATGAATCTGACGAGGGGGCAGAATAAAATATACCAAGTTTTAGATTATAACTAAATACTAGTCCCCGCTGGATGCTGACTTTTACGGGGTCGGATTGACTATGTGCCTTAAAAATAGATATAGCAAACTTTTAAAACAATTTAGGACATAAGACAAATTAAGTTTAATTTCGAAAATTCCATTATTCATAAGTCTATTTTCTTTATCATGTTTGTACAAGTATAGATATGTTCTATATGTGGTTTCTTTTAACAAAATTATGCGTATCTAGAAAAATGGGACATAGTTATAAATAGTTGGGTAAAATAATTATAAGATGGAAAGCTCAACAAAATTTTCTTTTATGTGATATTTCTCTAATCAATGTAAAGTATTATTTTTTTTTTATATATGCTGTATATATTTTTTCCTTCAAACATAAGAAATTAAACGAGTTAAGCTTAATAAGGTACACGTGTAAGAGATCTTATTGTAAACACACACGACAACACGTTAAGTTAGAATTCAAATGTATTTCTGGCAATATACATAGATATTAGCGAATCTAGCTTATAACCTAAATGTATTAGAGTCCTTTAGCCTATTGACATTTTTTTGACAGTGTTTTTTATTCACATGTATTTTTCTTGACAGTGTGTGTAACCTAAAAGAAGCGATACAAAATTATTAAACAAATAATGGAACACGAGACTTATTGGTCAAGTCGTATTAACTCCACCTTTCATCATTTAGGCGATCATTGCGTGCAAATGGAATTCTTATTAAAAAAGGGAACAGCCTTCATGTTGGTTTAGCAGCTTGCCTGCGCTTCACTTCCCAGTTATAAATGCGTGCCATATTTACTTCTGTCGTTGTAAATTGGTCTCTAGCAAAGTCTAAATCGTGTTCCACATAGCCTAAATTCCTCTTCGCCGCCTCGATGTTCTTCGTCAACATCTCCTGAGCATCGTCCAGGGTGTACTCTAGCATAACGTTCGCTCCCAACCATAAGCACACCTTGTCCGTAGGTGGAATAACAGCTTTCGCGTACACTTGATCGGACAAAGCAAACTGGGTCTCCAAGTCTGTGCTGTTGTTTTTCTCCAGCTGCAGCTTCTTAATCATTTCCAAGGATCTTTCTAAATCAGGTATTTGTGCCTTCAGCCGCCTCATCTTATTAACCAAGTTGAATTCCATGAATTTGTATTTGCTATGATTCTCGTCCAGCATCTGGAGTACTTTATCCGCCGTGGGATTCTCGGGCTTTGCCATAAAAGCGTCGACATCGTCCTGCATTGAAAACATTCGCTGTATGAAATAACAGTGCGTCTATTTCGTAATGAATTCAAATATCATGGTGTCTTTCTTTTCTGACCATATAAGGTTTGCGTCGTAAAAAAAATCTGTCTCGTGGATTTCTTTTAACGTTGAATACGATAAATAAAAACACTCCGTTTATAAACTGTTAAGCTGTTCGAGGGAGGGAGTTATTTCCTTTTTTATACATAGACTTTTATTGGGAACCATGATGTTTGCTTCTTCGTAAAAACATTCAACGTGACAAAATACAACCTAAATGGATACGATTCTCGTACTAATAAACATTGTATATTAATATATTGCGCAAACTTTTTCCCCGGATAATGTACTTACCACAAAATCGGCCTCCGGTATTCCGGCGTACGACTTTTTCTCTTTATTCAACGCAACGTCCACTTTGTCACCGTCTTCCATCTTGAATTACTCATACGAATTCTCTATGGGTGTGTTCCGATTATGCGCGCTACGAGTGCGCTGCGATCTATGCACTCGATGCGTGAATCGGAACGCACCCCACAACATGCGACCGGTTTACATGACCGCTCTTCGCGTTTAACAACGTAAATACTATGGATTGTATAAATAAACGGTTGTGTAATTTCGAGCGTGCCAATTAGAAATAGAAGTTTGTTTAAAAGCAGACCGGAGATATAGTTTCATACGAATATAGTATGTTGAAATTCAAAATCCTGAGCCACGAGCTAGTGTTCTCTGGTGGCAAATTCGAATATCTGAAAGTGTTCTATCTATCTGTCATTTATTCTATGACTGTTTAATTGCGAATTTAATGTATAACAGCGACGGGTCAGGTTTTAATTACTCCTACGTTCATTATTCCACAAGAATTTTCAATTAATTACATTTGGATAGATACTTAGTTCATGGATACCACGCTAGGTGGCTGTAGTGTTTCTTGGCCCGCGAAACACTAAAAATTTCAAATTTCAAAGTAGAATGACCCAGAACTATCAAGACGATCAGACTTCACGAGCAAATAGAAATAATTTATCAGCAATGTAAGTATATTTAATAAAGCTACCGTAAAACATACTTGTGTCTCAAATTTAGTTACCCCAACTTATTAAAATTTCTCTGCAATACACACCAAGCGCGAATTTCTTGAAGAACTTTGAAAATACATATCTTTAGGGAGAAGGCTAGTTTTTCTTCTTCAACTTTCCAGATTTTCGTTGCCTCTGTAATCCCACTGTCATCCTTCTCCCCTAACGCATGGGTGGGTTCGATTTAAATTAGTCATCCACCCGCACCCCACATACATCCAAGCACCATACACGGACAGGCAAACCGACGTTAACATTTACGATTGACCCGGGGCGCATTTCTCCTCTTTAATACACTTTATTGGCCTAATAGAGCCGAATTGTTGGCGTATCGTGTAAAGTAGGGTAAGCCCTGCCCTATCTGTCTAGACGTCTTGCGCACAAAAGAGCCTCCCTTTTGTGAGGTGATCACGTTGTATGCAAAACAAACGACGAAACCCAGTAGCACGTGTGAATTGTATCGCGCTCGGCAGCCACTGGCAAGCATCGTCCCTGTAATTAGTTTGTTAATAAATCCGCCGCGCGTGTAGCAAACTAATTAGCTAAATAATTACTACATCACTGCATCCCTTCACCACAGCCAGTTCGTAATTAGGAGTTTTGCAATATTGAAATGAAAAAATGGGAACGATGGCTTTCCCTTAAACGAGAATGTAGGGAATACAATTGCAGTAAATAAGATGTCACTTGTTTGCGTATCCTATTGCAGAAATCTGTAGAAGTAGACTCTCCTTGTTTTACTTCGCCCAGATAGCAGACAAATACGTTTTAATTACAAGAACGACTTAATTACACCTCGCAAAATATCACTGGCTCGGTGATCGCTCCACTTGCAACTAAGCTCGCTCTAATCGCGCCGCGGAATAGGCCCGGGCCGCGTACAGCTGCAGCGGAATAATGTCAACTTTCTCGTTCAGCACGAGCGTAGGATTAGATGGCTAGGACAGATTAAGGATGTAACGTTTGTTGTAGGCGCATAGATCACGATGATGACCCGTAACGAGTGCGTGTCGAGCGGCAGGGCGATCATATGGGTACGGGGTACAGTGTACACCAAACAGGAGCGATCCGAGTGAGCGAGTGACTGAGTGAGTTGGAGGTCGGAGGAGTATATTGGCCATTTCCGCAGGAAGCCCTAGGTAACCTGTAACCGCCATTGAGGTTGGAGCTAACGTGCCACAGATCGCTGCCGTTTCATAACAAGCTGCTCTGAATTCGCCTGCCCATAATCTCCGCGCGTTAATTGATTGATCTTTGCTTTTTCAGCGGCCCAGCTGCACCTTGCTCTCTCTCTCTCTCTGTCCGCGAGTCGAGATACGCGTGGCACTCGACGATAGTAACGTGGCACGTTATGTTCAATTAGAACGTAAATACAATACCACTATCTCGTTTCGAGCGCAGGGAGCCTGGCATCGCAATATTCGCTGCACTCTGCGACGGAAGGGGTCGACGATGTAAATTTCGAAGGACCTGTAGCCACAACGGTGATTTCAGGCAATGATGCGTGCTTGAAACGAAGGTGGAAGAGCGATTCAATCTGAGACCAATTTGCAAGGAATTATAAAACAGGAGGAAGAATTTTTTGAACGAGAACGATAGGAAGAATAAGAAACGCGGTTGCCAGACGTTTCTTGGAACTTGAACGCGAACGAAGGAGTAGCCAAGTCCCCCTTCGATCCAATAGATATGCGTGGCGTCGAAGAATGAATTCCTCTCGGGTCATCGAAAAGAAAGAGCCGATGCGTGGCTCCGCGACTGACAATGGTACCACAAATAATACCGGCCGCCTCTTGTCGTCCGCAGATTTAATCTGTCGAAATGAGTCATCCTTTTGAGTTGGCCACGCTTAAGAGAAGCCGAGCAATTCTGCTCGACGGGCAATCAATGTTTAATTCGTCAGGGGGAGCGAAAAATAATGAGAATTAAAAGTTCGCATTGTTCTAGGAAGAGGAATTGGAGACGAGTTAAAGGAGCTCCAAAGTTGACACTGCCATCCTTTTCAGCGGCACTGTCAACAGACCGACGCCCGTGCCCAAGGGTGTCAAAACGATAGGCGTGTACGGAAGTTTTTAGACGCCTTTGAAAGGAGAATGCATTCTTCCTCGAACCGTCAATACAGAGAGTATTTGCTCGGAGCTCGCTTTCGAATTTTCTTTTACACCATCCGGCGCCGATGCGCGGCTCAATCTGACGCGAGAGAAGAGGGTGGTTGACTTAACGAAGTGATCTTCAGCAGACGTACAATTCTAAATTCAATCTGACGTTTGTTTAGTATAGTGGACTTTCCTACACGCGCCTGGCCTCAAGAATTTCAAAGTCGATTTCCTCAAAAATGTGGCGCGATATAAAAAAAAGTTGCTGTTTTTTTCGACTCATGACAAGTAAATAAGTCAAGAAAAGCGAGTAAAATGTTTTCATGTTGTGCTTCATTTTCGAGAAAATCAACTTTTAAATTCCCGACGTCGCGTCCAGTCGCGCATAGGAAAACCTAGCTAAAGATAGGCTCTCGCTACGCCTCACCTCGCCTCGGCGCAACTTCTTTTCGCACTGACATCCAAGCTCGCGTCGCCTCGGTTTTTCCGTATCTGAAGTTATCTGAGCTTGCCTCGGTTCATGTGTTTGGGCAGTTGCTGAGAGAACCTCTTCCTTCCTCTTTTAGCGGCCACCGAAAGCGGTGGCATTGCATCGGCTCGCACTACGCCTCTCTTCCTCAAAATATTCTCGAGGAAGAATCCGCGGCTCGGTGTCGCGCCGAGGCGAGGCGCAGTGTGAGTCAAATTGTGAAAATACATAAGAAAAGCATAGGAAGAATAAAATGAGCCGAGGCGACGCGAGGCGAGGCGTAATGAGAGTCCACCTTAAAGCAGGGTATCCACTTTGCGAGGCTTCCTCGCGAGGCACGCCTCGCGAAGTGGATTCCCCATTCCTCTTCACTTTGCACAAAGTGATCATGCCGAGGTAGTCTCCAGACTCTCCACTCCGCGAGGCGTGCCTCGCGAGGAAGCCTCGCAAAGTGGAAACGCAGCTTAAGACCTCGGACGAGTCCCCTTTTCCTCCCTTTCAAAATTAAAGCTTAGAAATAAAATTTTCTATTCACCCAACACTGCGTTACAAACGCCAGTTTCTATTTCCTACTAATCGAAGGATACACAGAAACTTACGAGCCAAAAAAAAGGAGCCACTTTGCGTGCACTCTCCAAGGTTCCAATGACATCGGCAACGTGCACGGTCGGCTGAAACGGCACGTGCGAATGTATGAATGAAAGTTTACGAGGATAGTAAGAACAGGTCAATCTGCCAATTGACCATTGGTTGGGGCGGACCTGCACGAACGAAGGTTCAGATCGTTCCTCCCTTCTGTCCGTCTTTGGACGTCGACAGCCGGCAGCAGAGGCTCACGTGCACACTCGAGTCGTAGTAAGTATAGTATGCCTACCACCACCGCACGGGAATTGGTCAAGCAGAGTGCAACAGATAAGGGTGCCGGATGGTGGGGGATAGTTGACTCTCTAGTGGCTATTCGGAGTCAGTTGCTCTTATGCTTGCCAGACATTAACAACACCCACGCTGGGCTGTTGCTGCACGAGCCTCGTGACTCCAGCGTCACAGGTGATTCGAAACGGTTTTCCGATTCTCTTCGTTCCGCGGTGTCGACTCGCGCACGGGAAACCGCCCGCCTTAGTGACTGTTTTTCGCGACCGAATTCGATCGTTGCCATTTTCTTTATTGACGCTGGTGCCTGCGGATAATTTTAGTGGTGATCGCGCGCGGGAATATTGGACGCGAACGTACGCTTAATCGCATCGGACAGAGTGCGCCGGATGGGGTGAATTTGAACCCGGCGAATTCAAGCTGGAGGGAGATTATTATCAACCTGTAGTTGATGATTTGCCTGGACACGATGAGGAGTGCGCGAGACCGTCTCGTCCAGTCTTCAAGAAGTGTCGCCGTGTGATCCTTTGACGGAAGAAGGCAATCTAGTCGCCTGACTCTTTATGTGACCGTTCAGTGTGCGGTTCTGCGAGTGATTGTGGTCTAAGCAGCTGAATCTCGTCGGAAGGACAGTGCCGCGACGGAGCAGGGGGTCCTCGAGACCGCGGCGATCGAGGATCAATGCGGAAGAATGCGGATGAAGCAGCTTTCGTCCGCGTATCGTGCCTTCTCCTGAAGTGGATGCTGTCGGGATCGAGAGAACAATGACGAGCGACAGTTGAAAGGGTGTCGCGTGGATTGAGGGTGATCGAGGGCTGGCTTCAGAGGGGGTTGCGAATATTATGTTAGCAACGGGATTATGTGCGTTTCTGAAGGTGCTGGCGTTGGCGGCGAGCGTCGCGGCGCTTCTGCCAGAGGACTTGGAAGATCGATCTGCTCCTGCCAATCTCCAAGAGGAATGCGCCTCGAAATGCCCCGATCTCGACTTGACTCAGGTAATTTCGTCCGTGAAATTCTAAAAGCTAACGCTTCCAAGGAATACACGCTTCGTTCACCATCATCTAAGTACATTTATATACGAACTCTCATCCCTCTGCTCCAAAACTCTCCACTTTCCACCCTTCACCGACAGACTTCGCTCTTCGTCCCCTTGAAACAAGCTCCCCGTCTTGCCTGCAACGTACAGAATCCGTTCTCCGCTCAGAAAACATGGTCACCCGCGATTGAAGCGCGGAAAAAGAAGAAGACATCTCGATAATGCCCGTCGATTTCGTTAACAAGGTGACAGGTTATTTACATAGACCCCGCGAGAGTCGACGGCGACTGGGTGGATAAGAAGAACCGACAGCTCCTCGGAGCTTCTTTCTCTCAATCGTTTATCGGGGAAGAAATAAGAATTTCGTGGCCCTTATCGACCGCTCCTCGCGATTGCCAGCAATATTATTACACGCGCCTATTATGAAAGTGGCAATAGATAAAAGTGACCGAGACGCTTGCATGCCCGCTTAGCGTGGCTCTGGACGGAAAAGAAGTCGGGACGCGACGCTACGAGCTCGGCCGCTAAATTGCCCGTGAAATGCGTGCCATTTTTCCCGTCGCGTATTTTCCTACCGCCGGCGACGACGGCGGGGCCGATTGTTTACAGCAATAAATAATCGCAATCGCGGGGAAATTTCTTTATCGCGCGCTCCATTCCTCGCGGCAAGAGGTCAACACGGTCGCGGAGAAGCACACGTTGGCCCGTGAGATCGGGACGGAGGCCAGGATCGATCGTGCGAGCCCTATCGATAGCAATTTTTTTTTTGCTTCTTTCGCGAGGGGCGCCGATTACGTTCGCTCGCTGGTTCGATTTCAATTTCTGCGCGCCCGTTCGGCCGCCGCACGACGACGCGTGCGCGCGATCCTTATCGCCGTCGAATTTCCGCGGTCCACGAGCTGGCGGTACAGGCGAGCCGCGTCCGCGGTACGAACGATGACGCAATTTTTTTCTCGCGAAAACAAGAATTTAGACGTTCGCCGGAGCCGCGAGAAGCGTTCTTGGGAGCGAGGCGAGCGCGGCACAAAAATGGCTCCGCGCGAAGGACGTATCAATTTAAGTCCACTCTCCATCCCGACTGTACCATTCATTAATTAACTTAACTACACGACGGCGCATCATCCCAGTCCATAAGCACGATCTCGAGGATGAACGACGAGCTGTAACGGATACAGGAGCTTCTGATCACACTTTTCCCTGCATTTTCCCCCTATTTTCTTTATATTTGGGTGCGATGGATCTTTCGCCACGGCACGAGGCGATTTTTTAACAAGATCTTCACACGTCCCTTTCGACGACAGCGTTTGAATTCGGTTGAAGAGGATCGGGTGGATTATATGGTTGCTTGGCGCTCGCGTGTCTTTTTCTTCATTTCGTCCTATGGCTCCCACGAAGAGTGAATGAGGAGACTGAAAGGATGCATCAGGACAGATGAGCGTAACAAAAGGCGGTCTGGAGAAATGATTAAACCGATCCTTTCGTGGAGAGTTAAATTGATAATTGGTAGCAATTCCGTTCGCGCCAATTGCCGAACACACTGATTAGCAGGTTTTTACGGCGCGCTTGTTCAAGTGGGTTCGGCAACCAGTTGCTTCTCGTCGATCGGTTTAATTTTTCACTGGCTAGACAGGAGGGCATGGTTTTATCAATAGCTTGTTAAATGTAAAGGTTTCCTTAATCTCGTTACATTTCAATTACCCACGGGTGCAGATAAAATGGAGCACGGTCCAGAAATCAACTTCTCGCTCCCTTATCTTCCCTTCGGCGTCTTCGACGGCTCCCCTGAATCTTGGGTCGATTTTTCACGTCCCCGCGTGATTTCGAAATCCCAAGTCGCGCGGTGGCTTCGATCCAGAGCATATAGTAAAAAGTCCAGATAAGTGATCGAGAGGCACGTTGCACTGGCGAGCGCAGAGGCGATTTATTAAAATCTCCGTAGCAGGAATTCGTGTTTACGCTGGGCGGAGAAGCGAGCGGGCGCCCGTGTTATTTACTAAACACGTAGTAGCAGCGACGTCGTTATCGTATCTCGAGGTGATGCCTAGGATGACCTTACTATGCTTGCATAATCGCGATCGCGAGCTTTCTAAACCCCGGCTCCGGGCCGTCACGATTTCGACCCTGGCCGATAATTCATCGTACTTTGCCACGAAATGATTTAATGCGCGTCGATAATCCGTCGCCATTGTCGCTGGGGTCGGCCGCGCGAAAGAAGTCTCCGAGAGATGTAGAGCGGTTAAAAAACACCGCGGAATATTGTCAGAAGCGTGGCAATTAGCGATTAACTCGGGCGAGTCTTCCGCGCGGCTGGCAGACGCTGGAATTCCTCAATTCCCTCGACGCCGCTGAATTTTTCCCTTTAATTGAAAAATAATTACTTAAACGGCGCGTGTAATGGAACCCCTCCCACGCTTTAACCTACATACGAGTCGCGTTCTGCGTGGACAGCCGTGGAAGCGGCGAGGTAACACAACGCGCACACCTCTAGGGATTCGAAAATCTGCGTGGCGGCCTGCAGAATTTCGATCTGGCGGCGCGCCGGCAGGATCGCCGCGAGTGCAATATTATATGTGTAGCCGTACACAATGAACTTCCTGCCGGCCACATCCTCTCACCTACAACGCGTGCCTCGTGACTTGCTACGGGTTCGCCTCCGAGTGCATCGATAATCGAGCGAAATTCGAAATCGCCGTGGGATTCGACGCGGAGCTCGATGGAGAACGGGAAGGATAATAGCGGCGAGCGATCCACGCCGAGGAGACGATTTTGTCGCGGAGGTTTGGGCAATCCGGATCGTTACGGAGATACCGCTATTAATTTTAGCGCGAGATACGCTATCGCGGAGGAAAACGAGATCGAGTGATCCGTGTAATTGGGACAGTCCTCGGATGATTATTCTTGCTAAATCGAGATTCCATTGGGATGAATTACGGGGTGGGGTGATTCTGGAAGCTGAAGGGTGGAATGTAAAGGAGTTCGGAGATTTTTTGGTGGCTGCGATGGAGGCGGATTTATCGAGGAACGATCTATACTTGAGACGAGGGTGATCTTCGCGTATTTTAAGGCTGAATTCAACCCTCAATGGTGGGACACGTATACGGGCAAGGCCCACATCTATTAAGATTTCAATGTGAACTCGAGGGAGTTTCGTTTTCAAAGGACAAGGGATCTGCTGACTTTCTCTCGTGCTCAACGAGCCGGTGATCCGTTACACGGGGACAGTCGCTTAATTGGTGGATATTTCGGATCGAAGGTTCTACCCGTGAAGGATTGTGATTTCTTCATAGTCATTGCGAACTGATAGTATCTATAAGGTACGGCAACTCGTTGAAATATATTTGCTTTAATCGCTCCAGCTTCGGCCTACAAACAAATCCTGGGAACCAGAGTTTCGGCGCCTTTACGTGACGTCATGTCAATTAAAACGCATGCACGTATCGCGCGCATGTACGCGGGATCGGGTAGTCGTGTGCAGCGGTTTGAAGACCGTAACGAGTGGCAGCTGATGCTGGCCGTTTTTAATTCGCCCCATGATCTTCAAGGTAATTAATGAAATTAAATGGCGACTGCGCGGCCGAGCGTCTAGAGGCAGCCTTGACAGACCCAGTGTCGTGGAGATTACTAGAGCCTAGATACAGTGGCGGACTGGGTCTGGAAATATTGGTTGCCGGGAGACAGAGGGGGCCCAGTCAGAATTATAAGGCTGTCATTTAATTTTTATAAGGAATAAATAAAATTTTTTAAGTGGCAAAAAGGCACGATTAACATTTTTGTGAAATAAACGTATGTTTTTTAGTAATATTCGGTAATATTTTCTGATGTTTAAACGCCCTATTCCATCAGGGGGGCCCACTTGCCATTGGGAAAGCTTACAAGGGAAAATCCCGAACCCGGAAATTAAAAAAATTCTGAAACTTAGTGAACATGTAGGGGACTTCCTCCTGATTACGACGCAATTTTTGTTTGCTGCCCAAATTCACTTGGAGGGAGTAGAATAATTAACTCTTGAAAATTCAGCTACTTTCCAATTTTGTGTTATAACTCGCGAACTCTAAGAGATAGAAAAAAGTTTCACGGCAAAAGTTACTTCTTTTAATTGGATCTATCATTTGGTACAAAAATTATTTTACAGCTCATGAGTTATAACACAAAATCGGAAAGTAACCGGATTTTCAGGGGTCAATTACACCCCGTTAGAGTGAATTTGGGCAGCAAACAAAAATTCCGTTGTAATCAGGAGGAAATTCCCTTGTTAGACCCTGGCCAGTCCGCCACTGCCTAGATAATGAAACACCTACCTTTTACAACAATTTCATTCAACGTATACTCGTGTTATGCAAGCATATGCATTTTAATATTCAATTATGGAAAAATAGCCGGTGGCAAGGGTGGGTTTTTGCATAAAATTGCCGGTCAGCAATGTGTTAAGAAATAAGAATGAGTGGATCCACGATCCACGCGGCACGTTAGTCACAGGCAGCTGAAATCAAGGAGCACAGTGCCGATTACGCAACACTGACAATAAGACTCGTGGAAACGCTTTTCCACTGTGAACGCCGACATGAAAAATGCTTCCTGCTCTGCATGCTAACGAGCCCGGACCGCGAGCCACGCTGGGCGATGTGTATCTTTTTAATTCCCCGGGTAACGCGAGAATAATTGGCGGGGCACGTAGACGGGCGCCGTCGCTGGAGCGGCCGTTGGGTTCGAGCTTTCAACGGGCCGGGCAACGAAAGCGAAGGGACACCCTTTAAGGTGTTTGCCAAAGACAAACCTCGGACTTCAAAGGTGGATGTTCCATCCCAGTGGACACCGTCCGGTATACATTCAACACCGTGCGACCGTGGCTCGTTCACGACCGCACGAAAAAAACCTGACACCCTTTTCCCTTCAACCTGGAAACACCCTGGGCGCCTTCAGCGTGTCAAAGGCCTCTGACTTGCATCGGTTTCGGACAGGCGTCCGTTACAAGAAAATTCAGGTGCGGGCTTCGTACCTGCCATTTTGAGTGTCTTCCTGCAATTTGTATTTTTTTATTCTTCCTCCATATTCGTGCCTCTTTCGCGAAGAGGAATGCACAATAGCGTCAACGAGCGTTCGCATGGTGATCTTTAAAGCTTCGCGCTGTTAAAGCGTTGCATTAAGATTGGAACTCGATAATCGAGGCGGAGGGGGATTATAGATAAATGCGTGATCGACGTGTAAAAATAGTAACGGTTGAGAGGAACCTTGAGAAGGGGGTGTCGAGAAAAATCTGTGTTGCGCGTATTGAATCGAGAGGGAACACAGAGGCCGGTCATTAGACCCGATCGTTAACGTCGCTGCGAGTTGGAGGCGAGGCGCAACAGTTGGCGAACGCTGCCGAGCGTGACGAAGACGTTGAACATGACGGAAGGACGTGCGGAAGGACGAGCAGGTACACATTAGGCGATTACCTTCGATCAGATAAAACAGCACTTTACCGGCTGATTTCCGTCTTGAGGATCGAACGGAGCACCGTGTTCCTCCCAGTGGGAACGGAAGCAAGGATGGAGCTGCCGCAATGAAACGGAATGACTTTAAAATTCCACTGACGCGATGGCCACGTTTCGGTAGTTATAAAGAATGAAAAGGAACGGGTGAGATTAGTCTGGAGCGAACGACGATAATTGCGAGCAAACACGAAGCGGTGGGAGATAAAATTGGATGCTTCCAAGGTTCGTTTTTAAGAAGAGGAGAGGAGTTCCTAAGAAACAGGAATTATTACTGGGAATATCGTGGCGTTGGAGACCGGCGATGTCGCAGGGGTACGCTTGTTTCGCATGGTGTTGCCTGTCTGTACGGTTTGATTAATCGGGTGCAAAGTTAAACGAGCATCGTGCCGGGCGGCGAGGAACAGACAACGAGATGCGTTTCCACAATGGAAAGAAGGGAGGGAGAAAAATTCATCGTAAAATTGATACATCCACGCTGAGCGGGCGATAGTCGCGAAAACACTGCACCGTCCTCTCTGGTTTCCCTTATCAGGGGACTCGTCATTGGTCGCCGCGCCGCGCCGGTCTGTTGTTCGCGGGAAAACAGAGAGCAACGTGCACGGTTAACGGTCCCTTCGCTTTAGCGGAAAATAGCCACTTCGCGAATAGTCGCGTCGACAGAAATATCGAAGCAAAGCCTATGCAGCTTCTCAAACACACTTCGCGAAGGCAACGAAAGTAATCAACTTCTATTCATCGAATAAGTTAAGGAACACATGGGGGCTTCCCTGGGGTTTACCCAAAGTCGGGTACGTTGTAGGAGAAAAAAAAAAAACAAATTGCGATTCGGCAACGAACGGCGGCAACGACACGGTCGCGTAACGTGCAGGGGCCGCAGAAAATAAATTGAATCGCTTGCCAAGCTTTAAAAGCTAGTAAATTGTTTCATCCGGTTCAATTGACACCACCGCCCCCCTGTGCACCTAAGCCCGTCGCGAACGAGTCGCCGAATGATCGCCGGCGTGTCGTGGTTTCCCTGATTCCGCCTCGGGGCCCCGCGCAGTCGTTGCACCGCTCGCACCTGTACGTTACGCGCGCTTCCGGTACACAGGTGCGCGTCCGGCTTTTTAATGGAGACGAGAGCGAATCGTTAGAACGTGAAACGCGGAAGGGAGGTTCCGCGGAACCGACTGGGTCGAAGGGGCGGCGAACAATTCGTGGGCCGATAACGAGGGTGCGAAGCCATGCGTACGCTTATGGGAATTTCGGGATAATCATCGTAACTGACCATGTTTATGCAAGAACGCCTGTCGCGTCACCTGTCCCTTCATGAATTTAAATGTTCACGCCTGGGGACCTTCGCACTTCGGTGGATCGACGAAATATTTGCACGTTTCCTCGTCGATTCATATTCCTGCACGGCTGCGAATTGCTTAGGCACTGTGCCTTAATCGCCGTTAGTAACGCTTGCTGTTCGATCTGTTTCAGAATCGAACGGACGACTCGAGCTCGGAAGTGGGATGTGGTGTGCGATGCAAGATCGATCAGGTAAGAAGATTGGAAGTTTCGTCGGTACACGTTTCATGTACATTTCTATCAATTCCGTAGACAAGAAATCTAGAGTAACTAAGATAAATCTTCCTGAAAGACGACGTCCACCCCCTTACTTGCGATGATTTACAAGGAATCTCCTGAATGGCGTCAGACTTCCGGGCGAATCGGCTCCGTAGGTGGCTGGACGACTTAGGACGAGGCCAATTCTCGGGCCGGCCGTAGCGCGAATTTAAAGCAAGTTCGTCGGGGAGCATCGACGAACGTTTATTAACGTGCGCGAGACGAAAATAAAGGGACGCCGGTCCCCCGGCACAATGAAAGTACTTCCGCTGCTGTCCCAGGGGCCCCTGTTCACTGACTCTCCGGCCAGGGAGACGGTAAACGGCAAATAAAAACAAAGCCAGGCCCTGCGCGTCTCCCTTTCTCTCTCTATTCAAGCGTACGCAGAGGTGGCCAATGAATGGGCGAACGTGTGTACACGCAGTATTACGCGTATACGAATGAAAGAATGGGATCGTACGGCTTCGTGACTTTAAATTGGATCGCGTACAAGTACGTCCTATGGCGGATGTCGCCAAATTACCGTGCGACTCCGGATTCGCTCTCTACGTTTGCTCGTCTCTTTCCGCCCCTCGGGGCCTCTCTGTCCATCCTTCCACCGTATTCCGGAAGTACCCGCGAAAAACGGGGGAATTTAGCGATCACTCGCGGCTATACTATCGATAGATACCCACCACTCGACCTTTGCATCTATTCAAATAAAAGCTAAATTGTCCCGCGATGCGAGAACTAAACAGACCGGACCCTTGTAGAAATTAGAGACGATCGTTAGGGCGTTTTAATGGCACTGCAGGTAGAAAATTCTCTAAGAGAGGATCGGAGGGTGGCGAGACGGAGAAAGGACCCCGACAGCGACCGGAAGGATATCCAGCAACGCGTGTCTCCAGGGTAGGAAACGAGACCTGCAATTAATGCCACGAAAGGGACAAAGGGCACTCAGATACAGTTAATTACCGCTTGGTCCCGAAAAAAAGGGGTACGGTGATTAAGCGGGGCCCTTGCTCGTGTCCTGGCACGAGGATGCCGGTTTTCTGTGCCGAGCATGTTTTACAGAGCCTCGTGTGCAGGAGGTTACGCGCCACGGATGAAAAGCCTCGAATACCACGGGCCGGTACGTGAATTGCGCTTTAAAACGATTTCCTCCCTCGCCTCGTTTCACGGTTCGTACGTCCCAGTAACGCGCTCGGGTAACGGTTTGCCGGCGAGCGACACAATTTAAGAGGAAGACGCTCTACTTTTTGCTAAACGCAACCCTAATTGCCATCCTCTGCGGGCCCAACGATTTCGCCGGGGTTTGTTAGCGAATTCTGCCTCGTTTCCACGATTAACTAGCCTGTGAAACGAGGCGCGTGGAAGTGTCAGCAATAGTAGTCATAATCTGTTAAAACCGTTCCTGCTCCCATTCTGTTTACGCTATGCTTAATCGAGTCTAATGGAAACTTGAAGAACTGTGCTCGGTTCAATCGACGGTGATTACAAGAAACAGCATCTCGCGTGCTGCGTTACTACAATTCTGTATAAATAATTAAGTATACGCTATGATATCCTCATACAATTTCGTTATAAATTATAAAGAGTAGTACAGGAACTACGAACGGAAGATCAGTTACTATAAAAAGCGGTTGGATATTAATTTTTGCCGATGTACCCTTGCGCAAGTTCGTATATCCGTTCAGGTTTAATGCCTCTTCCGGTAATTTTACGGCTCGATAGCGATGATCCGATACTCGTGGAATTTCTTTTGTATATACGAAGTATCGCGTGTGCAGCGTACCCACGCGGCAGCTCGACGAGGACAGCAGAGAAGCACGCGGTCCTCGATCTTGCAAACAGCAATTTGTACACGTCTCAATAAGAATGTCGCGGTGGCTGGGGATCGTGAGTGCACGGAGTAGGCAGCCTTTCCACGGCCTTCTTCGTCCGCCAGACTGACTCCAGATATTGGAGTGGGCTCGTGAAGCGTAGGACCACCGACAGCGAAGATATCCATGACAAATGCTGCCACTCGACAGTGGCTACCAGAAACGGCACTCGTCCGTGCAAGCGAAACTATCAAGACCCACCCTCGACGTGTTTACCAGTAAACAGAAGCCTACCCTTGCTCGATGGATCCAAGGGGTCCTCTGCTTCGCTTAAACAGAGAAATTAACGAGCGATGTTAAACATCCTAGGAGTCTCGTTATTCGCGTCTTACGTACGGCGTGTTCCACAGGCGGATGCTGGAGAGCAATCAGTGTACGGGGTTAAAGCGAAACGAGGAGCGGACGAATAGATCCTCGTCCGCGGCGCGATGAAGATCTACGATCTACGGGGAGCCGAGTAGAGCGAGGGCCTGGCTGGGGCGTAATGTGTGTTGAGGTTTTAATGAGGAAGTGAGAAATTAGCGGGCGTCGAGCCGCTGCGCTTCAGCCATTTTCCACCGACACGATAGTTTTGTCAACCCCTATCGCACGAGCCAGGAGAAATACAGCGCGGCCGCTTAACGAGCCGAGGCGAATCCGAGCAATCGCCCGGTGGAACGTTTCACGACGGAATCGAACGCGGCAGAGAGGGAGCGCGTACGGCGCGCTGTTTCGTGAGAGAGAGCTAATTGAAAACGAGGATTCAGCTTGATACGGGCGAATTAATAAGAGCGTCGCGGAGGAAAGTAATTAATTGAAGGGTAAAAAATTATCGTCCGCTCGGTTGTTAAAGCAGCAGTTCCAACTGTCGTGCACGCCGGAGATAAATGCTCGCCGGCTACTCCTTGCGCGTGAACATCCTCCTTTTTCTTCTCTCGGGCGTTGATAAGAGAGAGGAAGATGGTATTTTTAACGCGGGCGCGGATCGAAGAAATGCTGCTTGCCTCGGGGGTAAATGCTCGTGATTCTTTCCGTGTTCGATACGTCCACGCCGTTTATACTTCTGTTTGTGAACGCTAACAATTGTCGCGCTCCTCTCGAGCGAATCGCGCGGGCATTTGGAATGCTTGAAAGCGGCGTCGTAAAACTGGACTGCCACCAAATGTTTACAAATAACGTTTATCTAGCGCCGAGGTCCCTTTCCTTCTAGACTTTTCACACCAGCTGACCTATGTGATACCCTCGAATGCCACCGTACGAATCTATCACGTTATAAATGCAACATGGATGTTGCGCGACCTTTCGCTGGTTATCTCCCATCGGTTACGTTCGGGGTGTCAAAACTTCGGTATGTAAGCTTGTAAACATAGATTATTCAGATTCTTTCCAGAGGAAGGTCTGGCATCTATCGTCCCTTCGGTTCGAGCTATCGAACAATCCAAAACCAATTCAAAGTGAAGTTTGAAACGTAGGTGCTTAATCGAAGTTACTTTACCGCCTTTAACGGTAGTAATAACTATAAATCTCTTTCGAAATTCAAAGCGCGATGATAGACGCAGGTGCACCACTAATGCCCCTTGAATTATGCTTCCCGTATCGTTGAGGCGCGGCGCCTGTGGATCGCGTTAGAGTGCCGTTCGTCACGACAATTGGTAAATAGCTCACTCGTATCTCGACACACGACGTTGAACCAGAGATTCCGCTGCACATCACTTCCAGTTCATCTTCAAACACGATCGAACGCTAATTACCAGTCCCTCGGAATTGAGACAAGACATGCGGCTGGGTCGGAAGGCTGAAGAAGGTGCTTGAAAAAGAACAGTTGTATACAGCTGGAGCTGACGACGAACGAAACGATTCAGTCAAGAACTATCAGAATCTTGCTCTTCCCGAAGCTCTTGAGCCAGCCGAGCACGCTAAATCACTTTTGTGTATTTACGCTTCGCTTGACGAGCGAACACGATTTCTTCGAGACGATCATAAGAGAACGACAAGACGGATACTGTGTTCCGTTAGGCTACCGGGTCTGCTGTTTATTTCCACGGCTTCCCGCGCGAGCTTCCGGTTAAAAAGCATCAATGGACATTTCTGGAAGCTCGTACTCGACCGGCATGCCGCATAATTCCATTTATCGGTAACGCAAAGTCGCCGCAGCGCGGACTAACTATGTCAAAGTAATAACGCAATTTTCTTAACGATAACATCGTTGATCTTACGCCGCGTTTATCGCCCTGGAAGAAAAACGCTAGGAGGAACGTGCGTATATCAGCGAGCGCGTATCGATGGGAAGGAAATCGAAGCTCGCGGGCAGATCGCGAAAACAGGCGCGCGTTGGCCGCGTTTCCAGGCGCTCCTTTCCCTTCGTGCTGCTCATCATCGGCTGGCTTGTTGTCGCCGGCAAATGCCCACATCCTCCCGTGCGGAAAGTTAATGCGTTAAACTTCGGTTCGCAAATCCATGCTCGGCACGAACCGAGCGGCTGTCTTATGAACGTGGGCGTTACTTGAGGCACGTGCCACATGTTTCTTGCCCGTGTCTCTCGAGCACTTCGCCACGCAGACGTTCCAGTTGCTTCAATGCCAAAATAATGCGGCCTGCACGCGACATTGATGCTCCGTCGCGATTGGAGTCGCTGATTGGAAAGAAACTGGAGTCGTTTCGACGCGGTCATTTAAACGAGAGCAAAGAAGTGGAAATAATCGTAGGGGGCTGATTTTAATCTCAGGTGTCGCGTAACTCGACGAAGAGCTATGAATGTAATTAAGTATGGTACATCTGGTCGTTCTCTGTTTCAGTGCACAAAAGGCTGTGGAGCGTGGCAACGAGCACTCGACACGAGCTGCCAGGCAGTCTGCGTTAGTACAATTTCCTTAAATGAATTTCTTATCTTAACACTGTAATTCGTAATTCTACCGAGCGTACAGTTCGCGAAAGTTGAACGCGGCACGTTGTTTGCAGAACGGGACGCAGGAGCTGCTGCCGCCCAAGGAACTGTACTGTGTTCTCGGCTGTCACGACGCCTTGAATCGTTACTTCCAGCAGTTGAAAGGTAATCGAACCCGTTCGTAGCACACCTTCTTCTAATGTATCTTTGCACAACATGTTTCTCTATAACTATCTTAAAGCTATTACTATTCTCCGTTGCGGTCTACATTCCCAACGCTTTAACTAAAAGTTCACGAACTCTTTGGCGTAACGATCGATGGCGTCGGACTTCAGTGGCACCTCGTCGTAGTGGTCGAAGTTGCCCGTGTCCTCGACGGACGGGCAATCCGGTATAAAGCTGGGCTGTATCGTTTGGTGGTAGATTTGCATCCAATCCGTGGTCTGGAACCATTTGTGGTCTTTTATGTCCAGAGTGCCTCCCTTTAGATTGCCAAAACGCCTGCTCAGGTCTACCTGCAGTATGTTCTTCAGGATATCTCTGAGCTCCTCGCCGAAATGGGGGGCGAACCTGTACCTGCCGGCGACGATCTTCTCGTATATCCTCATCGGGTCCCGCGAGTAGAACGGCGGATACCCCGCGTTCATCTCGTAGATTAGCACACCGAAGCTCCACCAGTCCACGGACTGCCCGTAGCCCTTCGACAGGATCACTTCCGGCGCGAGGTACTCGGGCGTGCCGCACAGCGTCCACGTTCTGCTGTTGATCATCTTGCAGAACCCAAAGTCTGTCACCCGGATGTAGCCCGTGTTCTGGATCAGAATGTTCTCCGGCTTCAAGTCCCGATAGACCAGCCTGCAATGGTGCAGATACTCGAGCGCCAGTACCACCTGGGCGGCGTAGAATCTCGCCAAAGATTCGTCGAACTTGCCCATCCGCCTTAAGTGGGTGAACATCTCGCCGCCGTTTATGTAAGGCAGCACCATGTAGATGTATGAGTTGTCCTTGAAGCAGAACTCCATGTAGACGACGAAGGGAAACCTCACGCACTGGAGTATCCTCTTCTCGTTGTAGGTGTGGTTCACCTGCTTCAGCTTCACGATCTTCGCCTTCTCTAGGATCTTCATGGCGTAGTAGGCGGAGGTGGCCATGTACTTGACGACGATCACGCGGCCGAACGCGCCGGTCCCGATTGTACGCAACTGTTCGAAGTCGTCGAGGGTGACGGTGTCCCTCTTGATTACCTTCCACTTTTCCAGAAACGAGGCTCTCAGCTCGTCTAGTATGAGCTGGTACTCTTTGAAGGCTCGCTGCCGTTCCAGATTTATCGCGGGCATCGTGAGTGTCCCGTGCGGATAGTTTATGGACAGAGATTGCTCGTCATTCAATTCTTACGCTAGTGAAACGCCAGTGATAGATACACCGTCTATGAGCCACTGTATGGTTATGATTCATTGATGTTACGTTTCATATTTATATAGTATTGATAACGCGATCTTCTTTTCTTCAGTATGTCAGCCACATTCGAGACTTACCGATCTAACCATCAATTCTTTCTTCGTCTCTGATATAAGTTTCCATTAATATCGAATGATGTCGATCAACAGCGGAGATAGGTATTCCTCCGGCACCGGCGCTGGTAGCAGACTCCCTGACCGCAACGTCCCTACGGCTCGAATGGAAAGGAATAGACATCGAAAGACGAGGAGGCGGTATTTCGTACCTGGTGCAGTGGAGGTACGAAGAACTGGCCGAAACGTGGCAGTACTGCAGGAACCAGTCCTGGGGTGAGGATGATCAAATTCTGGTCGAGAACCTGCAGCCGTACACTAAGTACAGGGTAAGCCTTCTCCTCCACCTAGCTTGCGATCCAGCACTTCGCAATTTAATACCGTTTACGACGCGTACCTGAAAGATATCGATCTACAATTATTAGTAGAATTTATGCATGCCTCGAAGAATCAATGAAGAGTTGAGAAATTTGGAATACATTGTTACCTAACTCTTTTTTCTCAGAATCTTCACGATAGTAGCGACTGCTGCATAAAAGTTTTCGTTTCTTGTCTTCCAATTGCAGTTTCGCGTAGCGTTGCTCTTAAAATCGTCTCAGCATAATCCCGAGCCGATCGTCTCCGCCCCGAGCGTCGTGATAAGAACACTCGCCGAAGGTTTGCCGACCTCAGCACCGGTAATTTTAAGATCGGCGGTGGTAGACAGCTGCCGCATCTCTGTGTCTTGGGAACCGGGACCTTTCCCGAATGGGCCACTTTTGTCTTATGTCCTGCGTCTGCAAGGGGCTGACCACTCCCAGCTTAAGGTATACGCCACGCCAGAACTTTTCTACAACCATACATCATGTGATAACTCTATCTGCCTCCCTACCTCGCGAGGCGCGCAATTCTAAGCGCACGTTCCAACGCTCTCTTCTACGAGACGTCTGACCACACGGTTCTATCGACGCCTCAAACTTCATTTGCGCTTTCCCTACTTCGCTGACTTTCGTAGCAAACAGCACTGTGAAATGTCAACCTGGTTCTACAAGATTACCCTCGTTCCTCCGATGGGAATGTATACGTATACTTTGGATAGATAAAATGGGGGAGATACGAGCATGTCTGGGGTGAAATTGCACGCTGATTTGGGTCGTTGTTAAGGGAGCTCGTATTTGAACAGATAATTCAATTCAAATTCAATACCTTTGTATTAACTTAGATAAAAATTCAACCTACCCAGTGATTTATCGCTGGTACTTGGAAAAATAGTTACTTTGAAAGAATGCTCTTCGCTTGAAGTGATTTGCATACACCGCTATCGCAAATCACTATTAATATGCCGCTAATTTTCGTCCCGCTAACACAGCTTGTCACTTGTAAGAACCAGTTCTTCCACGGTATACGTTTCTGGCATGGCGTTTCTATTCCTATTCGCATACCGACTTCCTAGCGAGGGACTGAAAGGGATGACCGCGTTATCAGCACGTTTAACACGCCTCGCGATTGATCGACAGGACATTCCAGCCTCCGAGAACACCGACCACTACATGTTCCAAAACCTCGAGCCGAATAAGAATTATTCCATAAGCGTGACCATGAGGAACGGAGTGGGCGAGGGTCCTCCGGCAGTCATCTCCATCACGACCACCCCGGAGCCAGCTGGTACGTACCGGAGCATCTGCAATTTCCAAGTCAATTGAAAGTTCAGCGCATCTTCGAGATAAAAGAGCCACAGACTTTCAACGTAATCCACAATGTTTCAGTGAAAGATACTCAGCAGCCCATTCTAATCCTCGGTGGTCAGCACGTGGTGATGAAGCAGGACGCGGACATGCTGGACGAGCCGAGCGTCGTCTACGAGAACACCAGCACGATTCGCGGCGTGGCGATCCACGTAGCTTCTGCCCAGCTGTTCGTTTCCGATTCCCTGGGATACGTGTACAGAACATCGATCGTGAAACGAACGACGCCTACGGTGCTCCTCAGCCCCAGCCAGGCAAACTTCAAGCCCCTCAGCCTGTCCGTCGACTGGCTGAACCTCCACCTGTACATCCTCGGCGAGGTGAAACACGCGACGACAGTCTGGCAGATAGCTAGGTGCAATTTAGACGGCAGAGGTTTGACAGTGGCCGTGGCTGGCTTTCTGACACGACCCACCCACATCGAGGTAGATCCCTACAACGGTTACTTATTCTGGGTGACCAGAGGTGGCTTGTACAGACTCGACCTGGCTGACATAAGCAATGGAGTGAAGCACGAGGTACGATTCAAGCAGCGTTGCAAAAAGGATATTTAAGGGGGTATACCCGTTTGAACGCTCGGAAAATATGTACATTTTGTGGATTTTTTTACAAGTCAACGGCTTGATGAAGATTTTCCGTTTTTGTATTATTTTTTACATAGTATTAGGATCTACTTAAAAAAAAAATTCAGTTAAAAATATATTCTTTTTCGGAAGTTATGGGTACATATACGAAACTATCTCGATTTTAGACGGCTACACGGTGGCCCTGAAAAAAAGCTGTGTGTTGTGTCTGAAATCAAAAACAGTAATTTTTTTATAAAATATGTTACGAATACACAATTACCACTGAAAAGTGAAAAGATTCAAAAATACGAAAATGGTAACTCAAAAATGACGCTGAAGTGTGGTGAACCCCACGTGACCAATTTGCGATTATAAGGTGTAACTACGTTTAAGAAATACCCACATCTCGGATAGGACGATCATCAAGTATCACCGAATTGTTACAGGTTCAGCCCTACTTAATCTTAGACGACGCTAATCTAGGCGCGTTCACCGTCGACCACACGAACTTCCGTCTGCTAGTCCCCCATCACATCCAGAACACAGTGATGTCCGTCTCCCTGGACGGCCGCGAGATCCTGGACCTTCGCCAGAACACGCAGCAGCCGAAGTTCAAAAACGTGGTCTCCCTGGCCATGGCGAACGGCCTGTTCTATTGGACGAACGGGGAGGAAGTGTTGATAGAGGGGTACCACTCGGGGCAGAACAGATACTTCCACAACGCGTACCCCGATAGGTGAGAATCTAGATTCTGTCGAGGATACGCAGCGTCGTTCGCCGGAAGCTTCCACGAAACATGTCTGTTGCAGGTCGAACGGTTCATTTGTCAGTGTCAATGTACTTATGGATGCCAGCCAGCCGGTCCCAGTCCCAGTGAACCCACCGACAGGCGTGCAGGCGGTCCTGGGGGTGGAGAGGGCGAAAGTGTCTTGGCAGGCGCCTCATCTGTTGGGTGGCCAGGGCAAGGGTGCCTGGCAGAATTGGTCCTACGAGCTGGAGATGAAGGACGAGTCTACGGGGGAGACGATCCATCAGAAAGATATCGCCGGCTCATCTCACACCGTGCACAATCTCCGAGAAAAATCGGAATACTCGATCAAAGCGGCCGCGTACACCAGCGCTGGTAGAGGACCCTGGTCCACGGAGTTCAGGGGCCGGACGTTGCGGTATACCGTCTTGCTTGGCACGGTTTAATCGAAGTTGCGCCAGTGTTTCCTAATTATTTATTCACCCCTCAGGGATGGATCGCACGCGTCCATTCTTTGGTCCGCCAACGAGGGTCTCCTACGGAGCGACGTGACTGGGGAGAACATTGATACCCTGATGTACAAAGCCAGCTTGAAGGAAGCTGAGACTGATTATCACATAGTCGACGTGAGCTGGTACAAGGACGTTCTATATATCGTGGGGAATAATTCTGCTCTATACCGGTACAATGTCACCAGCCATCAGAAGGCGAAGATGAATATTCATTCTGTCGGGAGTGTTGCCGTCGATTGGATATCGAGGAAGCTATACTGGGCTAATCCGAAGCAGCAGATCGTAAGCGAAATAGATTCTCCGATGGGCAGTGGAAGTTGCGGCGGTGCAGCTTTATAGAATTTCTTTCAGATAACCAGAGCAAATTTGAATGGATCTCACCAAGAGCCCATGTCGATCTTAGCTATCGTTAAGGAATTAATGATCGACTCCATGGAGGCGTACTTGTACTGGTCCACCGGGCACGCTGTGGAAGTTGCGCGGTTAAATGGGCAGGATAGAAGATACTATCATTCTGACGAGATATTTAATGGCAAGCAAGTCATGGGTTTAACTCTGGACACCGAGAACAGATACGTTTATTGGATCGTTCGCAGTTACGAGAGCGGATCGATCGTTTATCGCGCGCCAACGTCTGAAAGAATCCCGATGAGTCACAAAATTGTGCCTGAAAAGGTTCGTATCTAAACTCTAAACCCTGCCCGATAGCATCGACGAAGCGATTCAATATTCTCTATCATATTTTCCTCCGCAGGTTTCAGCTCTGCAGCATCCAAACATGCAAGGCCCACTGTGCTACTTCTCGGAACACCTTCTGTGGCTCCAAGACGACCGAAACGCGGTGATAGGCGACCTGTCTGGCCAAAACACCGCCATAATAAATGGGATCACCTTGTCAGGTCTCCACATGGTGGCTGTAATGGACCCAGCTCTCCACCAGTATCCAAAGAATCTCACGTCAGAGACTGTGGCGGTTTTGCCGAACGCGGTGAATTACAGCAGTATTAGGGTGGAAGGGACTTGGAGGAACTTCAACATCTCCTGGGACCCCGTGGAGAACATCAACTACGGAACGGTGTTCTACGAAGTGAAGTTTGCGGATTACATTAACACTAACTCCAATCCAGAGATCACCACGGAGACCTCGATGCCTTACAATAATTCCGAGCGGATTCTGCCGTACTCGGTGCTGGAGGTAACCGTGAAAGCGTTCACCTATTGGGAAACAGCACATCACACTAGGAGGACACTAAGATCGCCGCAAAGTGTGCCCAGTCAGCCAACGGATCCTAGAGCGTTCATTGAATTCCACAAAGAACCCCCCAGCGAGAGCGTCGACATATTCGTGATATTCAGGTAAGAGGAATGTCTTACGTGTGTCTAGTAACGATTGCGAAACCAGGTGAAGCGAGAGATCGATGGACGGGAGTGTACGACGCGGGTAACCGCGAATAAAGTAATTGCGAAAGTCCCTTCACTTTTCAAGCATTAAGATGCTACATATCTGTTCCCATTCAAGTGAAGCCAACTTCCACGCAACTAACCGTGGCTCTTATATGTTATCGCAGATGGGATCAACCAGAGTTCGCGAACGGCTTGATCGTGGGTTACACCGTTCAATGTTGGTTCATAGAGGACGACGCGGAGATCCAAATCTGCGATCAGTCTCTCATCTCCGATAAATTGCAGCACACCGTGCACGACCTGCTGCCAAACACTACGTACTATTTCCAAGTCCGAGCTCACACGGAGATCGGGCCCGGCCCGTACACCGACGTGATCAACGTGTCGACGATATACGAGAACCCAGTGCCGCAACTGTTGGTCGCAACTATGGACGCGGTGAGGATTTCGGACTTGGACCAGGAAGAGAATCACACTATCACTCGACACATCGCTGTCGAGGTCACTTACCTGGCAGCGGAGCGCAAGATCTATTGGATCAACGAGATGCAAGAGCTGGTCACGTCGGACTTGATCGGCGCGAACGCTACGAAGATCTTGACGCTGAATAACAGCGCCCTTAGTGTATCTGTCGATTGGGTTGCGAGAGATTTGTACTGGTCCGAGTCTGGCTACCGCGAGAACGGTGGCCACATCATCAAACTAGACTTGACCATGTGGCAGGCTGGGATTGTCAAGTACGAGCGCATCGTCACGGCTAATAGGCGCATCTTGAATCTCGATATCCTGCCATCAACAGGGTAATCACTAATTTTCAATCATACTTTAACATGTCCTAGGTACGATTGATATATATGGCGCGTTTACCTTTGCAGATCGTTGTACTGGATAGAGCTGACGAAGAATGACAGGGGTGTGATAATGCAATCTGACTTGGACGGGGAATCTAGTCAACCCTTCTTCAACCACATCGACGATTGCTCTTGCCCGTACAGGCCATCCGTGATTCCTGTGATGGCGATCGACAGTACGAACATTGAAAAGCCAGCCATGTATTGGATCTCCCTGGAAGGTCACTTGAACATCGCTGATATCAATGGATGTACTTGCAGCTTGATAGTCAGCGCGGACTTCAACAAGGGCTTGCCGCCGACTTCTCTGACAGTCGATAAAATGAACATATATTGGTCGAACATCGCGGAGGACCAGATATACTTTATAAACAAGAAATACCCAGAGGATGGGGAGATCAAGCACTTTTATTTACCATCTGTGCGAAGCATCAAGGCTTTAGGGAAATCCCTGCAGCCCTATCCCATCACGAACTGCTTGGTGCCCCATCAGGTGTCCTACAACGTGGAAGAAACCAAGAAGACGGCGTACAGTATTACCGTGAAGCTCCCTCAGCCTGTCCCCCACATTGGTTGCGAGGGATACAGTCTACCCAGGACGCTGTACACGATATACGTGTCGCAGTGCCTGGAGAACGATCCCACCAAGTGCGAGGACAGCGAGAGAACGAAGCTGCAGACCTACGAGACGGAGTACGAGATAACGGATCTGAAGCCCTTCACGAAGTACAGATTGAAGCTGGCGTTGAGCAACTACTACGCCGATCTGGAGTCGATGAGCTTGGAGTTCGGTTCGGGTGTGGTGTTGAGAACCGGGGCTGGTGCTCCTACCACTCCAGAGAACGTTACCGTCCAAGCTCTGACGCCCACTTTGGCTGTGGTTTATTGGATGCCGCCGAAGATACTGAACGCCGCGGCGGTCAGGTACGAGGTGCACTGGCGATTGGTGCGATTGATAAACGGGGCACGGCAGAAAGGAGAGCAGCTGATAAAGGGCACCGAGCGCACGGCTGACGGTAGATTCTTCACGATGCTGGAGCCCTGGCTGCCTGGACAGGAATACCTGGTGTTCGTTCGTGCCTATCCCGCTCACTTTAATGACGTCTACAGCGAGAGCCGCGGCCAGGTGGTGAAAATGTTCCCGGAGCCGAATAACTTGACTTCATCCGGGATCAGCGTGAACAGCTTGAACGTGTCTTGGGTACCGACTGTCAACCTGACGATCAGGTACACTTTAGAGTACAAAGACGTCGCCGTGGAGGACTGGCAGATCGCGAACCACTCCACAGTGAGCAATGACAAAGTGACGTATTTCATTCAGAGACTGCAACCTCGTACTCTTTACAAGTTCCGTCTGCTTCTGAGGTATCCGAGTTATAAAAAGGACTTCGTTTGGCCAGCGGATGGCAGGTTCACGTTTCAGACGCTTGGTAACTAGGCTCGTGATTTCTTTTAACCATTGTTGCAATTTCGTTTTGTCAATGTTGTGAATGATTGTTGGAACAGGCGACGTACCGAGTGCCCCGGGGATGCCCACGGTGACCAAGCTTCGCAATTCCGTTTACCAATTGAATTGGGAGCCTGCCCAAGCTCATGGCTCCCAGATCACCCTGTACTGCGTCGAGGGCATGAGGATAAACGAAATCAACGAGCAGATCGACTCCACGGAGAACGCGGTGTGGAAGTTGTATTACAACGGAACGGACAGCTATTGGATAATCACGGGGGACATGGACGACAAGTATCGGTTTCGCGTTCAAGCCAGGAACGCATACGGATTCGGCGCCTGGAGCCGGTCCAGCCTGATCGTGGACTTGACGGAAACTACGGGGGGTATATTGGCTGCTCAACAACACCTGGGGCTGGTGTTGGGACTCAGCGTCCCTGTTATCACCATCATGCTCATCTGCTTCTGCTACTTCCTCTGCCGTAAGTGTACGATCGTAACAGCAGATCACGCGCTCTCGAGCCTGCGGTGGGAGATCGAGTTAGCGGGGTAAACGAATGAATTTTGTAATTCAGCAGTGTACAGGCAACGTAAAGAGGACAAGAAGGCAGTGTTACCACCTTTGGTGAGCGACGTGGAATTGGCCACCCTTCGGGAAATACCGCGGGGTAATTTCGTTCAGTCCAATGCCCTTTACGCGTCCACCTTGCAGAACGATCCTGACGACTCCACCCTTCCTAAGATCAGGCGAGAGCAAATTACGTTAGCGAAGTTCTTGGGCAGCGGGGCGTTTGGAGAGGCGAGTAACATATCGAGTACAGATTGTCGGGATGGCACGTGGCATTGTAGAGTTATGATTATC
This sequence comes from Andrena cerasifolii, assembly GCF_050908995.1. NCBI lineage: Eukaryota > Metazoa > Arthropoda > Insecta > Hymenoptera > Andrenidae > Andrena > Andrena cerasifolii. Next base: position 17,921,134 of record NC_135122.1, read on the forward strand.
ACGAGTTGTTTGGAATGTTCCAGGTGTTCCAAGGAAACGCTATGGACCTGGACAGACCAGGAGTCACCCCCGTTGCGATCAAGACGCTTAGGAAGGGAGCATCGGCGCAGGAGAAGACGGAATTCCTTCAAGAAGCTAGGCTCATGAGCCACTTCCGTCACAAGCATGTTCTCAGACTTCTCGGTGTGTGCATGGACACGGATCCGCCGCTGCTGGTGCTGGAGCTCATGGAGGCTGGGGATTTATTGAGCTATCTGAGGGCCGGTCGATCCCTGCAACCAACGGACCCGCACGTTCTGCGTCTGCAGGACTTGCTCGCTATGTGCGAGGACGTGGCGAGAGGGTGCCGTTACCTGGAGGAGCTTCATTTTGTACATAGGGATCTCGCGTGCAGGAATTGCTTGGTGTCTGCTAGGGATCGAGAGAATCGTGTTGTTAAGATCGGTGACTTCGGGCTTGCAAGGGATATATATAAAAATGATTATTACAGAAAGGTGTGTGCTCGTACGTACAATTCGATCTTGGTTTAATGTTTGCAGTTGGTTTAAACGTTGCTCTGTGTGTAGGAAGGGGAAGGATTGCTCCCTGTCCGGTGGATGGCTCCTGAATCGTTAGTGGATGGCGTGTTCACTTCGCAGAGCGATGTCTGGGCATTCGGTGTATTGATGTGGGAAATCACATCGTTGGGCCAGCAGCCATACCCTGCCAGAACAAACCTCGAAGTATTACACCATGTTCGCGCCGGTGGTAGATTGTCTAAACCCCTTAACTGTCCGCCCGTCTTGCACCAGTTGATGTTGCGTTGCTGGAGCGCTGCCGACGCCAGGCCCAGCTTTAAACTCTGCCTCGAAAACATAGTCAGACTTCGAAGTACTATAGAGGATGGACCGTTAAGTCCGGTGCATGCTGGTCATTACTTAGCTAGAAGGGGTAAGTTCAGACTGCAGTGAAGCAAATGTGCCCAGCGAGTAAATAATTGTGGATACTTTGAAGAATGCTTATGCATACAATCATATGTCTATACATGACTGTCATAGTGAAATTCAACATCTAAACTTATAGTTTTACCTTGGCTGCTTCATCATCTAATGGTACAATCATGGTCATGAATGTCCTTACTTAAATTTTAATCTATTTACTAAATCCGACTTTTCTTCACAAGTCACAACATAGGCATGTTTTTCGCAGCATCATAAAAAGTGTTCGATATACGGGCTGGGCGAGGATGAGTGGTGGATTTATTGGGCTGAAAGAAATAAAAAATGTAGAATAAAATATGTTTGGATACGTGCCCTCGTTTTCGAGAAGATCGACTATGAGAGTGGAACTGATTATCTTCAACGTCGATTTTCTCGAAAACGAAGATTCATATGAGAAATATTTATTCTACGTCTGTTATTTATTTTTGCACAAGGAATCACTTTGTTACCGAGTCTGCCACCCATCCTCGGCTATGCTGTATAAATTTAACAATTTGCTTGAACACATATTTATCATTGCATGGCTCATGCTTGCAGGCGTGTCTAACATGGCTTACTTTGCTGACGAGAATCAAAATCATAATAATTCAGGTAGGTTCTTTGTGAACATCATCTATGTTGAGGGTTATTAAAACGACACTGATTCTCACTTTTAGAAAATGACAATAATTTATTATAAACAAAGTCTTTGCTCCAAAAATTGGCTGTGGCCAACGGTAAAAAAAGAATGAGTCTAATTGTAGAGACGACGTTGACTAAAAGAAGAAACTAAATTAGACGGGAATTATTGAATACAAGTAAAATCTTCATAACAAATAAACTGTTATTTCCTAATCAATTATTATAACAATCTATCTATGCTGCTTCTCTATTCCTGTTTCATTGTACGTCAAAACCAAATCTATAAACAAGAACCTGTGTAATAGAATCGATTGCTTTCTTCAGGGAATTCGTGGAAATCCAGCAGCTCAGAAGGCAGCAGAGACATGCAGCCATTCCTTCAGAATTCTCATAATACACCGCTTACATCGCAATCGGGCGAAATACCAAAATACCTAGAATTATTAGCAGATAATGAAGACATTATACAGGGTGGCCCATAAGTCGCTTTACCATTTAAAAATTGAATAACTTTGTTGCTATTACATGTTTTAAAACCAACACTTCAGAGTTCAGACTTGGAAAATTTGTTCCCTGGAAAGTTATTATTATGGAAAGATTCGAGACGGAGCGGCGTATAAAAATAATTGAATTTCATCTTCAAAACTACATATTTCCACGTCCGCGTATTGGGGTAAAATTCAATTACTTTTACATGCTGCTTCCTCGCGGATTCTTCCATAACGGATTTTCAGGTGACGAATTTAGAGAATTTAAAGCAAAAGTTTTAAAACGTATATTAGCGATGAAGTTATTGAATTTTTAAATGGTAAAGCGACTCATGGGCCACCCTTTAATAAGGGACAATTCGACAAGTGGATACGAAGTGCCTCGATCGATTCATATTTCCGATCAAGATTTAGGTAATATTAATAGAATTAGTACAAATACAGATTTAAAGGACAGCTTGCATTCTGATACTTCACAAGAGCAAAAAGATTGTTTGAGCGGCAGTAAGTGTGATAAGAGGTCTTCGATATCCAGTTGGAATTTACCAGAACGTAAGAGGGCATCGATCACAAGCATGACTGAGGAACGTAATAGTTTAGATAGCTCAAAGTTAACCGACCCAACTATCAAAGCGAGTTTAAAGAGATTTCTTTACACCATTGACTGATCAACGGAAGAATAAAAGGAACATGACCGAACGGCGAGGATCCGAAGTAAGTTCTAGTTGTTTGAGCTCAAATATTAGTTTAGCCCCACCTATCCGACTTAGTTTATCATTAACTAGTTCCCAAAATGTTCTTCCATCGAAGAACAGTGTTATTGGTGGTGCCGGAGAATCCGCGCTAACGATAAGTGACAGTAACGTTACGAAAAGTACATTGCCGAAAATTCAAAGGATACATCCTAATTTACAAAATGGTAAAGCTGACATTCCTTTGGTGATAAGTAGTGCGTTATTGAATAATTTATTAAGGCCAGCTCCAGTTGTCGATGACGGTGACGATATAGTTACATACACGAATGCTATATAACAGAGACGTTGTTAGGGTAAACGGTTCGCCAAGCATTTTTGTTATTAAAGGTGAAGAAGGATCAAGTCACTCGAACGAGTCATATTTTTAGAAAGTGATCGCAATTTCAGTTACAATTGCATCAAAGCTGAAGACACACGTCAAGTTCCATAGCTTTAAACTGCCATATTAATGTATGTACATATTTAAATTTTAATATCTGGCATTTGTTTTACGTAAATCGTGGCAGAAAGTGTTTAATCGTAGGGGTGTTAGTTTCTAATTATTAACCATGGACTTGTTTAGCACCTAAGAGACGAGAATAGTTGTAGAGTATTACACGGGGATTAGACTAATCCGCGATAGTTTTATATCTGTTATCGAAACTAATGTATTTATTTAATAATCTAAAGGTACGATTAAAATTTCACTGTTCATTGTACAAATTTCATATTTGGTGATAATATAATGAGTACGATCTTGAAATTGATATTCTTGTTACGTAAGGATTTGTTAAGTTTTATATGGAAATTTAGCAATTCTTATCGAAGTGGTACAAGTAAGAATAAACGCTTGCGCTGAATTTCATACGAATCGACTGATAATGCTTGGAATTCGTGTTCCCGAGCTCGCGTAACACTACAAATTTCGAAACTACTGTAAATATTTTACTAATGTGTACAAATTTGATATTTTTTTAATTTCATTCATTGCTTTTGTCCGTGAAAGTATTAGGACACTGTTATAGGTATCCAAATCCAGAGATTTAATTAGGAAAGTATAATAGTAGTATAATGGTAGTAGTAATAATAAATCTGGATACATACTTTTCGAAAAGAATGTTTTGATACTATTAAGGTAACGAAAATGAATGGTTATTTTTTAAAAAAAAATTTCAAATTTCACAAAACCTTTCTAGAAAGTACGCGAAGATGGAAACACTTCGTAATCTTCCCAGTTAACTCTTTCGCTCCTAACGCCGGCTATGGTTGTCGCGCGCGGAATAGTAGTAGGTAATAATCAGTGTCATATTTGTTTCTCAGCCAGTCCTCTGATTATTACAGTATTATAGTATTATATACTTAAAACAGTGGAGTAACTACAGAGCGTATCGTGACTCGGCCTACCTTGTCGTACAGCGTAGCCGCTATTCGGCTGACGCTGTCGCAGCGAAAGGGTTAATAACTCTCCGATATTTTATCCACATACTGTTAGTTCCTTAAAAATTTTGCAAACTTTTTAAATAAGCCGAACTTTGTACATATCTTTTATTGTTGTATCGAGAAATATATCGCTAAGATAATAATTGTATGAATTTTGTATATTTGGTATACGCACGTTAATACACTCATGTGGAACGCATGCGACGTATAGTTCACTCCCAAGTGTAAATAAATGACTTGCAGCGTACTTCAAAGGTGGTTTATTACAATTAAGCTTTGTCACTAATTTACATAAAATGTAAAACTTACGGATGACAACTTGTTTCCCTAGGAATTAGAAATTTTCGTCATGAATATTGTACTATGATAAATGCTCTATTCAAGGTTTGCAGTAATTTCTTTCATAGTATAACTTAAAGAGAATCGTGAAAGAGATTTATTAATTTATCCTAAGAGGTAACATTAATATGTTATTCGTGTACTTAAAATATTATAGATTTTTTTTCAATATTTTACAAGAGCTCCTGGAAGGAAACGTGCAGATTTTTACTTAAAGCCTCGGAGGAAGATAACATATTTTATACAGTTCTGAAATATAATATTACCTATGCGGTGGTGGTAGTGGTGGTGGTCGTAGTAATAGTGGTAATAGTAGTACTGAGGGGAACGTCGTCGTCTAAAGAATCATCCTTGCTATGTTCATGTAATAAGACGTATTCCCTAGAGCTAAATCCAAAACGTATCACATCTCTCTCTAATAATTCATGGTATCTCCTTGGTTCTAACTTTACATTATTTACAAATGTACCATTCGCCGATTCTAAGTCTATGAGATACGGGCGAATCCTTCTACCCTCGCCACCTCCTTCTCTTTGAAAGGATACCAGACGGTATTGTAAAACAGCATGCTGCTTGGAACACGAAGGATGATCTAAAGGTATATCCGCGATTTTGCGATCTCTCCCCATTAAATACGCCGATTGTCTGTGAACATACAACGTGGGTAGGGCTTTCTCCCCCTTGAAGGGATACAACCTCCACCTGCGTTTAGGTTTCCTCGAGTCTGCCGGTTCGGAATACTTAATAACTACCCCGTTCACAGTATTCGTGTCCTCCGTCAATTTACCAGACAGCTCAAAGTTCGGTTTCTCCTTGTCCTGTGGCTTCGCTTTGGAATCTGCTTTTCCAGTTGGTTTACCCCATTCCGGCGATGGTTCTTTCTTCACTTTGGCTTCCTCGAAATTATTTCTCCTCTCTCTGTTCGCGTCGTTATACCTCTTGTTGTATTGAGCCGTGTCTCTATGCTTTTTATTCTTGTCCTCGTAATCTCTGTATCTTGAATGAGGCTCTTCCCTTCTCAGAGGTGACCTCTCGTGCCTCCTTTTACCATTTTGTCTTTCATCGTCTCTCCTTGGATGATCATACCGACTATCCCTATATTCCCTATCCCGTTCACGTTGCGATCTATCACGATGCATATCATTATTGTCTCTTCTTACTTCCCTGCTAAATTTGTGAACGTCCCTACCTTCTCTGCCATCTCTATAATTTTTATTCTTGATGTTCGATTCCTTTCGGTTCGATCGTCTGTCTTGGTTAGGGCTCTCGTCGCGCCTGTGCTTGCGTCTCTTCCGTGACTTGTCGTCGCTGCTTTCGGAGCTGCTGCTGGACATTTTTATCCTCTCATCGATCGGATCCCTCGAAAGCTAGCCGCGACTAGGCATTTAACATCCCGATGGGAAGTGATGCTAACGCAGGATAACCTATTCTGGTGATAAAATATTCCGTTATAAACACACGAGCGTAAAGTTAGTTAAACACATTGGCACACTGTACATGGCATATCACCCATAATCCTTACGTTTTCGAATTCCTGCTCCAATATTCTATTACACTTTGAACTTTCCTTACAATATAACAAATTCACTACCATTCACTAACGTGCGTCATACGAAACACCGCCATTTGTAACACTACTTCGGGCACAGACGATGTAGAGAATAGACTTAACATCCGACGCAGACTTTTGCAGGCCCCTTATTTTCGTGTAGCGTGCGACTTTATCGATTCAGAGGGGAACAAGTTCAAAACGCTACTAGCGGTTAGAATTAAAATTAAATACAGAGCGATGTCCAGTCTTTATCTTAATTTAAACTTGACTTGCCCACGGTGCACAGTTTAGAATGTTTAGATTAAACTTCAAATTTCGATTTTCACCCGTTATTCTTCTTAACGGACGCGTCACGCTTCCTATTATTCGCGCACTACTCTGAAGTCTAGCCTTTGTCTCCTTATGATTGCGCGTGATATTGCAAATCGGGAAAATGCAAGAAAATAGCAGCCCGAGCTTCGCATTCGTAGTCACTCCGGGACTCCATTAGAACGTACGTTACCTGCTGTAGGTTGCGGTCGAAAGGTAGCAAAGTGAACAGCTCCGTCGTATAAAAGGATTGCGTTTATTTTTGTATAAAAAAAAAGTACAAAATCAGTATATACATAATAATACATAATTAAAATATCTACAAGGATACTTATAGTTTTATGTCCTTTACCTCTCTTAAACCTTGTTTCGCTTTCGTTGTAACCCTAACATAACATGTGAGATGACAGAACGTTTCATGTGTTGCGTCCACACTTGACACGCATGGCATTTGTCACTTTTCTTTTATCTTTTAGTTAACTTTCCGCCATTGTATGCTACAGGATTCGTGCAGTACAACTTAGTGCGACGGGAAATTGGTTTCGTCGAGTGTGTCCGTGCTGTCGGAATTGCTTTCAGCAGCGTTCACGAAGGCCGTCGACAAATCGCCCGAGAGTTTACTCACGGTCTGTGATACCACGTCGTACATGAAGATCTCTTTATCGCCTTCCACAGCATCTTCCGGCCTGTAACATCGTAAAACATCAGTCAACCCATCAGGTAAAAGTAACTTTAACGAATACTCAATCGATTACTGAGTCACGTGCGACGAACGCCTTCGGGCGTTCGGGGTCTACGTAGATCGATATACGTTTAACGATTTCCGCACGCGAGGCGCTTACTTATGCCAAACTCTTCGTATCGAGGATACGACTATCCAGGACTGTTGGCAAGGGTTAAACGCCAAAGAAAGCGAAGCAAGTGGATCTCGATCGTTACCTTGATGGGACGCACGCGGAAGCAGATTGTGCATCGTTCGGGGAAGATCGCGATGGAGGAGAATATCGCTCGTTAATGGATAATTGCGCCGCGGCGGTGCGCCGTTTAGAGCAAGCGTGCGAGTTAACGAAGGTAAACGGGTAAGCAATGGGCGATTAGTTATGGCATCGAGCGCTCGTTTAACACTTACATGGTCACCAACAGCACCACAGATTGCTTCTGCGGATCGGTGCGGCTCTCCTGTTCCAGCCACTTCTTGTAGTTCTCCGCGGTCGGCTTTTTCACCAGTTGCTTGAGAGTGTCGCCAGCTAGAAACTTGACCGCCTGGACGTCGCTGACCCGTCTACCCTGCCGCGACTCGATCTCCTTCTCCTCTTGAAAGTTATAGTGGACGGGAGCCAGCACCACCACGCTGGATATCTTGCGGCCGTTCAGATGCGGCACGTCCGGTATAGGGAAGGAAGCGCCGCTCACTTTAAGAGGCAGATAACGATTGTATTGAGCATCGTACTTGGGTCCCACGGTCACGGGATCCAGCCTGGTGGCGTCGTCGCGTATGTGCTGATCCGCCAGCGCCTGGCCTTGCTCCGTATTCGGATCGAAGCGTACTACTTTCATCTCCACGCCTCCGGGGCGCAAGGTGGCCTGCTCGAACTTAGTGGCGGTGGTGGTCTTCTTCGTCAGCGCCGCTGAGGAAGGGGAGGCCGGCGGGATTTCCGCCGTTTTCGGCTTCTTCACGATGGACGGTACCGGCTCGCTGGCAGCCACCGCGGAAGCGCCCCCGGCGCCGTAGAAATTCACCAAAGCCTCCGGCGGTAGTTTCTCGATCGGTATGTCGCCGACCTTGTCGTAATCCAGTATCTGGATGTCGGCGTTACCCAAAATACCGGAACTCAGCAGCTGTTCCCTGATGTCATCGGGTACCTCGTCCGGAAGATTGGCGATGTTCTCCCTGATCCTCGCCTCGTTCTTCGGGGAAGCGGTGGTCGTGGTTGGCGGCTCTGTGGTCGTGGTCGTTGTCGTCGTAGTGGTCGTGGGAGTCGGTGTCGTGCTGGAGATGAACGGTCTGATGGTGGATATCGAATTGAAATCCTCCGTGTTAGTCACCGGGGTCGCGTAGATCTTCTGAGAGGGACTCGCGCTGTTCCCGAAGGATGGACGTCCCCAGATGGATGATCGCTGCGAGGACGGTGGGTATCGTTGTTGCGGAGGAGGTTGTGGTTGAGAGGTCTGAAGGTTTTGGGAGAAGAATCTGGAATCCTGCTGCTGAGTCTGGAAGATCTGTTGCTTTGCGCCCAAGTGTTGGTCGTTGATGAATTGATTTGACGGATTCCTCAGGAGCGGTTGACTTTCTGGCAACGGACTAGGAGGTTGAACGGAAACGTACTGGTTCTGAGGTATTTCTGGGTATTCTGTTGGCGGGAGCACAGGATTAGGGGGGAAAGGGCCGGGGTGGTGTGGATTCTCTCGAATAGAATAATGCTGCTCCAATTTCGGAACAGCTTTGAAGATTTCGCCGCCAGGCTTCTGAATATGCGGCTGAAGCGGTATCTGCGGCACACTTTGTATCGGTTGCCCCTGGTTGTACTTGAACTGGGTGCGATACTGCTGTTCCTGCTCTTGCTTCCTCCTTCGTTGCTCTTGCGCCCTTTGCTGCTCCTGCACTCTTTGCTGCTCCTGTATCCTCTGCTGTTCCTGGAGCCTTTGGTGATCCTGTTGCCTCTGCTGCTCCTGCTGCCTCTGCTGCTCCTGCTGCCTCTGCTGATCCTGCTGCCTCTGCTGCTCCAGTAGCCTCTGCTGCTCTATCTGCCTCTGCTGCTCTATCTGCCTCTGCTGCTCCGTCTGTCTCTGCTGCTCCAAGAATCTCTGATGCTCCTGCAACCTCTGTTGCTCATGCTGCCTCTGATGTTCCCGATGCTTCAGCAGCTCCTGCTGACGACGCTGCTCGTGGTACCTTTGCTTCTCCAATTCCTGCTGCTTGTAGAGCGGCAGCGGTTGCTGCTGCTGTTGTTCCGCGCTGAAGTGGCTGGCCTGGTTCACCGGCAGCGGCTGATTCTGTATCTGCACGCTCTGATGAGAAACCGAGAGCGCCGGGGGAAATCCCGGTTGCTGCGGGTGATTGATATTGACGCGGTGAGGCGGGCCGAAGCTGTTGAACGGCGCGCGTTGCTGCACTTCCGGCAGCCCCTGGATCGTTATTGGCAATCGCTGAGGCCTCGGCAACGGGTTTCTCGCCTGCGGCGGCGATGGAAACGGCGACTGTTGCAAGAAATTAACCGGCTGTTGCTGGGGCGGCTGTTGCAACGCCTGCTGCTGTGGAAACGCGCCGGCGATCCTCTGTTGCGGGAAAGCGGGCACTCTCTGATGCACCGGCTGGATCGGTTGGTACGGTCCATGTTGTCGTTTGGGAGAGCCAGGAGCGATGGAGCTCGGCTTGGTGTGCTGGACGGGCAGTGCCTCCAGGTCGCTTCGCTTATTGTGGTTGTTCGGTGGCACTTGGTCCGTGCCAAAGGTGACGCGTATACCGCTAGAACCTGAATGGTACACCTCGCTTTCGGGTCGAATGATCGCTCGGAGCGTGGTGGAAGGCTCGGTCGGTGCCGGTGTCGCTGTGTGAACAGGTTCTTCCGGGTAAGGCGCCTCGTTATCCGGCTTGATCTCCTCGTGCTCCTCGACAGGTGTGAGCGCGGGAACGGGCGGATCGTAGACGACACGGGGCTTGTCCCCGTAACCCTTCTTCTTCTCGTACTTGACGTAGAACACTTGTATTGGCTCTTTCGTGGGCCTCGGGGTCGGTAGCGGCGGAGGAGGCACGGGTGTTGGCAGAGACTCGTTCGACTCTTTGATGATTATTTCGATGATCGGCTCCGGCTCGGTGGGGTAGTAATTCAACGGACCTTCTTCGTAGAGATCGTCGCTCTTGGAGCTCGCCAGGGGATTGTAGAGTGGATCCCTCTGGGAGTATTGAACGATCGGCTCCATCTGGACCGCGTACGGCGGCGGTCTGCCTCCTCTCCTCGGATAGAATGCCACCTGTTGTCTCTTGTCGCGGCTCTTGGAGGAATCATCTTTGGCATAGGTCGCGACGACGCAGGCCGCTGCCACTACGACTATCTGGAATGGTGAAACTGCGTCGGAGCCGCGGGAAAGGGAGGCAGGCGCGACGGGGAGGTTTCCGCGTGCCGAGCGTAACGCGCGTTTACGTTTACAGAAACAAACGGCCGAGGCGCGTGGTTAACCGAGTGACCCGATTAATTACGAGAAGAAGCATCCTGGAAGGCCTTAAGAGGCCGTTCGATTGGTATTCTAGCGTCGCCGAATGGACAGTTACTGGTACCCTGATAAGCGATTCCCAGCCGCGATCGTGTTCCCGATATGGCGAGACCGAGTTACGGCACGCGTCGGATATAGGATGTTTCTCGCGTTTAAATTCCGCGGATAGAAGCGGCGATTCTCGTCCAAGGCTTCACATGGCCATGGAGAAAGAAGGAGAGAAAATTTAGGTTTTAGATTCACGGCGGCGCGCGTTTCACCTCGAGAATTCGGTGACTCTCCTAAAGCGGGGGACTTCTTAATATTCCTCGGACAAAAAGGAAACCTGTCTCGGAGCGGACGAGCTCGCTACGGACTTCATTTACGCGGCTTTAATACCGAACGCGGGAAAATCAAGCGATCTACCACCACTGAAATACATAACGAAATTTTCCGCAGGATTCCAGGGATAACGTATAAGAGAGTGGTACTCGGCGGGAACGATTTGCTAAGCGCACATAAACGCGTCGCTAATCCGATATACTTTCCCTAGCTAAGTAGCCTAGGGCGATACGCTGACTGATTACAAATGATAGAAGCTGCGTCGAACGTTTCCCGTAGTCACGAAACGAGGCGCGCTTATTACGATGAAAGTACAAGCGAGCCACCTTCTCTTAAACGAGACCCATCTATTCTTTTAACGCGCGACACCGCTGAGAATTTCTCCAGAACCGTTCAGCCAGGAAGACGACTTGGCGGACCATACCGAAACGATCTTTCTGTATAATTACCAGCTTGAGGAATCGCATAGCGCGTGCAGATCTGTCGCTCCGGCAGCCCTTCCTTCGATCCAGTCACACTTCACCGACTTCACGTGCGTTAACTTTGACGATGGATGGCTAACTCGCGATTGGCGACATGATATCCATCCAGGACCGGGCATGTACTGAACGATATTCAATGGAGCTTCGCATGGGAACTGAGGACAGATTGGGCCCAGAGGCCCGTTTCTCCCCAACCCGATGCCACCACCACTGGACTCTTCAAGAAGCTCCTCTCTAATATCGAATACGGTGGGGCACCTTTCTCTGGCTGGTGCCTACCGTACACTTTGTGGCCAGTGGAAGGCAACGCGCAGACACGGCTTCTCGAGACGAAAAGGAAAGAAAAAATAAGAGGAACGTTCGAACCGCGAGTAGGGACCGGCAGAAGTGGGTAGGGGGAACGGGCAACGTAGTTGTCGACTTTCTTTAAATCCGTCTACCGATCGAAAGGAAAGGAAGATGATTATATTAGCCGAGCAAGCGTCACTTTTCCGTTGACCCCCAAGGCCTATCGAAACCGAAACCCACCTTTCCTCTAGGAGAAGGCCGTGTCCGCCCCGGATGCCACGGTGCACACCGAATTATTCGGTGAAAGACTACCGCTTTACTAAACACAGCAACGCGGCGGATCGCGCGCCAGCATGCAGCTATCATTACTTTCGCTGAAGCCTTATAGCGGTTCCGAGCCAATGATTTCTCGCCAACGAATCATTTCCTGCGTGTGTCTAATGACCTTTCCTTCACCGTCGATAAGCAAAATTCCGCGAATCATTTCTGCCGTTTATGAATTGAGAGAAACATAACTCGGTAGCCGTTATTCCCTCGCCATTGGTTCTTCCCCTAATTCCATCTCGTTACCTGTCCTCTGCTTTTACTAATATTAATTGCCTAACCGTACCTAACGCGTGGTGAAGATCTATTTAATCGCACTGTTAGCGAAACACCTTCATTAGCTTTTGTCTCGGGACGAACGGTTAGTGTTGCATTTCTCTTTTCTCACCGTGACGAAATCGCTCCGAGGTTTTCCCGCAAGTTCGAGCGACGTAAGAAGATCGCGTGCACCATTTCCCGCAAATCGCGGGCCGCTGTGAAAGGCAGAAATCTAGAATACCAGTTAAACGAGGATGACCTGATGAAACCCTTAGTTGCAAAAGCTCTGATGCAAAAAGTTCTCATACTTGCGTAACGCGCATTCTGGGCTGATCTACCGGGCAGCCAGATAACATTCGTTCTAACGATATCCTCCGCACTTCCTGATTCCTCCTCGTGGCCTCACTTTTGAACTTTACGAGCCAAGCTGTACGAGGGAGTCTCTAACAGCGTTTTCTCTTTACGTTCGCGTGCCTGCCCGTAGATTTTCAGGCCCGCATACAGGCGCGCTGACATTTATCGAATTCAATGGACCAATGTCCAGCACAGTGACCAACGGAGATGAGCGTTTGGCGAATAACGCACTGTCGGGATCCGACGTCACTCGTCCTACTTGGAAACTTTCACTTACGTTGGCGTAAGAGGTCCAAATAATCGCCGAGAGACTCGAACACGGCGGGCAAAGGACTCTCCTCCGATGGCCAGTGATTTCGACTTACGCGACTGCATCATCGATAAAAAGAATTACGAAACGTTTTTCTCGACGCCCGAGTATTTCGTATTTACAGTTTCGATCGTCTGGATGGTAAAAGTCGTGCACGCGGCAGCTCGTTTCATTAAAATCCACAGACTGAAGCAAATGGTACGCCTTCTTACAGAGCTAATGGCTGTGCTAGCAACGACCGAGGATGGATTAATAAGCCAGGTGTAAAAAGACGGTTTTTATTACAGCGTTTAGCAATAATTGCAACAGTCCTTTGTGAAACAACACTCCGCAGCGGATTGCACGAATTTCAGTCGCCCAGTTCTCATGAAAGTCCGAGGCATAGTACGGCAGATGATACGGTTCTCCTGCGGCTGTGCTGTTTGTAGGTATATAGTTCTCGGAGAGCAGTGCGCTCATGAGCAATAACGTAACTGTTGAAGAGTGAAAGTGCCGTAAAGTGGGACACGGCTAGCGTCCGATCTTTTAAATAATAAATAAAGCAAGCATACGGCTCGGCAATTTCCCTGTCTTTTGTGTTGAAACGGCGGAAGGCATCCATTTCTCGCGTCCTTGCCTGGGACGTTAGAATTCGGGGGCTTCTTTGTGGTAGAATCTCCCTCGATTGTCCTCCCGGGAACCTTCGTCGTTGGCCCGCACGAAATTTCGTGTTTGAAAAAAGCGTGTTGAAGGATTGCATGACATTTTGCGCACAGTCCGCTCGGCGTCCGCGGTTTCACCTGCGGCTTTCCTTTAAGTAAACTTTGGTGTATTGACATACGCTCACAACTGCGTTATATAATTGGGCAGCATACGCGGTGTTAAACAAAAAGTAGCTTTAATCGGCGTTATGCTTGCTGCACTTTCTATTTCTGTCGTAGAGAGTAGATTTTGAAATCCTCGCCAGCTCGATGTATCTTGGATAACGGTCCGAGTGAAGACGTTTGATTATAGCGTGTAGGAAATATTTCATTTTCATTTATGCGGATGTTACTGCATGTGGTTGGAGGGAAATTATTTGGTAAGGGAACTTAATGGATGCTTAAAGTTTCTGTGTGAATAATAAATACCTTATAGGGTTTAGAGTTTTATCGCAGAGTTAGGTCCACGTGGAGTGATAAATCAAATTTCCGCGGCCATTTCGCTGCAGCTATGGCCGCACCTACAGATATTTGCTGCACGTGTAAAGCTTGTACGAGAACTCGTGTAACGATCGACCAAATATTTTCCGTTCTAGACGTATACGGCTGGCTATTAGACTCTTACGTTGTGGTACGTAACATAAAATACATGTTGTGATTAAGTTTCATTACTCCGCTACCGTCTTGTTCGGAATACTTCGATGCACCCTGACGGACGTGTGTAGCTTAAGCACCGATGTTGTTACTGTCTTCGAGTGGCGATTCAGGCAGATTACAGAGGCTGCGTTTCTTCTGTCGTAGGACTTCTTCGAGGAAAAATTATGGGAAAAGTTACCTGAAAGCTGGAGGCTCGCATTGTATGATACGTCTCCTCAAGAATTTGGTGAATGGATGTCGGGGGACATCTTGCGGTGGGTATTGACACTACGCTATTTGAACGCGTGATTTGCATTATTTTTTAAAATTCTTTAATCTTGTCGCAGGACACGCACGTGGCCATTGTCGTTACTTGCGCTTCGTCAAGTAATTAACACGCTACAGATCAACAGAAATCACGGGGACCCAGAAAGCGTTCTATCTTGTGAATTTAGTAAATCAAAAGCACGTAATAATAAACACAATGAGAAGTTTGAGGCGCATAGCAAAGAAGCATGTGACAACTTATACTCCAAGGATAATAAATTTAATAACTTGTTTTCCAAGCATATAAAAAAGAAAAAGAGATATGAGATACAAGAAATAGCTCAAGTAATGCATTAATGTTTCTCAGTTGGGTATATATGTGCGATACATTGGAAATACTTATAGGTATGCGCAGACTGCGCCCACGAATCTAATTGTAAGTGCATCGTCGATATTGGGTCTGGAATGGGTCACTTAGCTCGTACTTTGTCTTTCCAATATGGATTATGCGTTACCTGCGTCGAGCAGGATTGTACGCTGTTGCAACATGCTAGGTAAAGTTGCCACGACGTGGCAGCGGTGTTACAGGTGATGTTCAAAGTAATTTTTATTGTAGGAAATGGGATCAAGAATTATTGGTGTCTGTAAGAAAGCACGTTCCTAATTTTTGTCAGAAATGTCCGCAGCACTTTCCAGCTAAATTGGAATGGTCAAATTTAGTTGAATCAGAACTAATTAGTCGGTTGCAAGATTTGTTTCATACTGGTTTT
The DNA here is from genome assembly GCF_050908995.1 of Andrena cerasifolii. Taxonomy (NCBI): domain Eukaryota; kingdom Metazoa; phylum Arthropoda; class Insecta; order Hymenoptera; family Andrenidae; genus Andrena; species Andrena cerasifolii. The sequence continues at coordinate 17,936,499 of NC_135122.1, forward strand.
GATTTAAAGAAGATTGAAACTGAATTTGGTTTGGTAGGCCTTCATCCGTGCGGAGACTTAGCTCCGTTACTATTAAAGCTTTATTCTTCTAGAGATGAAGCCAAATTTATTTGTATCGTTGGATGTTGTTACATGAAGTTAACTTTAAAGTATGTATATCATTTAAAAGATTTATTTTCATGCATCTCACTGTGTTATACCGAGTGCTTAACTTTTAGTTCAGAGATAAATGGGTTTATGGGTTATCCGCTTAGCAAGTATCTGTCCTTGTGCAAAAATAATGCATTGAATTATACATCGTTAGAAGTGGCATGCCACGCCATTGAAAAGTACTGTGACAAGTTAAAGGCTGGGAATTACGAAGATTTAATAGTTGAGTGATTTGACTGATGCATACGTGGTTAAATATGTATAGTTGAATGAATAATTTGTTTTAGGTGCACACGTATAGAGCGGCTCTAGAAACTATTTTAATAAAGAAAAGTGATGAATTACGGCACTGCAAGTTGAGAAATGTCAAAGTAACAAAAGGGATGACATTTCAACAGTTGAGTGATTTACATCTCGCAGCTTCGATTCGAATACCTGGCAATAACGCGTAAATGTAATTTGATGTTTTAGATACTGCGTTAAAGCGACATCGAATTTCGACGCTCGTTTGCAGCCACGAGATCCCGACATCAACAATTTAGAAATTAATAATTATTTAAATCGTTGGCATCAAGTCCTAGCGTTTGGATCGCTGCGAATGATGTTGGCGCCATTAGTGGAAACGATCGTACTGCTCGATAGATTTCTATTTCTATCCGAGAAGAATTTGTCGCCAACATTGAAACCAATTTTTGATAGCAAACTATCACCGCGAAATTTAGTGCTAATCTCTAGTAAACACGATTAAGTAATTTACATTTTGAATGTATCCTATAACTTCTGACTTAAACATTTCGTAAATCCCGCGTCCACGAATTAAAGTGGCCGATTAAAACGTGCCTCTGATTGGACGCTACTATATAACAATTGTCAAAGAACGATGCATTCCAATTTCCCTTCCTCTGAATAATTCCAGCATTTCGAAGAAATTGTAACGATTCGCCATAATATATCTGACACTGATATCGCTTGAATTTATTCGAAGTAGAAATTTAATGCTAGCGTGGATATTCGCAGGGATTGAGCGAGGAGTGGGCCTCGGACCAATCAGCGAACGGGTGGAATCGTAGAGGGGCGCGTGCGCGCGGTTCCGCCTTAAGGACTAGTCGTGTTCGGGACGCGGTGTCGGCAGGTAGCGCTGCGGTGGCCGGCTACTTCGCTCGAGGCAGAGACGTTCCTCTCCAGCAACATCGAGAATCGAGATCCAGTTTCCCTTAAGCCGCTCTCGCGCGTTTGTCTGTTCTCGTCGCGTTCGCGTCGTGTCCTACCGATTATTTTCTCCTTCCTCCCCCCCTCCCCCGCCCGCGCACGAGATCGTCGACACGGTATAGAAAGCCGCGCGGTATACACAAGGACGTGTCGTCGTAGCACCGAGTGCGCCCCCGCTTTGAAAAAAATAGAAAAAGTAATTGCCCGGTGCCGAGCCCCAGGATGGCGTTCAACGGAGACGGGCCACACTCCAAGAGGCAGCGACTCGAGGAATCCGGTCACAGGGTGAGTAAGTTTACACAACGTTAGAGAGATAGCCCGGTCGATGTTGTGTGTGTTTTCGTTTTGGCGGCGTTGCTCGCCCAGCCACATCGTGGGATCGTTTCTCCTCGATACGCGAGCGCTGTTACCGTGCTCTCGCGTACGGGTGAACGCGTGCGTCTCGACGTGTCGCGCGAGAGATTTACAACCCGTGAGGCGGTCGCGAGCAGCGGAGGGGGGAAAGTCGCCATTTATCCGGTCGCTTTTACCCGTATCACCGCCACCGCGTCGAAACAATGGGCGATGCGCGCGCTCTCGAGAGGAGATTGTCTCGTGTCCGCGGTGTCGTGTCGCGTTTAATACGAAACTCCAGCAACAACGACGCTTAGCTTTCGATACGTGGCTCGTGTTTCGGCAGCAACCTGTTATATATCCCGTGGCCTGTCTCTCTCTGTGTGTGTGCGTCTGCGTGCCGTGTGTATGAGTGAGTGAGTGTGTGGTGCGCGCCCCGCATCGTTCCCCTTACGGGTTCCGTGATCGTCGTCGTCGGCGACGCCACCGTCGTCACCGTTGTCACCGTCGTCCGTTGAATAGGCTCCGTCGCGCTTCCATATCGTCGTTATTGACGACGGCTGGTGCGCGAGGATGCACGTTCAAAACAAACCCCCGTCGGTGAACCGGGGTCGATAATTTCCATCGCGTTATCAGCGGGAGACGAGGCGTTGTCGCGATGCCCGCCGCCTGCGATCACCTCGATAGCCCATCAGTTTCATCTTTATACCGTGACGTATGAGTTATTGGAGCCGGAGAAACGGGCCGGGTAATAACCGAGTAGTTTCGTGCTCGTACGCGTTTCAACCCGTATAGAGGTGTTTCGGAGCCGTCGGCGCCTATGTCCTTGTCAAATCGTTTGTTTGGAGCGGCGGTTCGCTGAAATCGATCCCTGGGCATATTCCGTTAAGATTCTATATTAACCGAATGTATCCGGCGAGGGTTTCGAAGGTACGAGAACACATATCGATATTTGACTGGCGATGTTGACACACCGCACAATTTATTGCCTTCTTATTTCATCATTTATTTTGTGCTCAATCGATTCTTATACGACAAGGTGTATCGAGGCACTACGGAACATTTCTTTTTAAATGATTTCTCACTCTGAATCCGTACACGTGTTTCTCTCTCGCACGATTTAACAGATTTTAAGCGTCTTTATATACTCGTGTAATATTTCATATACTTATTTTCTTTCTAACGAAGAAACGTGTTTAGAGTGATCCCTATACAAATGTTTCCGTGTTCAAGCTTCTTTATTAGAAGTCGTCTAAATATCGTTGGTATCGTTTCTTTGATTTCGCAACCTTTTGTCACTCGCGATGTTTTCCACGCGTGCTATCGCCCCGTGACCGATCGCTTTATCGCCACGACATGCTCGTGCAATCGTTTTAAAGTAAAAGTTTACCACAGCGTGTAGGAAAGGTCATTGTCACCGTCTGCTACTTCGTGACCTCCGTTTCACGGTTGCTAGCACTGCATACTGCTGAGAAACACATGCCAGGGATGATGTAATATTAAGCGTAATGTGTTACATATGCATGTAATGCTGATCATATTATCGCACGACGATGCATTGACGTACCTTGATGGGAGTATTGAACCATTGTGTATCTCTTCTTTTTCTGTACGCGATAGCTCCAGTATTGTGTATCTACGCCCTACGGTATACCTTGGAGTTTAGAGTCGTCTTGCTTGTAATTCAGATGTCTGTATGAATTGAGCGTGAAAAATATTTGGCAATTTCATTGTAGCTGACACAGTGACAACTAGTAAGTCTTAAACTCCATTGCAAGCACTACACAACAGTATTTGTGAAAATCATTATACACTTACCACTTAAGTATTGCCAATCCTTAGAGGTATTTGTAATTTAATCGAACCACTTGAAAAACTTTCTGCAACGTATTTCAGAAATAAGTGCTTGCTCAAGACGTTCAATTGATTACAATGCCACTGTGCGGACAAAACAACTAATATACGGTTAGTTAGTTAAGAAATAGCATCGCTACTTTACCCTACATACTACATACATAGTAACGCCATAGCAGTATTACAGACTTACTATGATACAATTACAGAAACACTGTAGTAACGTTAGAGTTGCTCCATAGTTAATACCATAGTAACAATATATATTACACTGCAATAGAGTTGTCACTATAGTAACATACTGGTACAGTAATCTACCATAGCGAAATGTACTACTCCAACGGAATCCTATCCCTATAAATAGCAGCAGATATTCGTCGCTAACAGATTCCGCATATCACAAAATCAATATCCATACTCATACTTACGCTGCTACTATGCAATAGCCATTTGATTCTACGGATCCCTATGACGACTATAGAGCCTATGACTGACCCAATTGCTCATATTTTACGAAATCTGTGACTCGTACGCGGAAAGCCATCCTTTGTACGCCTAATTACACAGTCTTAGCAAGATCTTTGTTATTTCTAAAAGATCGATAGTGCCCGCAATGGTACGACCAACTTCCACTTACATACCCCAAGTAACGACAATACTACTTATGAGCCAGCGCTATAGGTCGCATATTAAAATATGCATCGACACATTTCCAAGCTCCTCGAGCATATCCTGCTTCGTGGCCGCGGATAGTTTCGGGACAGACGCTCATAAAGCCACACTTGGCTCTGGGTGGTTAACGAGAAAACGTTTCCATTTACGTTACGACAGGCAAAACCGGGTTTCTTGCCCGGTTACGGCCGCGTTCCAATTTGCTGGCCGTCGTAACCGGCGGAAGAAAAAAGAAACGAGCATCTAGTCCACCCCGTTTGTTAATGTTAATTAAGTCACGACGATCAGGTATATAAATCCACGTTGCTGGAATATCAATGCGCCCACCTTCGCCGCCGGCATCCTTTTGCACCCGTGCTTGCATAATGCATACAGATGCCACTCGATTTCCCGGTTTCGTTCGCTCCTCAGCCTCGATTCGATTCGCCCAACGTTTTCGGGGCAGATATCGCTGTGTGTTAGGGGGTTTGCAGATCCCGCGACGCGCGAGATCAAAGGCGTTTCGCTGCCAGCCCTGCACCCCCCTGCCATGAAACATTCAACGCGAATGTAAAAAATATTGGGCCGATCGCGTTTTGGGCGCGATACAATCCCTCTCGGCCGTGATCGCGTGGCTTCCACGGGTTTATCTTGTCTCTGGTCCCTTGTTGAAATTCAAACGCCCCCGTAGAGACGGAGTTATAGGGTAATCGCGTAGAGAGGGGCATAGAAAGCCAAAGCAGCACTTGAAGGGTTGCTATCTCGATCCGAGGCGAGGATACCATCGTTCATCTCGCGATTAGTCGCGGTCTGGAGTAGGATTCATCATTAATCTCGTCACTTCTAATCCTCGCCATTAATCTCGTCATTCAGGCGTTTCTTTGGGAATGAGCATGTCGGTGTTTGTCATAGTAGTTATATTGAATTAATGATATCACGCAGAGTTCCCGAGGTGCTTAGTTCGTACTGCGAAGTTTGTATCACGGTAAAATCTATCAGCCTTTAATATAGGATATATAATTTTATTCTGGATCTGGATAGCATCTGGGTATCTTTGAACAAACATCAAAGGGCAGAGTTATCTCTCCCTTCGCTAATCAGACCCTCGGCATGTACTGTCTCGAGACGCTGGCCAGACGCTGGTCGCCACGAAAAGCCGCTGGTTTGAACTTTGCCAACGCGAAGTCAAGCCGTCTCTCAAACTTAGCGACACTGCCCGCTCGGTGTGTCACGCTGACCAAAATATCACTTTGCCCCTCGCGCATCCTTGCGACATAACGCGCACGTGCTCCTCTCCTGACTGGAATGCCTCTCGAAGCCACCCTCTCCGTCAACCTGTGACGATGTGTGTCCGTTAGAAAAAGATCGATACGCTGTCTGCCGAGTGGATACTTGAAAATCACCACCGAGTGGATGAGATTCATGAACGTTGCTCGAGCAGCTGTTGGACGTTTTACGGGCTTGAACTGGCTGCCAGGGGTGGGACGTCACGTGAAACTCCAACCAGTGGCAGTTAAGGGCGGCTCGCCCTCGCATCTCCGCACTTCTTGCCTCCTAGTTTCTCCGATCTTACATATTTCTTGCAGAAGCTACTGCCAAGGGTTAATTCTTTTGTCGCCATGGGTAGTTGCAAGGGGCGCTGTAAATACCCCTCCCTGGGGCACACGTTTCCACGTGTGCAAAACATAGAACTCACTCGAGACACCCATTTCCTCGTGTGCGATGTACAAGGTAGATTGCACTTCAGACACCCATTTCCACGTGTGCAATGTGCAAGGTAGAATGCACTCGAGACAACCATTTCCGAAGTGTACAATGTGCAATGTAGAATACCCTTGAGAAACCCATTTTCAGTGCGCTTCGCCCTTGTAAATGGACCCTTTTCAACGCCTTCGATACCGCCGTAGAAAATTATATCCCTTTCAGTTTTAATTTCTGCTGGGGAGTCTGGTAGAAGCTTAGAAATCGATCGGAGTGTTGATGGTATTATATTTAGTATCCAATTAGGAGAAAGCGGTAAGAGACTCTTCATAGTTTCGTTTTTAATAGAGAATGAAAGGAAGTGTTATTTCGGTTCAAAGAAATTTTTGCCATCGATCGGTATGTATTTTGGGTCATCGTTGATCCGTTACTTGTTTCACGCGATGCACATGTATTCGCACACCTCGCTAGGATGACGGAAATGTGACGCAACTCGGAAACTGCAATTTGTCGGCGGAGTGGTTCGAAGGCGTTTATTTCAGGCAGCATGATTTAACTGTAATAAAATCTGGAAAGCCCTGACTTTTAGGTCGCGACGGACCTCGAGCGAGGGAACGGCTGTATTCCGTCACGTACTTTCGATTTAAAAAGTTCAGTCGATTGCTGCTGGAATACGTGAAACAGCAATTGAAATCGCGTTAAGGGTGGATTAGATATTCATAAATTGCAGTCGAACCTCACTTTAAAAGAGAACCCTCTGGCATAGCTTATTTAATCCAGGAGTCGGCGGCAGGAAATTATAAAAATGCTGGAAAAAGGGGGGAAAGCTCGATTACTTCCTATCGCGAGTAAAATTGTACATTCCCCCGCGTGTTATTTTATGCAAATTATGTTTGATTCAAAGCGAAGTAGATATTATTAGCTGGCTAGACAGCTCGAAACGCGCGGCGCGCGCATTTTCTTTTCATAACGAAATTAAATCGAATTGCCCGTTCCGTTTCGTTACGCGCGCGATTTACTCCGAAATCGCCGGGCGCCTCGGCTATAAATTGCTTTCGATATTATATCATATAATGGAATAATGCCTGGCGTCGATGGATAAGAGTATTGAATGCGCGGTAAATTGTCATCGATCACGGCACCATTGTTCCATCAATCATGATTATTACGTTGACGCGAAAATAAACCGTCATCTGATATGTCGCCGTGCCTCTGAAAGGCCATTGTTCCCGTTCCATTGCAATTTCCATCATTACATCTTTCACGCGCCGTTATTACGCCTCGCCCCTCCGAAAGAAATTTCATTTCGCGATTCTCCACTTTCATACTCCACTCTATGTACCGCGTACTACGATATTTCAATCTACACAATCGGAGCGGATCCTCTTGCAATTAGAAGCATTGTTCCAGGGAATGAGAAGCCACTCGCGTTTCTTGATATCACCTGTATTTGCGATGTGTAAAACGCACTCCACTTGGAGAAATATATTATGTATATATATATATTCACTTAAAATTGAGGACCTTGCAGCGAGAGCGGTGTAGCTCCATTTTTTTTACAGTTTTTGAGTTACGACGTGTAATATAGGTAAAAAGAGCAATTTATTGCAAATAAATAAAAATAGAAATGAAAATTGATCAACTCAATAACAACTACTTGCTTATTGTGCGAAAATATATATTTTTTAATCAGTGTTCTCTTTTTAATGTTAAGTCAAAGCAATAATTTTATAAACAGTCTTTTCTAATTCATTCCAAGTTGGTAAAGATGGTGAATTTCTCCTCGCATGTCGCGTAAAGGACGTTTCTGCATTCGTTCAAATTCACTCGAAGCTTACGAATCCATCATGGTCGCCCGTCACGGACGACCGAGGAAATTGGTCCCCGTTGAAACGTTATTTCCAGAAGGAAGCGTGTACTTTTTCTCACCGCCACCCGTTCACCCGTTATTCCTGTACCTCTCGAAATAACTGCACCGAAATAAAAGCTTGTTCTCGTTAGCATGGAATCTTCTTGAAGGGCAACGCCGTGAAACAACGCCGTTACGCAACCTGTTCCCAAGGTACCTTGTCGAACAACGCGCTGAAGTCTTTGGCGCCGGGGGGATGACTTTTTATTACGTGTCAATCCTCTGGAGGGTAACTCTAGAACGATCCAGAGAGATCAAAAGAACGTAAACGCGTTGCAACAACGCGGCACGGTCAGGTTTCATTCTTTCGCGAGAAGCACGCATAAACCGAAATTCCTACGCGCTGTGGAGGAGAACACACTTTGAGTGCTCCGAAAGGATCTTTAAGAGAAATTTAACGTTTCCGTTTACATCTTTCTTCACACTCCCGAAGAAGGAATACTTAAAACTGTTGCCACGGGCATCGACGCTTAATAGCTTAAGAGGTAGCACAGTGTTATAGATTGCCAATAGCCGTTCAGTGTCCCACAATCGCCAAAGCAAACCATTCGAAGCAGCAATTCATCCGAAGTACTAAAGTGGCACAATGGGGGGTATCCTCCATTCGCTGCAACTCGAAAAACAGCCTTCCTTTTATCCGCGTTCTTGATTCTTCCTCCGAAGCATTGATAGCCAATCACAGCCACCGTCGTTCAACTCACTCTTTCCCAAACCAAGCGAATTAATTTCCACGCAGAAAGTGTACCGTGCCTTCCGTCCGAGCGTGCCCAAAGAAAACCCACCGGTCTCCTGAAAAACGATCTGTTTTTGCGCGCCACCGGGACACGTTGCGTCAGAATATGCGTCTTAAGAAGCACAATGAAACGCGATATTTCTCTTCCTCTCGAACGTATCGAGAGAACCGCAGATTTGTCGCGGATACGGTGGGAAGAGGGATCGCTGGCGGGGAACGGGGGTATGATCATTCGTTCGCGATTTCCGGCAGCGAATACGTTGAGTAGGATGTTCGAGCTAAAGGTAAGGCAGCCGGGGGAAATTTATTGGGCCGTCCGCGGTCCTGGGACGCGTGATTATTTGCTGGAGGCTGTGAATTTGTCGGTCTCGATGGCCGTGACAGTGAGAGGAGGAGAATATCAATCGCCTGGAGGAGAACTCTCGCGGTATTCGCTGCATGAAAACTTGCCACGTCCAGGACCCTGTTCTCGGCGTCCAACTTCCTGGCCCCCCTGAGAAACTTAGCCGGCCGCGTTCGCGATAATTCCTCCTCTAGAAGCTGGAGGGGGACGGACTTTGATTTGTGTCCGACGCTGGTCGATTATTATGCGATTAATTAAATGGAAAGAGTTTGGCGGGGAATAATTAGAATCCTGGTACCAGGGACCGTTCGATATCCTGGCCTCCTGTCGTTGATTGGATCATGAAGGACATCGATTTGGCGCAATTAATAGACAACTACTAAGTACCGTGCGGCACAGAGAATTCTAATTACGCAAAGGGAACGCGCCACGGCGACGCAATCAGCGTCCGAGATACGAACCCCCTGGTCCCCTCCTCGAGACGTTTCCTTTGCCACGGCGGAATCTAGATTACGAGGCCTGTTCGCGACAAAATCTTACCATTTTTCACGCTATCGCCTATCGATTCGGACACACGTGCCGGGCACCAGAGGTTTCCTCAGAGTTTTTAATCGCGCGGAAAGCACCGACTTCGCATACGCTAGTCCATCCCTCCCTCCTCCGTGTCGAGAGAATAGAAACTGAAATGATCGTGGCACGTTTCATGGGGGAGCCGAGTCGGCGCAGGTTTCGTTACCCCTTTGTTCGGCAATGGACGTCGATTTTCGATATGTATTCCTTCACGTGGCTCGTTCCCCTTTCAATTATCGGCGTTCCGTACGAAAGTCTCTCCCCCATGCAGTAAAGTGTATCGTTCTCTTACGCGTCCGCTCAACGCGTGACGCTTTTCGGTAAATGTTCTCCTTCCAATATGGGTGAATTCGAATTGGGATCTTGAAGGGAATTAAGTTCCTCGCCGAAGGGAAATGGGATTCGCTCGAATATGGGTGCCCTCCGTAGGTGATTCCGTTGAATGTTTCTTTTTTTTTTGCATCGATTTTCTGCTGATTTAAATCCCGAGGCCAAGTGGGACTATTTTACGTTTAATTCGATGGATAGTGCTCGATGCTTCTTTGTCTTCTAATTTCGATGCGAGCATGTCAATCCACTTGAATAATTAAAACGGCTACAATGATTTTTAAATGCTTTGCTCGGGGCTAAGATTGTAGGAAGGTTAATTCTAGAGTCAAGTCGATGAATACATGTGCATATATTAGTCGTATCGGTTCGCGAATTAATATATTCCGCATTGTACGTGGAGCTTTGCCAGCGTGTCGCGAAAATGTTTGCACTTTTCAGCTCGCTAAATTTACGCCTCGTATTTAGGAGGTCGCTCTTATCTGTTCCGCGATAATGTATCGCGCGGCGCTCACCGCGATTCAGAGATTATTGACTTGTTTCTGAAATAAAATCGGAGGTGTTATCGTAACCACACAGTTATTGCAATGACCGGAATTTTTTTGTTCCCGGTGAGCAACCTTTGAGCCTCGTTCCCAACTAAAATACACGAAGTATTAATGCACCCTTTGACGCACATTGTATTTAAAAAGCGATCTTTTTTCACCAGTTTGCGCGTACGTTTGACGGTTCACATCGCAGACGCGGGAACATGGCCCTATATTCTACAGCACACATGTTACGCTCTCGTTTATTTTCGTCGAGTATCTGGTCTTATCGAAGAAAGTCGCGAACTCGGGTCGCGGCGCGCTATTATCTCATTATCGCCTGTTTACCACCGTCGCTTTTCAACGTCGTCGCAACGACGCATGCATGAAGCTGGCACAAACTCGCGCGCAAATTTCAGCCGGAGTTCAAAGCAGTCATTAGAGTTGCTGTAGGCGAGCGAAACGAAATTAGAGGGTCGCGTATCAAACTACAAAGGGGATGATCGTCGACCAACGACGCTTCCCCCTTTTCCATCAACTCTTTCCTGTTTCCCATTCTCAGCCGTTCTGCTCGTCCCCAGCGAGGCGAGTTGCCTCCGTAAAATCCGGATACATCCTCGCCGGTCGCATGAAATCGGAAAATAACGAAGACACTTCCTACATAACTGGAGTGCGCTGATTGCCAGGGAAATTCTGCTCGTTACGCGACTATACAGCTGCGATATGGAACATGAAATACACGAGTCAGAAGACGCTATTAGGTGCGACATGCGAGTAGATGCTACCTGGGGCAGAGTCGAAGTAAACCCAGAGAGCAGAAAAGTCTAAACACAATCTGTTTGAGTTCGATCACTAAAGTTTAACCACATAGAGCTTAGCCAAGTGGACATCTTAACTACCCGTGCTATAGCCATCGGTGCAGTGGTTTCAGAGTCCACGTGGAACTGTATATCCCCAGCTTAACGACCATAATAAATAGAAAGAAGCAAACTACGGTTCTTCATCAGCCTCTCTGAAGCAGGCTTGAACTCGATGCCCCACAATGCTGTGACGTGACGTTTAGATACTCGTTTGAAACACTCCAGTCGCGATTCAGTCTCACAGCCTTTGATCCTGCTCTTGTTCAGAGCGAAAATGCGTGTTTTCTGTTTGCCCCGTGGTTCCGCGTATTCGATACATCGCCGCTCCCTCTGACTAATGATCGCGTGTCCATCCTCGCCTCTGCACGGTATAAATCTGGCCTTAGATCCGTCTGCTGGGGCCAACGGCACAGAACAGAGAAATAGAGGACCGGCTGACTGATGCGTCGAATTCCTCCACCAAAACACAAAAGCGATGTCCGCGTGCCGCGGATCAAGCGAAATGGGAAATTAAGTTGGACCGTTCTGCCGCGGGCGGAGTGTTCTGCTCTGATAATTCCGAGGCTATTCAATTAACCGAGACATTCCCGCCGGGCTGATTCTTATTTAGGGCCAAGCGATCGCGGAACGAACTTAGCCAGTAGTCGCGGGAAAAGGGACGTTTTGGGTTGAATTTATGGAAATTGTTGATGGAAGGCATTGTCGGGTTTGGAGAATCGTGAGATGTAAGATACATGGTCCGATTCACTTTCTGGGTACAGCTCTTCGTATTTTCTTTGGAGTTGCAGCGCGAATACACCAGCTCGCGAAAAGAAAGCGTAGAACTGAAGCCTTCCCCTGGTGCGCTTCCCTCGGAGGCGATTTGCGTGGAAGTTTCCAGGAAATTTACCACGGAATCGATAATTTTTCAGCGCGAGCTTACGCGCGCGGTAGCTGCATTTTTCTCGGTGAAAATAATAATTCAGGTTTTCCCCCCTCTGGCGTTATTAGTCTTCCACTTTTTTTCTTTCATATTCGAGGAAAATGTAGTTTGAAAAAGTGATGCCGGCGCGTGGATGAAAAATGCAGCGTGAACGGCCAACGATCGCATCTCGCGTTCGTTGCATATTTTCCTCTTGTTCGACGAACGCTTCTCTCGCGCGTTAAGTGGCTGCATTGTGTACGCGTGCAAATGAAGAAACGAAGTTGCGTGCGGAGCGTCGACGGCGCGTATTGTTCCGCTCTAATAATTGCCCTCGGAATCAATTGGGCGGGACGGAAAGGTTCTGCCACGCCGACAATGATTTAGGAGCTCGCTGGACTCTGTCTCCGACTTTACTATGGAATGCGAGAACTTAATGAGGTGACAGCCTCGCGTACCGCGCCCATAATGCAATGTCGAAAATCATTTAGCTGAGATTTCCTCTTGCACTCAAGCTGAAACACGTGGAAAGAGGATCATCCGTAGTCTCTCGCGAAGCTGCGTCATCGTTTTTGTGCGAGGAAGTCGCCATAGAGATTCTGCCAGTCACGTAAAGGGTGAAGGAAAGCAGAGGTACTTCATCAGAAATGACACCACTCATTAAGAATGAATACTCCTTGGTGTATAACGCGTACTTCGTCAAGATACTCCGAAATAAGTCTCGTGGACCAGCAGGATAATTGCCCCAAAACATTTTCAATCCGTTCTAGTCCTCCGGTAGGTACTTTAATATCCATTTATATCCACGACGCCAGTTGCATTAGAAGACATTCTGTATACCTCAGCTTCCGTTCGTCATGCTTGCCCCGAGTTGTTCAGTTTTTCTTGTGCCCCAACTCGGCGATATACCGCGGATCTGTACGTACCTATTTACTTTGCATCGTGAACAGATGCCACGAGTGTCGGAGAGCGGGTAATCCAAAGTGATGAGGCTAATCTGCGCTATTAACGGTATCGTCCGGTTCGATGGACCTCTGCTTTCGCGCACTCCTGCTTCGGCACACCTTTTCGGCTGCGCAGGACGAGATACGTGGGCCACGTGTTCAACGACCACGAGTGCGCAGAGATGCCAACGGCCTACGGGAACTATAACGCGGCTAAATGGATCGTGTAAACACGATCCAACTTGGCGAATGCAATTCCTTGGAAAATTCATAGGGCAAAGGGGTGAAACGTTAAAACGATCCGCGCGTATAGGCTCAGCCCTTTTGCGCGCACACGTGCAGGAGCCTCTGTTTCTGTAGAATCGCGGTGGCCCAATTATCTTGTCGGCTATGAATTACGTACAGTCTTCTGCGCGGCGGCATCCTTGGCGAGCGCCGTATAACGAAACTTTCCGTATATTTCGCCGGCAGCTAGCTTGCCGCTGGTTGCCGAGCGAGGAAAAAGCAACGCCCGGTCGCTGCACGAGAATGTTCCATCGCGAAATTTCTCTTGCTACCCCCGGACGAAAAGTTTCTTGCAACGCGACCGACCCCTTCGGCGACGGTAATGCGTTCCGTGGCTAGGATCCTTGAAAAATGGTCACGAACATTAACGGTTTATAAAACGTAACCTTGCTGCTCCTTGGGATAGTTTCCGTCGACGGGAAAAAAGATGATCAACGGAAGTTTGTGGCCTGCCACGCGGAAAGCACGAGTTTTTGTTTCGCCAGCGATGTTAAATCGTACGTGTGGCCCACGGTCAGTGCTTAAGTAGGTGATGGTTTTAAGCCACGTTCCTGCGTGTGTAACGAGTGACATTGAATGCACTTGTGTGGCTGGCAATCGATAGTTTGCAGTGCACGTGAACCTGTACATCCATAGTCAATTGTCGATACAGATATTGACACTCAGAGATGCAGAGATTAAGGGGCGAAGAAGCAGAGACGCGACATCTGGTTCCAAATAAGTTCACTTACTTGAAGGAGTAGCCTGAAGGTGCAATGATACAATAGTCCCCTTCCAGCAGATAAATACCTATCCCGGGGACATGGTTCGAAGAACTTGGCTTCCTCGATCTCCTTTTAAGAATCCCACGAGAAGGTTCTGTTGGGTGGACAAACTAAGTCATTACGAAGCATAAGCATTGTTCTCGAGTTTAATCTCTTTATCAGCACGTGGTTGGCACGCCGCCAATCGACTTTCTCCTCCACTCTGGGACGATCTACGATGCCCTCGCCTTGTTTTCATTTTACTCGTTTGCACCCCAACTTGCGCGAGTCCCACGGGTCCATACGAAATCTCTCTCAAACTACAGACCACGATCCTACTAGATTCTCAAAATTGAACGCATCAGCTTTCCGTTCGACGATTAAAGCGCAGAGACGTCGAATCTTCGCAACAGACAAGCCCAGGTGAACAAAGTAGCGCCCCCTCCTTGCCGATCGGAAGTGGGATCGCGAGCACAGGAAAACGGTCGCGGTCCAGTGTGATTTATGCGTTCGATCGGGCAAGGAGAGATTTATTGGAGCAGGTTCGGACGGCGATATTTTTTTCCGCGGAGCGGTCGGCGCGATCCATTGAGCGTGAAACCACGTGGCTGGCGCCGGGCCAATGCTGAGTTATGTTTATAACAACGTATTACAGATTCTACGTGGGATTCACCTCGCGTGCCTCGTAACGGCGATACTATGCGAGCTCTATACGACACGACGCGACACGCCGTCACGAAATCTTGGATCGCCCAACCTCTGCCAGCAGGCATTCCGTAAGATCCCGTGCCCTCCCCTTTTTCTTCGCGTGCTTCGGCGTGGTTTTGTTTGGCCGGCCGCCCGACACAACTCTTTCTGCATTCCCCCCCAGTTTTCCTTTATTTTCCCGCGGATATTCACAACTCGGACACACGCTGGCCCGAGGCTCGCGTAAACAGGCACTTGAATGATTTGGGAGCAGAGTTGGGCATTATCCGAATAAAAAAATATTCATTATTCTAGAATAACTTGATTTTATTCGAAATTTTTATTTGAATAATGCCCAACTCTGTTTGGGACTCAGAGTCAGTCTCGAGTCTTGGTCCGTAATCATTGTTTCGTGTGCTTTCAACCAAGTATCGGGGACCTTCTACTATTTTCGTAGAATAGAGTCTTCCGTAAATCTGTGGGATTATAACGTAGGTATCTACTAGCTGCCTTCGGTGAACAGTCAGAGGAGAATTCCACCGACCAAGTAACATCGCAAGGAAGCTCCTTCGAGGGGCACCGAGTTTCGCTCATCGTCCGACTCCCCGCCTCGATGCATTCATTCTATCCCGAATAATCCCTGAAAGATGCTTAAAGTTTATTCCCGAGCAAGTTCGCTTTAATCCTATTAGACGGTCTTAATGTTTCACTTTCCGACTGCCTGGCACCTCCTTCCGGTCCGCTCCGATCCCCGATGCGTCACGCTATACGGACGCTTGAAAATTATCGGCCGCCTTTACCCATCGACATCCATTCGGGAAAATATGCCAGGAAAATCGCTCGTAGCTCCTCGATGGATGTACAAATTGTATCGTCCGCCGTAATAAGAGCCTGGAAGTGCGAGTTACCGGCGCATTGCCGTGCTTAAAAATAGATGGAAGAATGGTGTGTCGGTGGAATTGGTATTGAAATTTAAAGGACGCGCGCGTACGGCGCTTGAATGGATAAGAGCGAGTAATCGCCGCTGGCTGGCGACTAATAATGAATGTTAATTTCTAACGGGCAGCGCGCCGTTCAATTTCAATTCTTCTGCCCACCTCTGAGCCTTTTCATGGCTCATCCGTTCGGCCAGGTACACATCTCGTGTAATCGAAGGGAGCGTTGCCGCGTATCGATTGAATTATTTCGGTGCACGGCGTGGTTACGTAAGGCAGCGGGGCTGTAAAGTTTTGTCGCGTTACACACTAAACAGTGTTCCCGTCAAGTGTGCGCCGTGGGGAAGCTGGGTTGCTCGTAAATTACAAAATTAAATTACTTTCGTAAGGCTATCGGTGCGCCGTCGGCGATACACACTACCGTTCGTTACATAAAATTTGCATACATTCAGAATATCGCGCTCCTTTGCTTTCCCGAAGCTCTATCGGGAATATAAATTCTGCCTGATTAACGTCCGATTCATTGTGCCCGTTATTTACGGAAAAACTTGCGGCGACTCATTTGTGGGAAATATAGGCACTGTGGGAAAGCACGGGTAGATCAATTCTATTGTTCGCGCAAAATTTATGGATCTGTCAGTAATTGGAAAGCATTTGGAGGCTAAAGAAGCAGTCGCTCTGCTGCACTTTCAGTATTCTTAAAGGAATGATTTGTCAGGCTACTGCAGATATTCAGAGATGCTTTGTATTTGGAATCTACTTACAAATTTATGAGCTGCAATTCTTCATACACTGTAGAGGGTATTTAAACTCCTCGGAACCCGAGTGTAAGCTAGAAAGTGAAACAGAACGATGTAAAATTGATCGCTAATATTCTGAAAAATTAAGCGAACACTTTATCCTTTAAACGCCACTTCTATAATCCCACCGTTGACGACTAATCAGCTTCGTCGAAGTGTATTGTCGCTGCATTGCTCGGAGTACTTTCCGGTGACACGCTGTTTCCCAATAATCGATGGATGCGCGAGCGAAATTCTGCATACGCTTTAAGGATTTACCTAGGGTCCGACACCTACCCGCCCCTAAACTGTCCCGCTGCACTATTTCCGTCGCCTTTGGGTGCTGTCGTAAAAAGACGCGTGGACGTGTATTAATAGATCGCCCGAGTACGCATCCCTGGTGACATCGCGTACCATCGAAATTCAGCCAAAACCGCAGCGTGAATTTCTCTTATGCAACCTTCGGCCAATACGCGGCAGCGCCTGATCGGCACGCGGAAGGCGAGCCGGCGTTCGGATCCGAGAAATCCACCGGAAACCTCCTCGCGATAAACTCGGGAAACATGCGATTCATTGTTATCAAAGTGTTATACACTAACTTCGCTAATGCACTTGCTCCTTGTCTGTTTCAGAATCACGAGTATGGCGGGTACGGAGACGAGCCACGACGCAAAAGGTACATAAAACAATCCATTCTAATCGTTTACGTGTAATTGCAGAATCGTAGTTTGTGAATTTTCACGAAGGTGCATTGAGATGATTCTGGTAGCACGTTATAACGTAAGTGTGCTCAGTTTGGCGCTTTGTCCTGAAAATCTGCGAAGATTTAGTTAAGGTGGTATGCAGATGCGGGAGTTTCTTATATTTCGGTTAAATATTAGTTTATTCAACGATGGAGAACGTAGGGTGTGCGATCTTTTAATTACTTTACGCGGTGGTAGCCATGAATTTCGTGGTATTTATTAATACGATCATACTAAGCCCTCTTCCTTCTTCCCCAGCAATAGCTCTCATAATATCGCGTTGCTTGGGCCCATTAGCTTCCGCACCAACTCGCTTCGTTCGACAAAGTAGCTCGACTCGCGTGCTTGGTTAAACGATTTATTGCTCCTTGCCGATCCTCCTACCGAACAAGATACATTCAAAATTTCTAACTACAATAACAGTATCGCGGAGTTTATTACACTGCGATTAACCGCGCGAGAAATACGAATCGCCGAGCACGAAACAGAAAAGGGAATGAAAGAGGCAGGCCAGTGCAGATGCCGGGGCGAAATGGCCGAAGTGCAGAACAGATTACTCGTCGTGAAATTTGACCATAAAAGGGAAGCACATCGTTGGCTCGAAAGGGCAGGAACTTAAAACTGGGGAAAGGGTTTAAAGGACACAAAGTTTGAACGGGGGAGGGCCAATGGAAGGCTTAATGAACTTGTACCTTAAGCGAAGTGCATTTTTAATTGTGCTGTTCGATGGCCGGGGGACGCGTGCTGCCCAGAACGGAATTGGAATTATCACGGTGCAGGTGTTACTTGGCGATTGGTGTTGCACGCTGCATCCAGCTGCATTCCCGTCAAATGCAACTGCATCTCCCAGTCTGTGCCACCCGTAAGATGCAGCAGCGACGATCGCGCTCGGACGAAAAGTTAGCGCGAGCAAGTTCACCGAGCGGATATCGCTTGATATCGAATTCCCGCCGCTCTGAATCACGCTTAACGCTCGAGTTAACTTCTTATTATTAGACTTGGCCCGAGCTGAGGAAGGAGGCGGGTTCGGATCAGTATGAAACTTTGGTGACCGTCTGCGACGTTTTAATTAATTTCGATGCATGCCTCGCGCTACCCCCACCCTCCTCCCGTTATCACCAGCCAATTGCACGCTCGAGCCATCGTTGCAACGATGTCGCCACTCGGGAAATCGATAGGAAACGGCTGCGTCCCCAGATAATCAAACTGCTCGTCGTGGGCTTTTTAAAAGGACTGAACGCAGCTCGATTTCTGTATCTACCTCTGAATTTGGGCAATTTACAGAGACACTTGTCATTGCGGTAAGAAAGTGGATATTCCTTTGTTACACGATTATCGAGCCAGAGATTCCCTACACCTTTGTTGGAAGTCGAGGTTCCATAATTCCGAGTGGAAGCAACAGATTCGCGGGGAATTGGTCGTTTTGAATTGCAAAGAAAAACCCGAGCACGGTGCAACGGTGGCGCGCCTCTTTCCCTCCTCGCGGAAAAATGGTAGGCAGTTGAATTCCCAATCGGTTGCAAAGCGAGACGGAAGAGAGAATGGCATCGAGGCAGGTCCATGAAAAATGTATAGCTGGCACATCTATCAATAGGTGCTTCCCTTTCGTTGTACCTACCGCGCTGCCGCGTTGAATCTCGCAAGGAAATTACCAGCGTACAATTTTTCCTCCGTTTCTCTTCGGGGCCAGTAATCGAATATTCGCGCCCTCGACGAACCCCTTCTCTCTCTTTCTCCCTGTACCTCCGATTTAATGAAAAAAAAGAGCAAGAGAGAGAGAGAGAGGAAAAAAATTCGCCAACTGTGCACTGGCTGATGCAATTTGACTGGGATTCACGGCGTTCTGTTCACCGGGAAATGCAGAATTTCTCGCAGCCGTGACTACGCGAGAGTCGCGTCAAATTAAATCGTTACAATTATATGACAACGCTCGGGCGGGGGTTGGGAAATGAGGGCTATAGTAACCTAAGCCGTGCGACATTTTCTTGAAGGAACTTTAATAATATGTTTCTGGTTTTCTTTTCCAGAGAAGACAATAACACACCAAATCACGTTCTCCTCTTCACAATTATCAACCCAGTCTACCCCATCACCGTGGTGAGTGTTCCTTGACAAATCTCTTACGAGCGCTTCCGCGATGTCGAAACACGCCTGTTTCGCGTACGATCAAATATGCCGAGCACTCGAAGCGATCGTACCTCGTGTCTCGCTCGCGAGCTTTCGATGGGCACAAGTCCCGGCGATTCGCAGACGCCCTCTCGCGAATCGTCGAACGCGCGCTCGCGGACGCGGCACACAGTGATATCGATACGTACTATGGGTTGCGGAGTAGCGATGGGACCAAGTACAGGGTGTCCGCTCTGAAATCAAATCGTTCCCCGCTACTACCGTCGAAATACAACACAACAACAGACCGAAAAGAAACAAACATCAGAAGACAGTAATTTCACACGCAGGCGTCGACGGTAGACAACGCTGTCGCCAGAAAATCACATTATCGATTTGAAAAAAGGGCGACAGAATTGAAACAGAAACAGGGAATTTATCGAAAGGAAACGTTGGAGGGAGGGGGGCAAAAGTGGTCGGTAAAACGCAAGCACCATACAGGTCTCACAGGCCGTCGGCACTGCATTTTATTTCTGTTTTGCGCCAATAATAGATGAGCTCTGTCGCTGTTTCTGTCCCACCGGATGGTCGATGCTTGCACGATCTGGCATTGTTCACGCTCCGTCCATTCGCGAGTCCTCGCTCTCGCATACCTCTCCGGTCACAATGCTTATATATCTCTCTCTTTCTCTTTCCTTGCTTTTTCTGCTACGTTTTGTCCTCTCCCCACCTCTCTCTCTCTCTCCCTCGTGTTCTTTCTTTTTTGTTGTTGCTGCTACGTTCGTTTGTTATCTCCACGGTGGACGCACTAATTAAAGAGCGTCTAAACCCTCTGAAGGCTTTTGAGCGCGCGCACGCAAGGAATCGCTGGTGTTCCCTCGCGTTCCTCTCCTTTCGGCAAAATGCTTTTTGCCCGCCTGTTTCTCGCGAGCATGCGCCCCGTTTTTCTCCAACCCCGTCCACGCTCCCTCGAACCCGGTAATGGAAGCTGCGTCGGTTTCACTTTAATTACCGCCAGCGATCTCCGCGAGGCCGTCAGCCAATTGAAATTTTAATCTCGCCGCGGCCAAGACACGGCCAGAGTCGATTTACGCGCTCGGCCCGGCGAGCGAGACAATTCGGTCCACGAGCGTGTCGAGTCTTTCCCTCGGCGCTGCTCAGTTCCACGGGATAACGTTCCCAGCGCCGAGAGCCTCTGCACCGCGATCCCCGGGAACGGGAATTAATGGCGCGTAACGTGGACACGGAGGAACAGCAGATTCTACCGGGAGAGATGATAGAGACGCGACGGTGATTCTTACCATTCCTCAAAGCTCTCCTTTTCGAGGGATCGCCGAAAGAACCTCGTGCAACGGTGGAAGGATTTGAAACGCTTTGTGCTGACGATTCGCCCGGTGTGTTTATATTATAGACACCAGAATTAAGAGAGGATTGAAGTACCTTCCGGGAGAAGTCCCAGACCTCGTGGTTCGGTAGCCGTGATGATTTCTCGCGGGATTCTTGATTCTCGAGACGCGCGAGGGATATGGAAAAGCAATATTATGCTCGAACGGCGGCGATCCTATCGGTGTTTTCTCAATATCTACTGTCGAGGAGATTGATTCCTTGCGTCGAGCTCGCAGTGACGTGCAAATTATTCCAATAATTCCGTGTGCTCGAGCAGCAGTTGCTTGTCCACCGGTCGATAAACGTAGCCAGTGCGTCGCATACCTTGCCGCCGTAAATCGCTCCTCTAAACACCCTACGTGCAGCTCGAATTCCCGGCGATTTGCTACGTTTCGCGAAAGCACTCCGGGGCGATTCGACGAACAGCCTCGTATCGCGCGAAAGAAAACGCACGGAAAAGCGAGAGAGCCGCCTCTATTTATCATCGCGCCGCGGCGGAATTTATTAGAAGCGGTGTGCGGCGCGTGACGTTTGCTTTAAAGCCTGATGCACGCTCGAGCGCGTGCGCTTTTAGTCTCGCGGACGAGCTATTTGCCTATTTCTCACAGGCCGAGCGCTGCCCGCGCGGTATTTTCACCGCGATTGAGACGAATAAGCCGATACATCATCGTATTACCGGGAATTCATCGGAACGGTCCACGATCTAGAGCTTCGGGCCGCGGGTGTGCAACAAATTGAATATACAGGGTGACCCTTGATTCGGAAGGTAGTCTACTTCGTTCACCCTCTGGCGACTGTGAAATTCACCTTCCCTTCCACCGACATCCCGTATCTACATAAAGGAGCCCCAGCGCGCAACCATATTTCAGTTCGCCCATTCGCGACTTTTTCAAGTACGCGCGACGACTCGCGACAAATTTCAAAGGCGCCCGGTATGAAATAAGCCGGTGCCAGGTTTTCGACATCGCTCAAAAGAACGACCGCCATCGATCACGCGGCCCGATGCACGTGACTCGACTACGAACACACCCGCGAATGCGTGCACGTACACGCGACTCGGACGGTTTATATATTATACGCGGATCCTTACCGCCGTTCGCCATCGGCCAGATCGAAAAGCCCCCGTCGGAAGCTGTACATAGCCATGAATTTTCGCGCGCTTTAATTCCAGCGATAACTCACCCACACCGCCCTCCCGGTTAGAGTCAGCGAATTAAGATTAACACCTTGGCCGCGTGAAAATCAAGCGCGCTCCTGCCCCGTGGCCACCGCGAGTTGGGTTTCGCGCCGCGACCGTCCAACTATATCACCGCCGCGGGCAGCTTGATGGCTGTTATTTTAGAATGGCGGATCTACGTTGGATTTATACGGGGCTGTTTGCTGTTGGCGCGTCACCGATGGCCAGCCCGCTCGCTGCCCCAATGGAAATATTTTAATTGGCCGTGGACCGCCACGAGCGTCCGTCAGCCGCGGGGCTGAGCGTGCATTAGTCGAAGATATCCACTGTGAAGTGGTTAACGAGAGAGCTGCCGCGCGTTTCGCTGATTTGCAGCGGAGAATTCTATTTGGAGCATCGATGCTCGCCGAGCGTGTATCCCGCGGTGCGTGGCTGTGTGGGTCTCTTCCCGTTTCAGCTATTATAACGACGTTCGATTGAATTTTATTAGCTCGCAGTGCTTTCGTGATATTTTATAAGCGAGGAGTTGGTGGTGGATTTTTAATCACTCGCGTGTTTAGCCCTGGCTCACCTGTGCCGAGTCCTTGCAAGAGGTTTGATTGGAAGTGGTTTACGAGTGTGACAGAATCAGCCATGCTTTACGAGGGTGGTAGGTACTGGGGTTAGACGAGGGGAATCGTTGTCTGCTCGGTGGAGCAAGATAGAGGCGCGTAAGGGTCCCTCTTTGCCTTCCAAGCTAGGACCGTTTTCCATGCAGTCATCACTCTTGGATTGAACATCAATTTTTCACGCATCTTGCCTACCGAAAGTATCACCAGCTTAACATAGGGTGGGCAAAACCGTATGCACTATACGATTTTGCCCCGATCTAAAGTAGCAACAATAGTATTAAGTTCTATCCACCGCGTAATGAGCCTCGGAACCAAACAAATTTTGTCTCGAACATTTCTTCCCATCTCAAAAATTATTTATACAGGTTTCCCCTATGTATCTTCTAATTAAAACGCCCATTTAGCGTCTGGTATCGAACCTTTCCACATATCTCTGCATCTGAAAGCTTAACCAAGTTGACGACTATTTTATTTCCACATCCAGAGAGGCAATAATGCAACTCGGTAATTGTCACTTCGGTTATTAAAAGCCCATCCAGCTGTTTCTGTCCCTCTCTCTCTCTCTCGCCCTCTCTCTTAGTCGCAACGCTTCGAGTCCTTCCGCGCGCTGAAGTTGAAATTTATTCAACGATATCAAGTGGCATTTAAGGCACGTTACCCGAATCATTAAGACGCTTCCCATCCCCGGTTCAATTTACTCGTTTCGGCCGTAATTCGCGGGGCGAAATGAAGTTCTCGAGGAGGAACTGTAAGCCTCTCCACCGCGGCAGAGTGACACGAGTGCAGAATTATATTCCCATACGTGGTAGCGGAACGCTCCGTCGCGGTTTTCGTATACATACAAGCCGCTGACGTATTTAATGCCCACGACCTACTTCTACCGTCTGCCGAGAGAAAGCTTGTCTCTCGGATCGCCATTTCTTATGCATTCCCTGCCGATTCCTAACTAACGCGAATCCGAAACTTCCGGGGGGCAACTCCGCAGCCACGGTGCCTTTGCATTCCAGGCAAAAAGCCGCTGAAATTCGCGGTGGATTCGAGTCACCGTACAGAGGAGGCGAATTTGCAAGTGGCCATTAGGAGACTGTGACTAAAGAAGCCGGGTTGCGATTCACAGAGAGGATGAAAGCACCTAAACGGAGAAAATTTGTTTCTACGGGAAAGATGGGGTACACCGAAAGATTTCGCGGTCCGTCGAATGAGACTTACAGATCACGAGATTCGGTCCGAAGAAAATTCGACTCAACTGTCGCGTTTGCGAGGAACTTCCCCTCTACCTTCGACACCCGTGAAATAATTGAGTGTTTGCCTTTGAACCGTTAGCGGAGGAGAAAAAGCGACCGGGGTAAAGAACGCGGTACCTACTCTGTTTCCAATTTAAACACACTTCTTCCGCTGAGCCGGTTCATTCTTCGCTAGTGTAAACGGCGAACGCCAGTTCCACGTAGTTTAAAGTTTCCCCACGCTTTTCCCTCTTTCGCGCGCGACCAATTGTCGGCACGACGAGGGGAGCGCCGGGGAGTTAGTTTGCTGAGCATTTTCCACAATTTAAATAGAAATCTAGGAGCGGGATCTTGTTACCGCGCGTAACTGTATCGCCTCGTTTCAATCGCCGTTCTAGAGCTGCACGGTCAAGAAAGCTCGCGGGGACTCAACTGTATACCGCTACCAATCTCGACTCGCGTTTAACCGACCGGTACCCCGCGTCTTTGCTGCTCTGCTCAACGTCTCGCGTAACGTTCCATCGACGTCGTGGAATCTAGGGTGACAGGGGGACAGATCGTTTCGTGTTGCGTCAACCTGGAAATCCTTTAAAAGGAACTTTTGTCAAGTGGAAGAGATTCGAGAGAAAGGGGGCCGCGAGTGTGGTTGAGGATTTCGTAATCACGTGGAAATCATGGACAGAGTCGGGGATTCGAGGTGGTACAGGATGGAATATGATTCAGGGGAGCGTGTAAGTCTGGAGAAGTCTTTTTGATTGAAAGGTAGCGTGTCGTTTTCACGATGAGGACGTACGTGGAAGTTGAAGAATCGAGGCGGGATGGTAGGCTACGAGATCCTCTGTGCTAAAAATCGGCTGGCACGGTCGATTGCAATTTAAAAGAGCGCACGGTATTGTGGAGGATCGAGAGCGGTTCTCGTGGACTTTCAAAGGATCGAAGTTTTGAGGACAGGCTCCGAGCACTTTAAGAATGTTCAGGGGAGGGCAAATAAAAAGGGGAAGAAGCTTCTTCCCGATGTTAGGCTCTTCTGCTTCCTTTACCTCCCACTTGTTTTCCACTTATAAACTACTTTCCCCAGGCAGATTCTTTTGTACGCCGAACTTGTGACGCGGGAACCATGCTCGCATTCGGAGTATAATCGAATCATACCTACGTCGTCGTCGTATGATCACTGCATGGGATAAAGATTAGGTACTTTATCCTTGTTTTTAATTAATCTTCACCCTTCTCCGATCTTTGTTTCATGGAAACTCACTTTCTTCGAACGCCCGTTATACTAGAGCCTAATTGAAAATATATTATTGCTACTAACTCAATTTCGCAAAAAATGTGGGTTAGTCCGTTTTTGTTTTCAATGCCTCAATTATTATTCTACCCTAATCTCTATCAACAGCATTTCTACGTTACACTTCGCGCTGCCCGTTGAACAAGATTCTCCTACCTGGAGCACCGTCTCTGCTCGTCAAGACGGCTCGCGATTAAGATAAATCACCGTCGCGACGCGCTGGCCGCGTGGCACTTAGATCCAGTCCACCGAGGAAACCCTCCTGCTCTGGTATCGGAACGTTCCCGAAAGAGAAGCCCGCGACAATCGCTATGACACACGGCCGAAAATGACGAAGCGGTTGCACAGTGTCGCCCTCGCCGTCCTCCAGATAGGCGGATAATTAGGGGGAAGCCGGCATTATTTTAGAGCAGCTTGCCGCCACTGTCCCATCGTAACTCGAAACATCGCGATAAATTGCCGGGGCGATGAGATAAACGAGAGAGACCCTCGAAATAATGAAAACCCCGGGAAAACGAGGCCGCTCTCCGCCGCGCGGAAATTTATTACGCGCGATAATGAATTTCCGCGAGCCTCGGCTCTTCTTGCGCGTCGCTCCGTCTCCCCACGGGTTTCGTTTATTAAGGTGTATTAGGTGGCCTCGTAAAAACTATTTCGCGACTTTTTCCGTGACGCGTCGTCGAGCTTTCTTAACGAATCCACCTGCTACGATTATTCCTTAATTCTTTATCTTTGCCATATTATTCCCCAATTTCGATAATGGACTCGCTTCTCGTTTTACACTCTCCCTAACAATTTCCTCTCAAGTAGGTCGCACTCTTTCACTAGCTGCATAAATTCACCCGTAACATCTACGATCATCGCCCGTTTTACACCCCCTGCATCACTTACCAAATGACCGAATATTTTCCACGAAATGCCTCGACCACTCCTCCATCGTCATCACTTCTCGCCTCTGGGAGCGAAGGCACCGCGTTAATTCGCCCGAATATACGGCCGCGCGGCACGCGGCTTAATCACGCCGCGGCGCACGATTAAGCGACAAATTCGCGCGGGCCACGCGTCTTCGCGCGATAATGTTCAATTACGATCGGTCACGCGAGTCCCACGCGAATCCTTCCGCTGCCGATTCGGAGGTGTGCGAGTCAGCCGGTAGCTCGACGTAGGTGCTGGTGGCCGCGGTTCCCAAAACGGCGGATTATGTACTCCCATCGGGCGTAATTGATACGCGCGCGAGCGGAACGGATATATCGCCGGGCTCTCGAATATAATAATCGCGCGGTTCGTTCGCCGTTGGAGTCGATTAAAAGTAAACGCGTGGTAGTGAATCGCGGAGCATCGACCGTGGCAAGCATTAATGGGCTCGCCGACGACGCCGAGGGTGGCGTATTGTTGCCGCCGTTCCAGCTGCTCCGAGCGCGTTTTGATTAATGCTGCCGCGAACGTATCGCATCCTACGCCAAAGATCCTCCCTATTAGTCGGCCAGGAATGAATCGTTCGGCGAAACGCTCTTCTGGAGGGATCGGTTCCCTTTCTCCTCTAATTGACAAGAGGAAGGCACGAAGATGCGACGGGAAGGGGGGTTTGCTTCGACTTTCGAGCGATCCGGGGACGCGATAAATCCGATGCGGAAGGATTAATTCGACGGTCGGTGAAACGCGAGTTAACGGCCGGTGTCGCGTTACGATTCGTTCCCTCGAGTTTCAGGAAGTACGGAAATTTTTCCCCGTCCCTCTCCGCCGCGGCCGCCCCTCCGACCACCGCTATGCTCGTTCCATTTTAACGACTCTCCAACAGTGACCGGGGATAGGGTGTGGTTGAAGTAGCAGTCAGGAAAAGTGGTAGGCCGTGTTTGAATCCATCAAGCTGTGCTCTTTTTCCGGCTCCGGTCGATAATCGATAAACCGCCCGCCTTTCCCTCTGCTCCTTTCTCCGCCGCTGTCTTTTTTGTTACACCTCGAGGCGGATGGGTGTGCAGGGATAAAGAGAGACGCCACGCTTCACGTGGGTGCACCCCTTTCCTTTCGCGGATCGCTCGTAAATCGGAGGAGCCTGGGCTCCCCTTTCGCACCGGGGGTGGACACTATTTCAGTCGCCTTGAAATTCTGATTGATCGCCCGTTTCAAAGCAAGTTTTTGCTTCCTTCGTGCTACCCAGACGGATCTCGATGTCCATTCTCCTGGCAAGGATAGAGGGGCACATAGGTGGAGCTACATTTCAGGGGTTGTTTCTCTAGGAGGGAAGCTCCTCGAGGAGTGACACTCTTGAGGGGGCAATGACAAAATTCATTTAGAACCCTGTGGGGAAAGTGAAGTGATCTTAGTGTATGTATCCAGCCTAAGTAGAAAATAATAGTTACTTGGGCAGCGTGTGATGGGAAAGTTGCAAGGGACGTGCGCGAATGCGAGGTGATTGTAACTCACGCAGCTATTGTGCCTCATCTTCGTTTCCTTTGGACAGGTACTCATCTACGCGGTAATTATTGAAGAATGATACTAAGAATGAATCCATGCAAGAATGGTGTCAGAAGCATAAATTTGTTGTTGGAGGAGAAACAAAAGCGTGTCTAACAAAAGTTAGATTTGAAAATTCAGAAAATTTCTATGGCGCCCCCCTTTCGCCTGATGCCCTCGGCACGTAATTGTTTTGCTTATTGGTTAATCCAGCACTGATTCCATAACTTCCCCATCACCCACAATTTTCTCACTTCTTGTGTAGGTACTTTTACATACTCGCAAGAAATCAGTCTTAAACAGTTTAATACAGTTTTGAATCTCCCATTTTCTACCACCGTCTCTCCCCCGAAATCGATATCCAATTGAGCTCCAACCTCGATTTCGATTTCCCAACTATCCACCGCAGCTCCAATTCTTCTAATCTCCGACCAAAGGAGAGGAAGCCCGCCCCCCCTGACGTTTCACGCCGGCAGGTGTTCATTTTCGAGCCGTCTCGACGCGACGTGGTTGATTTATGTCCGTGGACCGGTTGCCTCTTCGCGAAGCTCTCCAGGAGCAAGCCTGCCTATCGATCAGCAGCCGGCTGCCTTTTTCCCTGGACGCATTTGTACTCGTCAAAACTCGATCCCGAGAGGTCGAAAGCCGGCGGAGGCAACGCGGAGGATCTGGCCTGCCACCGAAATAGACCGCCGATGAGGAAACGGCGCGGGGTGGTCGGAGGGTGGCAGTTGACACCGTGCCATAAATATTGATTTTTCCGCATAGCGGGGCCGAAAGTTCGTGACATAATGGCGGGATTCCTGAGCGCGTGCACGCTTGAACGTGCGAGCCCCGCGACCACCCTTTACGCCCGCGTCCCGCGCCGCCTTTCGGAAGATATATAATCGTTTGAAATTTAGGAGACGTTCGTGTTGTGACAGCACTAACCGAAATCATGTATCACAACGTCTGCCGAGGCTACCGCTACATTATCGCGTGATCGCTCGCGAATGTCCCGCTCGCGAGGCTCACGCTAGATGCACGTGCCGCGCACGCATTCTAGGGGCGACGTTATGATAGTTGGACACTGGTATCTGGAATTCAGAACGGAATGATTTAAGAGCGCACAGCGCACGTCAGGGGGAGGAAAAAATGGGATCTTCTGTCTGTTATATCGAGGGTGATCCACCTGCTACTGTTCGTCGTATATTCCCTGAAAATAATGGTATTTCGATTCGAGTCCCACGGACAAGAGCGCCTAGGTCCTTTCTTCGCCGTGGCATTAAAAAAATCACCAGCGTATTCGGGCGTAATAAATTCAGCAGAGTTACAATGGCCAGCGGAGAGTGTGTGTCAACCGACAAAGCCGTAAATTTTTTAAACGATATGGAACGCGTTCCTGCCGCGGACGCTGGGTTTACATTCAAGCTGCTGGACAATACACGGAGTGGACGGCTTTTATGAAAATAAATACAAAAAGGGAACAGACGAATCCCCACCGTTAATGGCGCTAACGGAGTGAATCACTGGCGACGGTACAAAAAATTGCGTCTCAGTGGATGCTCCTCTGCAGCTTCATCTAATTATGCTGTCTATTATCAAGAACCACGGCTGCCCGAGTTTCATGAATTGTTCTTTCTTATCGCGGAACTATTAAAAAGGAATCCTCCCCCGTTGGAATTACTTGTTATCAGGTATGCGCGGTTTAATGCATCGAATATGAAGCGCTGAAAACGCGCGGAAAGTTCGCAGACGTATCGTTGCGCGGCGTAACAATGCTTGCTCGCGCCTTGGGGGGGGCAAGCCCCATTATGCGCACTTGGCAAGCAAACGTCACTTTCACGAGGCGTATATAGCGCGCGTTTAAGCGTCGCTGCTCTCTTTTCCTGATCCTTTTACGGGCAAGGCTACGCGAGCGCTCGGAACGCGACTGGCCAGTCGCTCTGGCTGACACGAGTAAGAGAGACAAACGGAGACGGAGCGCCTCCGTTACGAGCGCTACTCGAACCGTACACCGAGTGTTTGTTCATGTAGTTAAGACCGCGTTTCTATTCCCAGCAGCCTAACGAAATTGGTCTTCGTTAGGAACTTCTGTTACTGCTGCTGCTCGCCGCTGCAACGCCAGGGACACGTTTCTGCAGTCGGTTCCAGAAAACTCTACAGTAAATTTCGTTATAGGGAAATTTCACCTTCACCTCATGCAAGAGTAGTTTTCTTGGTGAATTGTGGATTTTTTGAAACGGTGGAGTAGGGTGGGGCTAAAAGTCCGGCGGGTAAAAAGTTCCGAATTCAAAATCTCTATTCCTAAACAATATATTGAGTTTCGCAGTATACTGTGTAAAAGGCGAGAAGAAACGAAGGTGACCACAGAGTCGCCGCTCGCTCCTGGACGTTCGTGTGAATTACACGACGCCTTCGTTATTTTATGTATCGAAAACTGAAAGAAATACGTCGTTTTTATTGTTTTATACGAAGTAAACCATAGTTTAAACTATGTTTAAAATCTTGAACATAGACTTCCCTCTGTCTGCTCTAATATGTACACTATCAGCCAAAGTTATCTTAACTTCCCCCGCCACTTCATCTCCCATCTACAATTTCGACACTCTCCCCTACTTTTCCCAAACCCTCTTTTTTCGTTTTTTCCTCCACCGCACACCCACTACTCGCCAGCGTCCCTGCATCCCGATCCCCGGGCCAGAAAAACGCGGCAACCACGTATTTAGCGGCCGCCGCACCTATCGTTGCTAATTTTACCATGAAGAATGCCCGAGTGTCTGAGCCGCGTCTGGATTACGTCCTGCACGTATTCCGAGTTGTGTGCGCGTGGTTTGCGTGACTGCATGCAGATGCTCGATCGCGTACGTCCGAGGCCTTAATTCGTGAACGCGGAAAGCGTGTTCGGCACTGATGGCGTCCAGCGGCGTCCCCCACCGCGATAAATCTTTATCAGGCGAGCCGGCCCGCGCCGCCATTCGTCGCCGATTAATTTGCCCGCGGACAGGCTCGATTGACACCGCGGTCCAGAGGCGGCTTTCTTCCGCCCGGTATCACTTCTAGTAAGTGATCGTATCCACGAATAGCCAGACACCGGGCTAGGAACCGCGTCCACCAGCGGAAAAATCAATTCGCCATTCATAGGCCAGATGTTTTCACATGGTGTTCAAATAAGCAGACGAACGACTGCCCGCCCGGCCAGGCGGCCTAAATATATTTCAATCGCGCGTAATGGCCCTTGGAATGGACGTTTTTATGGTGGCGAAAAGTGCTTCTAAATAAAGGCGAGCGCGCTCCCACCGCTCCAAATTCGGAAGGTACTTTCGACGCTTTGAGAATTGTTTCGTTGAAGGTGGATCTAGATTCAGATTTTTACTGGACATGCTCTAATGTTTGCTTTCTTTTTCGCCGGGTTCTTAAAAATACTGGATATCTTGGTATTTGTAATATTTTTAATCTAATTGCGGCCTTTTACGTTTCGCCAGCATTCCACAGTGATTCATCTGGTAAACACTAGGTTTATCTGTTTCGTTTCTTTGAAACATCATTCCTGCGTTCGATCACGTTTCCGCAATCTACCCTGGACTTTGTCTTTCCGTCCCGATTATTCAATGTTCGTGTTACAGTCAGAAGCCGGCGCACTGTGCAGGTACACGATAAGATGATTGGGTTTCGTGATCGATATTGCACGAGAGACGTGGTTATGTTCCAATGGTTATGTGTAATTTTGTTGGATCGAAGGCCATCGTTTCTCGGTTTGCGATAAGTATTCCCACCGTTTCGACGATTCTACGCCGCTCGTTTCTAACGCTAGGACCTTGCGTGTCGCTTGTCTGTTATTTGGAAAAATATGTATCCTATCAAAGTGAAGCTTCGGGAGACTATGGAGGCTGAAAAAGGTCGATGTTTCATGGGACTTTGGGGTTGTCTCGGGTGATCTTAGAGATCTGGGGATCCTGGATTCCCAGGTTCCTCGTATCCTCGAGATTTCTTGACTCTCGTGGTCCTCGGATCTCATTCAGACGCTTAGGTCAATCCTCGACGGTATCAGGTACCACATGTCCACTGATTTTGGGTTCCGTGGTCAACGTAACGTCACGTGTGTGTGTTCACCAATTTCTAGCTTCAGGTCCCTTAGCTTTAACGATCTCTGTCACAGGGCCCTAGTATTCTAAGAGCTTGGGATCTTCGACTCTCAGTGCCGCAATTCCGAATCTACTCCGCATCGAGTTCCATAACTCATCCACCACGTGTCCAAATTCTTCATATATCCTCTAAATGCCACAAATCATGTCTAAAGAATATCTCTCCTCGGCTCGTTCATCAGTTTCCCAATTTACGCGAAAGGACACACGATTATCCAATTATCAACGTTTCATCCTCGAGGGGACTGTGTTGGATGATTTATTCGGGATCTGCTATTCGTCAAAGCCGCGGTCGGGTAGCTGGAAATGATTACCGTCGGCGCAGGCTTCGCCTCTGACCATTAACGCTGAATCATTTACCAAGTGATACGATTCACTCGGATGGCATCGACCTCGGCCAGCCGTCCGTGCGTCATCCTATCGCGGCTCTGCGTTCTTCTCGCGAGATTACGCCCCTCGGCCTCTCTTAAATAGACGCGCGATAAATTGAGCGCGCGTCTATGCCGCTCTCGACACCGTCGATTCTTTCGCGCGTGCACGTTTTCGCGAGGGACGTCGAACGACTCACGGAAAAGTAGCTGGCGATGATGTAACGCTCCAACCTCGTGCTATGTACGGGGTGTGAAAGAAGTATGCCATGGCTCTCGCTGACGAACGTATAGGAACAATACGAGAATATATTGAATATTCTGAAACAGATTATCAATTCAGAGTTTCAATTCTGTGTGTCTTTATTACGAGTAGTATCTGTAGGCTTTGCTTCGATGAGGGAGTGAAGGGTTCGAAAAGAAGTATATGTTTCTCTCTTGCCTGCCCCGTTACGCGTTGACAGCCACTAGAATAGAGGTCGCGCTAAATCTAATATGACATGTACGCGCAGTCAAAGAAAATGAAGAGAAGACGGCGTTTTTCAGAATTATTTTCCATTCACAGTGCGCGTGACCAATGCCACGAGTATCTGCAAATTCATTAAGATAATTATTTAATACATTGCTTATACAAATCTACTAAAATTACCATTTAATGCAAAAAATGTACTATTTAATACACTATCGATTCCCAGAAATCATTGCTTCGGAGGATAGATTCCGTCCCGTTGAAGTAGAACAGCTTGTTTGTCCTCCGAATAATCTCCATTTTTCCCGTCGTGAAAACGACTTTCCTCGGGGCAGCTTCCCGCTTTGCAAAAGTTCCGACAAGTTTCCGGAGTTTCCCCGATCCCCGGGAGTAATTCGAGGGGAGCCTGTCCCTTTGTCTTCGCAGTGACTTTTTGCACCCCCCGCGGTGCTTTCTGGCCTGTGTTGACGAAAGCATGAATACATTAAGCCCTCCCCGCGGATTTATGAACAGCGCGTAATTAATTCCGCACACGAGTGGCCCGCGGTGCCTGGGAATGGCTTCGAGACGGCGTAATTCGCGCCACGGTTTTTACGGGGCAACGCGATGCGCAATTTTCGTTTTTCACGGTTCTCCCCGTACTTCGGTCCTCCCTCCACAAAGGCGAGGAAACTCGCGTCGAATTAATTCATGATCGCCTGGGGAACGCGAATAAAGTCGGATTCGCAAATATCAGCTCCGTCACGCTTCAATGCTGTCAGTTTCAGTTTCAGTAACTGACAAGCGTGAGCCGCTCCAAAACAGGAAAACGATATTTTTTTTTTATCACTGAACCGTCACGGGACTGATATGTGTGAATCCGCCTTAAGTCTGCAGATTGCTCCCTCGAACAATACCTTCCTGTCGTATTTTTCCTATCATCGTTCCCGCACGGAGCTCCTCCCCAACGACGCGACGCCGTCGTTCCTTATCAATGCCTGCACTCGGACGGCAATCGCCCGCGAACTTTCCGATGGGAAATTTCCATGAAAATCCGACTGACTGCGCGCCTCTTCGATTCAGCTGCAATCGCACAGATTACGCGCAACACCGTCCATCGAGGCGGCGGATATTTCTCGTTTTGTCGCAGTGATGCGTCGGCAGATATTGCTGGGAAAGTGTTTCATCTTATCCGTGGATTCTAACGTTGTTACGCCTATTGTATCGCGGATGAAAAGAATGTAGCGAAGACGTGGAAGTTGCAGGGGGTGTGTCCCGAGTATCTCGTTAGATTTCACCCACCCGCAATAACTAATTATGTTACATACCTTTCGTTCCTACTAAAATAGCGATAGTAGACAAATGAAACGAAATCACAGCAGCAGTAAAATCACGAGAGGAGATTTTATTCGGAATATTCTTGAATCATGGAGTCGAAGTACTAGGGAGGATTCTTTCACCCCGTGTTCCTGACTACATTTTTCCTCCGCCCCACTGCGGATTTACATTCGCCATGGAATAACTACAGAAGATATCGAGTAATGCCAGGCAATAGTACCCTCTGACAATCGATATTTGTCGCAAAACCGTCTAAGCGCTTTGCATCGAGCACTCAAGCCCCGAGGATTAGGTCGGATGAGTTTGAAATCCGGATTTAGGATAGACCTTTCCACGCGCGCACACTGCGAGCCCACGTACACATTAAATCCACCGACACGCTCTGCAGAAGTGGTTGCACTTGGTACTCGACTGCTTCGCGCAGGCAAAACGGGCTCCGTTTTATGGGTCCCTGCTCGTTGGAACGCGTTGATGAGTTTATACACCGTAACGACTCCACTGGTCGTTGCAACTTGTTGAGGAATAATGTCGAGGTAATTCGGTTCGTTTGCTCGTTCAGTCGAGGCAACTTTTCCGACGTTCGTGTCAATTGTCTTCGCCTTCCAGAGGGCAGAGACCACGAGGAACAAGCAAACCTCATCTTCTGCTAGCCTTATGCTTAGGAAATTCCAAGTCACTTGATTCAAACTTCCAAAAGATTCCCATGCAATTGAATTTTCTACAAAAATTGCGTTATAATCCGGACGAAATCCCCTACATATTTACAAAGTTTCAGATTGTTTTGAATTTCCGGGTTCAGGATCTTCCCTTGTTAGATGCTTAACTCGAAGCCACTGTTGCTACGAAAAGTAGTCCTCTACCAGGGAGGAGGAACTTTGCCCCACAGTTGGTGCTCCCAAACACAAACTGTAAATGATTTACCATCGTCGGGCGATGCGGTTGAGTCGCGGCGCGGGCTGCTCGCGACTTAGTTCGCGCCAGTTTGCGGTCGAACAAATATTGATTTTTGCAACTTGTTGAACCGGGCAAACAGCGAGCAAGCGCCGGGCGACCTGGGCGGATCGGGGAATCGCGTTAATCCGTCGCTTCGCGCGCGTGTTTCGCGGAGGGGGTTTATTAAAATTGGATCGGCTGACAGCGCGGCAGGGCGTGTTTGCTTCTGGTTATTAGAATCGAGGGCGATTGAATCACGGCGGGGCTCCTCGCTCGTCTAAACGCGACGTCTGCCACCGCGGGGTTGCATTTAGCGCGGTGAGGTCGCCGTTACCTCTCATGATACCAGCCCCGTTCGCGATAAGGTAATGTCAGCCTGAAATACGTAACCACTTTCAGATAAGCCTCTGTGTATCAACCGCGAGCACGAAGCTGGCAAGTATTATCGTTAGATACCAAAACGTGGCCATTCGGGGCGTGCATTGTTAACCCTCCCGCAGGAAGCGACCCCTGCAGACAGATAGGGGTGAGACGGCTTTCCGTCAAACATTCCTCCGCCCTGCTCCTTAACTTTCGCGACTTTTAAGTACTTCCGCGAAGGAGAAAGTCTTTTCGATTACACTTGTTCCAGGTCTCGATTCTCTTCTGAATAACGTTTACTTTAGGAGAGTGGTTCGACGATGCGTTCGACTGGGACGAATCTGAGGGATCAGGCAGCACTGGCACATTTAATCGGCAATATACAACCTTCCCTCGAATCACTGGTGTATTCTGCAAGACAAGATCTCTGTCAACCACCAACGGAGTTATCATCGAAGTCGTAACCTAAAGCTTCTCTCGCTGCGCCCAATGGGAATTCAATCTTCGCACATCTCCAGCCTGAAACGCTAGAATTTAGTCTCCCATAAATCCCCATCCTCGGAGCGTACAATATAAAATAGAGACGTGATCACGCGCAGCCAGCAATGGCACCGCACGATCGCCTCGCCATTGTAAATAACCGAAGGAGCCAGTGGTGCACCTTGCGACTGATATTCGAGTCACGCGTCCCCATCGCAGATTTAAAAGTTTCCCCGGCCACGATTACATTTCCTGTTCGATTCCGTGTATCTGGTTTCCTAGGGACGTGTTGTAGGGGCCAGGTCTAGTCGAGAGCCCGTTACGCGTCCCCTGCGTCCCCGCAGCACCTATCTCCGAGCATCTTCGATCACGTCTCCCCGCTGTGGTAACACAGCTGGCAATGGACCTGCCCCGTCAGGTAGCAGAGTTACGTGCAACAGAGGGGCGGGCGGCGATTAAGGTCAGCGGGCACTCGAGTTTTCGGCCTGTAAGCGGGACGATCTTTCCACGTTGGAGTCTCAATGGAATTAGGGGAAAAGCCGCGGTGGAAACGGCGGTCGAGGAGAGCAGAGGCTGGGCTTCCCTCTGAAAGTTAGCCTCCGTGGTTACGCTCACGTCGTGGCTGCTTGTAGGACAATGGAAGAAAATTTTCCACCTCTCCCTTAGGGTCAAACTGCAGCTAGCCTACTGAATGGTAATGAGGCGCCAGAGAAAGGGTTTTTTCCTCTTGTTTCCTTGGAGAGAGACGCGGGTTATTTTTCTGCAACGAATGAGGCTCGCCCGGGCTGGATTAAACGGAGCGAAGGGGTCGTAGGAAATGAAAATCGGGTTGCTGCTTGATATGCGCTGGTGTATGAATGTTAATGAGTATTTGCGTTGATGAACTCGTCGATTCTTGTGTTAAGGGGGTAGGTAACCCTCAACAGTTCAAAATCAGGCCCTTTTTCAAATGCATGTTCTGAAGTAATAAATAAATATAGAGTTAATTTTTGTTTTAATTTTTAATCGTCATTGCGTTAACTTTAATGTACAAAAAGAAAAATTTAAATATATTTACAGGAAAAAAGTTATAAATATACATGTGAGAGCGTGTGCGCGATGCGCCGTCGTGATGGTGAACACGATTCTGGACAGGTGAATTACCTGAAGCACAAAGTAAAGCAATTTGTATAATCTGTAAGATAGTCTCCATCTTGTGTCGGAAGCAAAATTTTGATAAACAAATTGATACAATTTTTATGTTGATGTATATAATTTTATCTCCTTGTAGCTTTGTACCTTTAGACTACTTAGTAACTTGTGTTTGTTAATATTTGAACTACGGATAAGGTCCCTATATTGTTTCAAGTCTGCTTGGTGCGAGGGTAGTGAACCTTTCCAAAGAGATAGTCTCTCACTAACCACGAACATCCATCCCTCGATTATAGTAATTAACAATACAGCCGACGAATGTTTCACAAGAATCTACGCAGTGATTTGGGCCTCGACGAATCCCACGATTCCCAGACCTCTTCTCCGCGCGGTCCTTAATCAAGAAACGATTAAATCGCCCACGCTTCGTCTCGCGCGTCCGTCAAACGCAGCCGGCGTGGGTGCGCCGAAAACTTTTGATCATCAGTAGATTTCTTCCACACTCCCCCGTTTAATGATTATCGCGCAAACGACCGCCTGCGTTCTCGCGAAATAATGCTGCTGCTCGCCTTTGAATTTCCGTGCGCGGAGTAATCTTACGGCTGGAAGTTTCTCCGGAATTTAGAGGGCACCAGCAGCGCTGCTTTCGCGCTCTTTCCAAAGTTGACATTCGCGTTAGCATTTGCATGGTTTTCCAGCGAGGGGAAAACGAGGGGGGAAGTTGGGAATGAGCGGCTCCGCGGAAAAATATCGAGTTAAAAATATCACGCGGAGAAAAGGGTGGCCTCTATCACCGTTTGCGCGAAACTTCGCCTTCTACGCCCGGTACCGATACCTTTCCCCGTTTCTGGACGCAATTTTCAGCTGGCCAGACGAGCTAGCTGCACGCTCGCAGTCAATAATAGCATGAAAGGGGGCGGTGCTGGCTTCAATAACAATCTATCCGCGGTAAATGCATACCTCGGAGGTCTGCGGTTGTTTCGCGTTTCTTTCTGCGGGCTTGTCCTCTTGCTTTTTAATCACTCGGAGCTCTTACCTCATTGACGCGGCCGGGGAAGATCCACGAGTCTCCGGTTACGGAACGGCGGGCTTCCGTGATTAAAGACTGGATGGAAATTACGAGGGATCCAGTTGTCGCGGTTTTCGCAGCCGCGGCCTCGGATGTAGGCGCGTCCTTTGATGCTCCCTCTAAAGTTAACTTACCAGTTGCGTTTATATCAGTCACGGCGGGAGAGAAGATGAAGGAAAGGCGAAGGTGAGCGGTACGTGAGGTAGGTCAGGCTCGTGGGCTCCGTGCGTCGCGGAATAGAAATGAGGAGGCGACCTGAAGATCCCCTTGTGCACCGATTACTTACCTCGCTCTGTTCTTCGAGCCTGGCTATTGTGAAAGGTTTCTTAAAAAACTCTGGGCAAGACGGACAAAGAAAACGTGCAACACCTGCCGAGTTGCTGGACTCCTTTTTTCTAAACAAAGTTATTACTATTTAGTTTAACGGGAGTACTTATCGTACAAAATAAAAATTACAGTTAAGTATTTAAATAAACGAATGCTAAGTTCTTATTTGATTGAAGGATCTTAATTTCACCTGAGGTTACGTTTATTCAAATTTCGATACAACAATTCTTCCAACGTTTTCCTGATTTCTCAGAGTTGTCATGTAAGATGTCCCGCTCGCTTGAGTTTCCAGCACGGGCTTTGAGTCCGCGAGAAAATAGCACCAGCTCTCGAGATAATCCATCCTCGATATTTATATCGCGCGGAGAAAGAGGCGGACGAAAAACACGAGATCGGCATCCGCGTGGGGCAGGTCAGTGACAGAAGCGCCAGCCGGCTGAAAGGAAAAAATCGAGGATACCTTGGAGGCGTTATTTCCCCACTTCTTTCCACTTCTTCGACGAGCTTTTCCCTCTCGTTACGCTTTTTCAGTCTTCGCTTCGCGACTGCAACACGCGAGCCCCTCAGGCCGCAGGCCTGTGCAAGTGTTTTCCCCGCCAATTATGAAAATTCCAAACGTGCAATCCACCGCGCCGTTCTCCAGACGTTGCTGGCGCTCGTCGATGGCAATTCCCGCGCTCTCCGGCTCTGAAATTTCCCTGGAGGGGCCAAAAAGAGAATCGAGAAATCTGTCTTGAGTTTCCGCGCGACGTTAGCCTCTGCGCCCTCGTTGGAGGCATATTATGCTACTTCGCTGGTTTATTTCTATGCAGTTGGAGTGCGCACACAATGGAGGGGAAAAAAAATCTATAAACCCCGGTGCCGGTGGCTCGAGCTTTAACCGAATAAACGGCGAAACGTAGCTCGCCGCGAGTCTATACGTCTGTCTGGTCGGCTTTCAATTTGTCCTTTCAATTCAGCAGCTCGCAGACGCAGCCCCAGCTCCTGCTTATTACCACGCGCATCGCCAGCTTCTCGAGGCTTCCTCCATCCAGCACGCCGCTGCATCGGTGTACACGGGGATACCGTAGCGTTGTTCTCGGGGGAAATACTCCCGTTCCCAGGCATATCCCCGGCACTGTCTTGGAGCGGAACGTTTCTCGGCCCGTGTCGAGGAAATTCGCCTCGTAATTGCGACGCTTCATCACTTTTTCACGTTGTTGCCTGGGTTGAATGGGATTGGGATGAGATTACAGGCGGTACGGCCCCTAATAATAGAAAAGGCTTTTGCCGGAGGGCACGAGTCCGCGGCGGCTGGCTGCGAAAGGCGGCGTCTTATTTAATTCATCCCGCCGCCGCTCGGGGACTTAACGCGGTTGATCTCGGCCCGTTCCCGAGGCTCCTCGATCGATATCGCGAAATAGACGACGCGATTTGCGTGGTACAATAGGTGGCAGAACACACAAAGCAGTCTTTTGGCAAGAGGATGCGCGTCGCTAGCAGCTATCTGCGTTCGTGAATCTTTCAGCGTGCATCGGCGGGGTCAGAATCTAGATCGTGACTGTGGGTGCATTAAGTCTCGTAGCGGTAGGGATTCTGGCAATGTAGGTTCTTGGTCGGGTCGTAAATCCTTCATGCTGCTTGTGTATCCTGCGACGTTTCTAGAAGGATTCTGTTGTCTCTGGCCTGGGGATGAAAGTTTGATGCGAGTCTGAGGATAGTAGACGTGACTTCTGTAACGATGTACTTATCGTGATTGTTGAAGCGGAGTAACTCTGGAGCGCAAGGTGGCAGGTCTGATCTGCAAGATACTTGGGGCAGGGTAATCGATACCAGAGGTATTCTAGTTTTGGGGAGTTGACACCAGTGACACCTAAATCTCAGAGGCTTGACACTAACGATCCCTAAATCTGGAAGTTCTCGCATCAATGATATTCAATTCTGAGAGTGTCGTCAATGGTATTCGATGGCCCAAGCAAGTCCTCAACCCCGTGCCTCAACAGCAACTTTAAATACACGTCCCCCAACATTCCCAGCCACTCAACCGCGATAGCTCTGATCAAAGTCGTCGCTGATCCCTTCACGATCGCTGCTCGTCAGTGTCTTCAATCTAATCGAGCATCCTTCTGATTACACCACTTGAGCAGCCTCTCCATCTCGCCCGTCGCCATTCTCTACCATTTCTTTCCCCGTCGCGAGATTTCATTAACCAGTAGATTCCATTACCGTATCTACTATCTGGCCGCTCGATATCGTCGCTCCTACGAACGAGCACGGTCCCGACGAACAAAGGGACGTCGAGGGATTACCCGTGTTCTTATCGCGATCCCTGGCCGCTTCTTCTGGCGGTATCATCGTTTAAGCGTGTGGAGGAGGCTTTGTTAAGATCGACGAGAGGCGCCGCGCGAGAAAAAAGGGAGGGAAAGCCGGCCGTATTGAATTTACACCGCGCTATACGGTCAGATGCAACAAAAGGATCTTCCATTCAAGATTCGGACTGCGGCACAAAGGAGCTTTACTTTCCTCGACCCGGATGGCAACACCGGATAATTAAGTCTCTGCCGCGGATACGCGTGCTTCCCAGAGATGCAAACATTGTGCTCGCAGGCCAATCCGCGATGCGAAGCATCCATGGTCCGTGCCCTCGCGGATCATCTGTTACGTCTATTACGAATGCACCATCATTTCTACGAGATGAAAGCCTCTTGCAATAAGTCTCATCCACCCCAAGAAGACCTGCGCCGTTTCATTTCCGCAGTCCTCCTGAACCTTTGTGAGCTTACACTCTGCCGAGTTCGACTTAGATAAACTTGTAGCACCCGCGGAGGAGCTGGAGTGATAAATAATGATACTCGTGCCATGGCAAGTGCGAAATCGGTCGACGTTTTTGTCTCTCTTTGCTACTGATCATTGCGCGCGACATCAGCAAATGCCGGGCAGCTTGCTCGTCGCGGAAGGTACACGATTAAGCGATGCGCGGCGAGTAATAAATGCTCGCTACCTCCCTTCAGCGCGTAATTCTGCGAAGCAGAGGAAAATAGAACGTGGGTGGGGGGCAGTCACTATTCCCCTTTGAAATTGATGACACCCGAATTTGTCAGCTCGAAACCTGAACAGTTTTTCCGTTACAAAGGAGCTGGTGGCCGTTTCACTTTTTCGCCATGCAAATGTTACGATTCGTAAGTCGACCTCCCTCTCGGATGCACGCGAAAGAAGTCGCAGCTTAAAAGTGGCTTTGGCACGGGGCCATGCTGCGTCATCGCTCGCGCTTGTCGGCCCGCAGCTACAGGTAAACATACACCTGATCCTTTGGGCGTTTTTTCAATTGTAGGGCTCTGTTCGGTCGAGGGTGGTCGCTTCGCGTTCAGCTTTATTCAAATGCTTTCCATATCTTCTTCTTTTTGTTTCTTGTACCGACGCGTCGTGTCGCTAGGAAATGTCAATTAGTGTATAGATCGGTATTTGCTGATTCTTAGAGTTGCTAGATATACTGATCAAAGTAGAAGGTCGGTGAAAAAGTTTGATTTTTCTTGAAGCTAAGGACCACTTCGCCTAGCTCATATTAGCAAAGAGAATTCTGTTTTATTCAACCAGCTACACCCCACTTGATCAGTGACGAAGAACTCAATTCCCAGAAACCACTGTGCCCAATCTCAAATAGCTCAATCTTCACAGAAGCCCAACCACAGGTTTCCCTGTTTATTACTCTTCTGACGACGAAGAGTAATGAGCCTTAAAATTCATAAACATTTGCATAGGTGAGCCTGACGCGTAATTATAACACCAAGTTTACAATCCCCCCTTTCGATCTCCCTCCTACCTTTCCCGCCGCGTGGAAATCGAGTGTTTCGTAAACTCTACCGAGGGACACGTAAACACTCAGCCGAGGTGTTGAGCTCGTCGATCGTTTTACGAGATCGATTTCGCCGAGATTTCCATCGCGCCGCTTTTCAACTAAAGGTCGCGCGGATTTCCGACGCTCGAACGTTGGACTGCATCAACCTCGCGTGTTATAAATTATCAGACGCTCGAGGCTCGTCTCCTTTTAGCATCTGCTCGGCATTCAAATCTCGCGAATCTGGAGGAGGGTGCGATAAATTCGCTGACCATTTCCCAGGGACGTATAGTCCGCCGACGGGGAACACGCACCGAGGGATGCTAGACGCGAAGCTTTTTAGAGCCTCATTCCGCATGCACGCTGGATAAGATGTGCGCGAAAACGTCGGATTTGAATTCGAGATACGCCGCGTGAAATATTTCAAGGTGCCATGCCGCGCGCGGTTTTACGCGCGCAGCATACACTCGCCCGTCCATCATTTTATTATTCCACGCGGAACCCGTTTATTTGCGTTATCAAACGATCCTTCCGACGTTCGCCGGTGATGAAACAATGGACACGGAAATACGTGTTCGAGGGTGATCCATCGTGATACGAAGCCTTCGATCGGCTGTATAAAGCTCTTCTAAGAACTGTACCAATTCCACGGCGTAGAATTTCGTTTAACAGATGTTACGCTTAAAATTGAAAGATAACAGTGGAAATCGAAGTCCACGGTCACCGAGTCAACCTCGGTTCTTTCATAAAGTAGATACATAAGTCCGGCAGAATTTGTGTTAAGAAACTCGGCTCTTCTGGGTGATAGCATTGATCCCACGCCAACACTACACAGAACTACCGCTTCTATATTGTAGTAAAATATGTGTTGTATTTTCTGTTCGCAGGAAGTGTTGCACACGATCAGCGCGCCCAGCGGGCAAGTTCGGCGTATCGTTATCTTCAAGAAAAACGGCGTGCAAGCTATGGTGGAATATCCTTTTGCAATACACCCTAGTCCACCGCGGTGGATCGCGATTTTACGTATGGGCCTCGAGCGCCGGCTGCTTTTAGGATAGCACGATAGATGGCCTGAAAGCCCACGAGAGGATCTCCGTCCTGACACACTTCCTCGGAAGTGACGCGGAAGTTTTGTCGGTCACGCGCCCTCGTTACAACGCGATGGAGATTTATAACCGGAGCCAGGGACTGACAAGACCCGGTTACAGGATGCGCTGTTCCTGTATCGGTTATCTTAAGCGTCTGTTACCTCGGAAATCGCGTATAAATAGTAACTCGTTCGATGGCCTACACGCCCACTTAAATCGAGTAGGTACTATTCGAGAACTTTGGAAACGCCTTTTCTTCGGAGAAACAAAGCATCGTGGCTTTTAAGTACCAACGACCGAAGTTCCTTTAGCAACTCTCTGTTCTCTTCGTGCTTCGCGCTCGGTATAGGGGGAAAAAGTAATTAGAGACTTCCAAGGTACTTGAACGGTCCAAAGCGATTGTAGACATTCTTGTGGAAATCTGTATATAAGAAGATCGTGCGTGGTAAATCGATGGAGATCCTCTTCGACCGACATGCAGCCACTAATTCCTCCCACGTTAGATGATCTTCCCCTATCTCTAGCTCGTGAAACACTCTGTCTATATGTCCTTAACTGGCCCCGTCTCTGGATCCACGTTCGACTCGGTGGAATCGGCAACGAGAGCGAAGGAGACCCTTCACGGAGCAGACATATACTCCGGTTGCTGCACACTGAAAATCGACTTCGCGAAGGTGAGTGCATAAAACTGATTCCCTTTTACGGTGCCGCGTTCGGTGCCTCCGCCACCCCACTATCTGCCCCGTTGGAAAGTGCCTCTCGTAGAACGAGCCGAAGGTCGGCTTATTATACGGGGGATGGTACGTGGACGTTTCTGTGAGGAGGTAAAACTTAAAAGGCGAAGGGAGAAAAAAAGAATAAGCCTCTCCCTTCCCGCTCCACCGTTAATATTCATGAGAACGAATCCCACGGAGAAATGCTTCCGCAAATAATGGGAGCGCTCTAAATTCGCGCCCCTCCCTTACGTAACCGGGGCCCGTACTTACGGTACCATGAAACCCGAGGAAATTTCCTCATTTCATTCATTTTACTCCGCGCTCGTTACATATTCCAATTACGAGCCACGGTGACGACATTCTTTTCAATATTTCATCCGACGTCTAATTAGCGAATCCGAACAACGCGCGCCTTAAAAAACTGCTGCTCACCGACGTAACGTGCGTTCCTTTATCTCCCTCGTGATTCTTTTCTGTTAGAAACGAATGGTTGAAGCGTGCATGAGTCCTCAGTGGTGCATACCTAGATGTTTCTCGCAGAATTTCTTCTAATTAAATTGTTGGACGAAAATAGGAGATTCTAATTTTAGAGGGGACCAATCTTTTTGTTGTAACAGCTGTTCGCGTCTCTTTCGACGTTTGCCCTTCTATCGCGAAAAAACATCGCAGCGCAAACAGCCAGGGCGTGCTGCGCAGGGGATGAAAGGAGAATCACGCGCATTAACGTTGGGCCCGCGGCGATGAGGTCTTCCGTGTCGTTTGAGGGAGGTAAAAAAGTGCGATACGTATAGCGAGATCTCTCCT
Source organism: Andrena cerasifolii (assembly GCF_050908995.1). Taxonomy (NCBI): domain Eukaryota; kingdom Metazoa; phylum Arthropoda; class Insecta; order Hymenoptera; family Andrenidae; genus Andrena; species Andrena cerasifolii. Next base: position 17,980,925 of record NC_135122.1, read on the forward strand.
AACGAGCAAGATCTTGTTGCAACTCGCCACGGATCACTCGAACGTGCTTTGGATCGACACACCAACGTTTCCGTACTTTTTTGGCGAATGGAAACATCGTTACACCGAACCGAGCTCTTCGTGCCGGACATAATTACCTTCTCTTACGCGGTAGCTTCCGAATATTTCATTCTCTCCTTCCTCGGTTCAATTAGTTTTTATAATTCACAGGAAGAGTGCTGCGATCACTCAAGGAGTGTAATTAGAACAGTGACTCCTGTGCATGATTACACTTGAGAGTTCTCACCCCTTCGCTGAAAACATTTTACCTGAAAGCAGCTCCCTACAGTGAAACGAAACACCGCTCTCTTCATATTCATTGGCATCGAAAGCATCCCCCATCTATTCAGCGGCCACAAACGTCTGACATTTCATCTCCCACGCGTGATTAATATCGTTTGTAGCGTTGCTCGCGATATGCGCGCTCGCGTTCCGTCTAATTACCGATAATTGCTCGGCTCGCGCGTCGCCTCCTCTAATTAAATAATCACCGTCGCACGTTCGTGGTCGTGAACCACATACGCGAACAAATCTCCTCGTGTCTCGCTACCATAGGATTCTTTAAAAAATCCCGCCTCACAATCCTCGAACATCGGTTCCCATAAGGCAGTGTGCCCCACCGTGGGGTACGCGGTAAAACTTTTGGGGGTATGCCGTGAGAGCTCAGAAGACGCCAGATCTAGTAACTGTAAGATAGCGCTACCCCTCTGTGTTCCGTTTATACCACGCTTTGTGTTTATCGATACTTATATGTAATTTATGAATACAAAATTGATTGTACAGACACATACATTTTTTATTTTATTGCATTTGTTAACCTACAACTACAGTGTCATCTATCTATACAAGGGGTACGCCGAAGTATAAAAGGCACGTGAAGCATAAAAGGTTGGGAAGCTCTGCCATAAGGACTGTCGCATGATTCACTCGATCTCGTAACGTCCACGATCTATCGTATCACTTGCACGCATGTACACGAAAGCATTATTTGGCAGATCTTTCCATTGGCAATAGTCGCGTAAAGGGTGGGATCCGCGCGGCCACGCAGGCCCCGCCTCGAAATCCAATTTCGAACTTGGGGCTGTGGCCGGCGCTCTATTTTCATTAGGCGAACTGTCGCTTTGGCGAACACCTTGCTCCGCAAAACCCAAGCCCTCCCCCTTTTGAAACAAAAGCTCTCGGCGACGGACATCTACATATTTCTATCGAGCTCGCGCTGTTGATCCCCCGCTGGCATTTATCGCGTCGTTTCTTCTATTCTCGCCCGTAGATCGGCCGCCGTTACGTAACGGAACGGAGGAGCGATTTGCCAGTGCGTCCCCGGTCGCGATGCAATTGAAAACGATATTTCCTGCGGATCGGAGTGGATCGATCCTCCGGGACTCGTTAAGCAGACACGATGGGGGTGGTGGATTATATTTAATTCCCGCTCCTGTGGAAACGGCTGAATGGAAGCGTAGCCTGAATGCAAGTCGGTAAGGCGTATCCGTTGCGGGGTTTAATCTGTTTCTCAATAGCAACCTCGCGGTCGATTATTGGGAAGTGGGCTTTAAACTGTAGTTGGAGAAGTTGCGAGTAAATCATGACGGCGGAAATACGGAAAGAACCGCTGGAGAAGGATTCCTTGCCGAGTTTCTCCGGTTGATATTAACGGCGCGCTGGCTGGCATCGATTTCTGCTAACGAAGGGTTATTTGTAACGTCCGCTTCGTCTTTTTAACGAGATCGCCGATGTGTGTAATTATGATGCGGTACGCGGGGATGAAAAACAGTGTAGTATTGGGTTTTTCTCGTAGAGTTTCTCGCCAGCGAACGTTGCAGCGCGGTAGATCGGAAATTTTCGGCGGATCCGCTGCAACAGAAGTCCGCCCTCGTGCCAGAAACGTCGATCATCAATAATGACGCGCGTGTAACGGGGCAAATACGCGAGCGGGCACGATGGGAATCGTTTCGTATCCAATAAATTTGCACGCTCGCCGCGCCGCCGCGAGGAAACTGAACGATAAGCGAGCACGTAGCAATGCTTTGTCAACCTGTCAGCGTTCCTCCCGATATTTCCTCGAATGAAGTTGCCGTGCAGAAGCCAACGCGCACGTACCTTGTGCAGCAGACGCTCGCGCCCTTTCCCTCCATCCCGTCAGACATAGTCGCCAGCAAATTACGCGAGCTGCAGGGGTGGCACCGATTAAAGGGGATGAAAAATTGCCGTGTAAATCGAGCAGATCGCCCCGATATCGTCACCGTGGAAAACGAACGGCACGCCCGCGGCCGACTCGCGCCGATAATTATGGGAACTTTAACGCGGGACTCGATGGGGGCGAATCGGGCAGCGTTATATGCTATAGCAAACGTTCGCGTTTAACTTTATTAAAAGTTACACGCTCGAGAGACCCGCGATATGAAAACGAGGGAAAAGTCTTCGTAACGAAGCGCAACAGTGGATTGCAATTATTTTTAACTATCAGAAGCCGGCGAATTCGTGAAGAAGTTTGTTGGCGCAAATTCAGATTCGAACGCGATAAGCTCGATTCTTGTTTCACTATGCTAACTTGAGAATGAATCAGGGCGGACGCCGTGTTCCCCGCGATCGTAAAATAGAGGAACAACCCTCTCGACTGTCCAAACGTCGTAATGCGACATCATTTGATGTAGTCAGCAGAAGCTGTCGATTGTCAGCACACAGGCCCACCCTCTCAATGGTCCTAAACAAATCAACCGGCTGGTCGTGCAAACCGATTACGAACATTAACAGCTCGCAGCTGGTTCTTGGTCAGGGAAGCCATTTTGGCAAGTACGGCAGCTAATGATCGGGTTACGTCGGCTCGGGGCCGCCTCTCTATAATTATACCTCACTTTGTACCCAATATGCGCATTAACCGTTGCGTTGACAATGAAAAATAGTCTGGCAATTATTTTCCATCGTCGCTGTGTACCACTGTCCGAGTGTACCCCCCTCTTTAGCTGATCGTTTTATCGCTCGTTTACCACCCTCCCCCGGGGCCAGGTAGTTGAACGTTTATTGCTTCTCCCTCCTCGGGGCGGGGAAACTCGAAAACTCTTTTGTCCCGATAGCGTCGCCCCAGCTCGACGAGGGAAAATTAAGAGTACCGCGGGCTTGATTACCGGCTAATTAGAACGTCGTTATCTGTGACGTTTACGGAACGGCGCGCCGGTGCACGGACGAAAAATTCTGCAGCCAAACGGGGCCGGGCCCCGTTCGATGGAGTGTCGGAGATTAAAGAGACGCGGCGTGAAGTAAAACAGGAAATTAGTTTTGGTAGTTCCTGCCCGTGCCACTGTTTCATTAGTTCTGCTCCTATTTTCTACGTTTTCCGTGATTTCTCGTTAATAGTGGTTAGAGCAATACGTTGTGTTCTTTGGGGTTAACTTACCATCGGTTCTACACGTCGAAGTTTCGATTTTGGGTGGCGCGAGGAGGATTTGTAGAAGACGTGGAACTTGACGAATGAAATGTGGTGAACGCGAGATCAAATGAAGGGTAAGGGGAAAACTGGGAATGTCGCAAAACAGCTTTATCGAGAAAATTAAGTTTTATACTTTAGTCCATCAGTAAAGAAGCAAGATTCGATGAATTTAATTTTCTTATATAATTCTCTTCCTAAATAATTTCTTCTTTTACTTTGACTAATACTACTTTTGACTAATAATACTTTTACTATTGCCTAAACAATTGCCTAATTTGAGGGTTTCTCTTTAAAAAATCCCAATTATCGCGCTCCTTTTCAGGCCGTCAAAGTAGGGAGACCCCTTAACCAAATTGCGAACTTCATGCCACGATAGTTGAAGGATCTCGCTTGACATCCCCAAAGAACAGAGAATAATCCATTTCCCATTTCCCTGTGAGTTCAGGTCTGCTCCTCAGTAAACAGATCCTTCACTGTCTTGATGAATTCCCGCCAAAATTCATCGCAATGCAATTTTATGAGCACCGGAGGATACGTTTACCAATCGCACTTGCATGTAATTAACGACATTAACGAATTGTGCCGCATAAATTCCTCCTCGAGGTATCCAATTAGCGTGCTGCTGAACTCTATGAATTCCGAGCACAATGCCCCTCCCCCCTGCTAACGTATTTAATTAACGCGTGCCACGTGAACGACGGTTCACGAAAAAGTTCTCCAACACTTGGACGGCTCGAACCGCGCGCGTTCGGTCTCCATCACCCACGATTCACGCTTCTAATCCGATTTAGCACGAGGCAAGTGCCGTTAGCCTCCATAGTGCCATTTCGCGCGATTATGATGTCGCTGAACATTTCGTTTAATCGAACGAAACGATGGTCCTGTCGGATAACGATTCTGCGTTATGATAACGAAGCGATGTTTGGTTATCGGCCTCGAATCCGCTCAACATGGAAAGCCCAAACAAGTAACCGAACTGTGTATCGTGGATATATCATTCTTTTCCAGACTCACTCTTCGAGTTTGCACAAACTCTTTCTTTGATCACCCATCTTGCTCGCTCCCTGTGCGGTCTTCAATACTCCCATTGAATCCAGCTCCACGTCCTTCAGACAATGGTCTTATTCTTCCCCGCGTGGTTCCGCGGTCCCCATTACCATGCAGCGACGAGGCAGGTCGCAGAAGTTATCGTTGCTAAATTTCTGAAATTTCTGGCATCTGCCAGTCACCGGTGTATGATACCTATCCCGACGCGGCAGATCCTCCGCCCTCATTTGAATTGCAAATAGCGAGGAACCGATTCTGCCGTCGGACCGGGATGGAGCTTTTCCATGGTGAACTGCTGGAAGTTGGCAGTCGGCTGGCTGGGGCCGTTCGCTTTGTAATTACAACGCCGCGCTAAAGGATCCGCGAAGGGAGAAACGTTCACGGACCTGGTTATACTTTCATTAGCGATTTCAGGGGATCGTAGATTATCCTAGGACCCAGGGGCCGCGCGAAAGTGTTTCACCGCCAGATTTTCGCGGCAATTATATTGCGTAATTGTTCAATTACTCGGAGGTTCGCCCGGAGCACACGCCGTCGCGCCCACGAATCCCACGGATTTCGGAAGAACTCGTTATCCTTGCCATTAACGTGCCCAAATGAATTTCCTGGCGGCGAGGCTTTGCCCACGGTTGTTTCGTTAAGAACAATTTTAAGGGGCCCTTGTTAACCATCATCGCCCACGAAAAAGTGATTCTAAATGCGTGCTTCTTGGGAGATAATATCGTAGACGTTGCATAAAAGAAACGGAGCTACATTTATATATTACCCAGTAAGTAGTATTTGCTATAATTTAGTATCGAGCATATGTGCACTCTTTTTCTTAAACTTTAGAAGTACACTTCCAGCGACAAAGGTCCCAATTCCTTCCTCCCAAGTGATGACCGTTGCTACAACAGTTATCTGAACAGAAGACTTCCTGCGTGCACGGGCAGAACGCGCTCCGTTTCGTTGCACCTCGTTCGCGGGCTCCGGTGCAATGCACTAATTAAAGATGCCGGATAAAAGCTGGCCAGCCGCTGTAGGTATAAGAGGAAACTGGATTGTTCAGCGGACGTCTCTATGAAACTTTTATCGAGTCGCCGCGAATAGATAGCATTTGCCGCGTCGAGCTTGTCCTCCTCGTCTTTTCTGGAACTTCCGTGCTCTGTAAAGGAGGTCGAAATCGTTGCGCTCATATAATTAGAACACTCGTACCTGGACCACGAACGCGTTCTTACCGGTGTTTTCGGATGCATTCTAATTCGGCTGCCACCTACAGCTGTTTCAGTAACACTGCACCGTGGTTATCCGAGGGAACGCCGCGGGAGTGTGTGTAGGTATTACAATTTTAATGAGACGATGGCCGACAATGTCGGGTGCCTCGTTGCGTTGAAATTATTGTAATACGCGGCGCGCGTTCAGAAAACGTAAAATGCACGTCAATTGAGTTCGACGAGCTCGATTAAAATTTAAATCGAGGGAAAAACTGTGTATTACTGCCACGATATTAACGATATCTCGTCCGCGTAAGGAGGGAAGTTATTTGCAATTCTTTTCGTGATTGGGCAAGGATTAAGCATTATTCAACGTTCTGCTTCGGCCGGTGCTTTGCACCGAGCCGTTGATCGCGGAACAATTAAATATCGAGGCGCGCCCGTTCGTCTGGATTTATAGAAACAGTTGCACACTTATTAACGTAATTCAGAGCTGCATTTCATAACGTCTCGCGTGGGTTTTCCTCGGCAACCCGTGCGCGCCTTGCTTCCTGCTGAACACTAGACGCGATAAGGAAAGTGTTTTGTAATTCTAGTGGGGAGACATTTGCATTCATTCTTTGCTAATCATTCCGATATATTCACGCAATTCTCGTGATCGGTGCTGGCATAAACAATGTGACACAATGTTTAAGAATTTAACAATTTCTAAATGTGCATAGAAAATTCATTGCAGAGTTCTCAGAAAGCTACTAAGCTTCCCCTGTATTTACATTCCTTGACAACAGAATAGAGTCTTCGAACATCTGTAAATAGTTACATCTTCACTGTGCTTCTCCCAGGGTCTTAGGCTTGCCTCCTTGGGTGCTTAGACACCAGGAGCATGTCCTCAAGTACTTGAGCTAGCTCATCAATACCGGACCATGTAAGATCCTCCATTGGGAGTGTTCTCGAAGTGTGACAGTGCCACCCACGCTTCATGGGGGACGAGGGTGTCAGGAATTGGAGCTGGACAAGGGGATTTCCTCTGTCTACCTCGCGGAGGTATCCGAGGGTCGAGAACTCTCCTTGTGAACGTCAGCTGTGACTCGATCGCCTCGGCAATCGGGTTTGGATCTCGTGATATGGGGCACACAGGTCTTCTACTATCTATATTACACCGAAGTAACGCGAAGTTGAGGTACCATTATGGTGAACGCTCCTCTTCCTCCTCATCCTGCACAGTCCTACCGAAAGTCCTGCAAATTTTACGATGTCGGTCACGCGTAAACACACACGGTACAAGTCTGCTTCCCGTTCAGAGGTCTCGCGGTTTCGGTACCAAGCTGGCTCGCCAGCACATCGCCGCGATCAGGAAATTAACGCTCGCGGACGCTCGCGCTTGACTCGCTCGAGCGTGGCAAACAGTCGCGTCTAATAAAAGTGAACGGCCGATTCCAGAGCGGCGTACGAATGCTTGCGCTGGGAGGTTCCATTAAACCCTGGCGTTACGTAAGAACGCGTTTCATAAGTATTTTCAATGCGGGGTCCTTTTACGAAACAGCCATCGGGAATACCAGGCGCCGCGCACGCGTTCGCATTTTTCCCCTCGGCTTATCGAACCCGTTCTCCTTCGCGGAGGCCCCTCGAACTCGCTACGGACAAGTCCGTATACGCGATCCTGTCGGAGTATTTATTTATATTCCTCTGTTAGCCCGTGCCCCGTTCAGCAGCCGGTAAAACTTGCAGACGCGGTCGGAGCATTGTGCAATAATTTACGGCATTTCCCGTTCAACCGGCACGCAACGTTTTACGAGCTCGTTTCCCGCAAGTTTCCTTGCGAGGCCTCGTCCTCCGAACCTCCTGCCCCCCGTCAACACTTCTCGAGGACGCGCCTTTTACGCGCAAAAAGTACACCTGGCCCACGTGGAACTGCGCACGTCCACATGGAGCGATTAAAGTCGAAACGGCCGGAGTTACGCGTCTTCCACAGCGCGAAACTGAAACTCGACGGTGGATTTCGTAATGGGCGATGCTCGGGGACGTTGCCCTTCGTTATGTCACGATACAGTGTCTATAGGTGTTACGGTAACTTGGAATTCAGGCATTGAGAGCAAAAACGGACTAACCCACCTTTTTGCGAAATTAAGTTAGTAGCATCAGTGTATTCCATTAGGCTGTATTAATCATATAAAGTAGAAACAATTACTCTTTTTTCAATGTGGCTTAGTCCGTGTTTGTTCTGAATGCCTCAATTGATAGAAGGGCTAGCCTTGAAGTCGAGGACCAAGAACTCTATGCTACTAGGTCGGTGCCAAAGTTCGTTCGCTTTGTTGAAACTAAAAATATATAACACGTGTTCTTGATTAAAATATTTTCTTTGGGTATCTATGAACTTCTGCTATTTTTAACAAGAAGAGACATTTCCGTACACCTAACATCACCCGACAGTGATAGAGCAAACTTTTGCACCGACGTAATAGATGTCAGCTGGTCGTATCCGACTGCAGGGCAAACTTCGATGGCCGTTGGTTCCTTAGAAACATTCCCTAGGTGCAGGCAAAGCGGTCGATTTGCTTCGGCCAGCCCTGTGTGACTTCGGTCGAACGAATTCGGGCAAATATTTAGCAAATATCCACGATGTTTGGACAGAGCCATTAAGAGACATGCTGCGAGGAAACAGGCTGGTAGAGATGGTCATTGGTCAACGTTTAACCACACCGTCCTCGTGTTTTAATTGGCAACGAGGCAGCTCGGAAGGTAGAGCGGAAAGCACGATCGGGGAAGTTAGGAGATGGCGTCGGCGACTTGCTCGTCGCAGGAAAAGTCTCTGACGACGATTAGAGCGCTCTCTCTTAGCCGAGCGATTTTGAGACGAGGATTGTTCACTGGGTCGGTTACTTTCGACCGATTTACTTTTTCCGCTTAAAGAATCTTCCCGCCGGGGATCAAGAGCCGCTTAGGCGGAGACGACGGGCTCAGGGATCAATCGGACGTGATCCTTTCCCCGTGAGGAAACTTGTTCGCGCTGATATTTTCCAACTTTCCACGATTTATTTCACCTTCGGTGACGGGGGAGTATTAACAGCGAAAGGGACACTTGGGGAACCTTGGGATGCGCTGGGCGATTTCTGTTGCATCAACTTTGTCATGTATTCTTAACTAAATAGTTCCCGATCTCGACAGGGTCCTCGATATAAGGGACGATTTCCTAGCGGAGCTAAAACTTTGCGCATTCTGCACTTCAGAGTCAAGAGAGACGCCACGTTTATTAAAACTTCGTATCGCATTACTTAACAGTAACTTACATCACCCTCTGTTCGGGAAGATACATCTCAATATTTCCATGCGTCACTTACAGGACCTGCAACCTACCTTGCACGCACGATCTATCATATGAATCGTTACCAAACTCTTCGTTTTCAAATCGCCAGTCTACTCGGAAACTTACAGAGGATAATCCAGGCAATCTTCTTCCCTATCATTTGTCCCAGAAAGTTTCCATAATCAGAGCTGCCATTGTCTCAAGGACTTAGCACATTCCACGCAATAAATTCTCCATTATCCCCATAATCCCTCACGAGTCTCACCCTACCCATCAAGATCTCCAGCCTCCGAAAGCAAGAAATTACAGACTTGAAAACCCCACTGGAACGGTGACATTCTATCCACGGCTCTGTATCGTTCTGTATCGATCGCTGCAGGTCGAGCATGCCGCCGTGACACCAGGTAGCAAGATCAACGCGTAGGAAACGGGGGTGGGCGGGCTTGCCGAGAGGGTGCTGTTGCTTGCTCACGGCGGAGGGAAAGTCATTAAAAGAGAGGGAACCGTTCTAAAAATAGCGGCGCGGGCTCAAAGGACGCGGCGCAAGGCTGAGACAGTAATCAAGGCGTTCGAGTGTTTGACTGTGAAAATACTGTTACAGCCGAGCACGGCGGAGCGTCTAGCGGCAGCGCGGGGATGATGTACACGTATACGCGCCGCGCCGCGCACCGCCAGCCGCCGTATAAATACGGCCGAGCTTAATAACTATCCGTAATTAAACGTCCCCCACGGCTCATTATCTGGAAGACCCTGCTCCATCCAACGCGCGTTAACACGATGCGTGCCACGCGCTTCCAGCCGCCCATCAAATGAGCGAATATAGGTACTCGTTTTGGTAAAAGGGGAACGCGACACAGTGGTCTTTTTGCGTTCCTATATTCTTCACATTCTTCTACGTTGTTCCGAGATTTCTTCATTCCTCAGAGATGAAATTTTGCTTAATGCTTCTTAGAATTCTGTGACTGTGAGTACCGATCACTGCGTTCATAGAACAGCTTAAAGTACCCTGCGTTGCCTGAGTGAAACTTAAATTATCACGAGGTGTCAGGGGGATGAAATGAGGGGGAAGGTGTAGACTGTCCAGTTTTCATGGCAGCCTGTATTTGCGCTAGGTCCTGGAGAGTAACTATGCAAATTTTGGTCCAGATCGGTCAAAGGGTTAGAAGTTAGGAGACCGTACAGACATTCTATTTTATATTCATAAGGAGATTGATTAGAAATACTTTGAAAACCTTTTTGGAATGAAACGTAATATAGATATCTCATGCGGTGTACATATGTGGAGCACGAGGATGGCCAGTGATAGAGCACTATGGTTTCGCTGGCTCGTTCCTTTGCCAAGCCAAATCACGTACGTATCGACCAGAGTCGGAGGGCATCGTTTCCGCGCTCTTCCCTATCCTAAATGCCCTTCGTGCCACTCTTCTGCTTCAACGGAGGCCTCCGTTCGTCCCAGTTGAATTGGAGAAATGCGACGGTTAATTTAAATACCTGTTGCCCCGACTGGCGTGTTCTGCTAGGGAAAATGGCGGAGTCCGTGGGATACTCGTGCGAATCGACGTTCCTTTTAAAACGATATCCTCGTGATTCAACGGTGAAAATGAGCCTGAAAAATTGCAAGACGCGCGTCCTTCGTGGAATCCTCCGAGGATGGAGAGTGAAATGAGAATAATAATTTGAGACGCGAAATGAGAGATGGTGGGCGGCATGGGGAAAGAAGATTCGTTGGGTGAAATTCGGCCCAAAAATGGAAAATCTCCTTCCCACATGAGAGAAGCTTTCTCGACTATGCGCGTCACGCTCGAGGAACCGTAATCGAACTAGAGGCGTACGTGCGAGATGATCGTAACAGGTTGCAGTGATTTCAGTCGGATTCCCCTTTGCATCGCAGCTGGGGGGACAGGGAAACGGGCGAAGAGCCGCGACATGTATAACGTATAACAAAGTTATGAGATCGTGGAGTTACCTATAAAGTTTGATGGGTTTCTGCATTTTTATCGGTCACACGTTTTCGCCAGCCTGTAAAGTTCGAATGGAACTTGAAACGAAAGCAGTGGAAACCTAATATAGGATATTGTTGGGTACAGTTGCTAGATCGACTGTTCATACGATTATCTCGCGTAGATTTCGCAACTCGTACAACTTTGCACGTAGCACGATAATTATCCTGCTTATCAGCGAACCTCCACTCAAATTCCCATTCCATCGAAAGGGGTTAAGAATTCCCTATTCTTTCCATCTTCGCGGTACAGGAGCCTTGGAGCGATTGGCCCGTGAACGCAGGCGAGATGGGTAGATTCCTAATGAAATTCGAATCAGAATTCAGAATTCGCGGGTCGAATGGAGCGCGATCCTCTGATGCGCGACTTGTTCAGAGGTGGCCCCAGGAGGGTCGAAAAGAAACAACCTCCCCGTGGACTTAATGAGGAAACATTAAGGATCGAACCTAACGAGCTTCCGGTTTACTGGCTCCCTCGAGCTGTATCGTCGCGTAAATAGGTCGTGTCTGAAGGGGTCAAGCGTTTCGAAGGCAGAGCGGGTTCGAGAGAGAACCGGGTCCTTTTTGCTCGTGGACGAGTCTCGCGGAGAAAGCGCGCGTGCTCCGTGCTTTGTTCTCTCTGCTAGCCCATCCAGGAAGAGAGACGCGGCGATTGGTAGGTAACATGCCAGTTTCCACGTGCAAATGTTCGCTGACCGTGCGAACGTTGTTCAATCGGCTATTAAATGCAGCGCGCGCGGAGGCCACTTCAAAGCGAGCGCGTTTGATATTTCGTTTTCCGCGGACGGTCTCTTCATTTGACGGGGATGCTTTAAAGAATGCTTGAGAAAGGAATGAAAGGTTTTATTACCCAATAGGTCGGGACGAGGTACGTCCTACGATTTAGGGAACTTCTTCTTGTTTCTGATCCTCCATTGTCACCTGTCTCTTCAGACATTAGAAACCGAACTACTCAGGTACCTCGAGCGGACAGATAGAATGATTTCCATAGCAGAAGAAAGAAGAACGCTGGCTGACGGGCTTCTAGCTTCACCGTGGGCCATGGCGCGCATTCGGAACCGCTTGCCGTGACATCTCGACGAGTTATCCGAGTAAATTGCACGCAATTACCTTTGAACTCTCGAGTCTGGCCGGTGTTCTCGTGTGGCCACAACACGTCCCTATGCTGATGTAATCATCATCTTACCCACGTGCCCTCTTGTTTCGTTCATTCCCCTGCCGTGTACTTTATTTCCATGGGAAAGGAGGCCGGCGAAAATTAGAAGAACCACGAGGATAATGATTCTCTGGTGGCATTCTCTCAGATGATTTATTCCTTCCGCCACGTTAATCCAATTTAACATGGACTGGCGCGATGGAGGGGACGGACGCCACGACGAAGATAACAATGATTTCGGGTTAATCCTCGTAATAGCCAGCCTTCTGACCGCGCGCTACACGATTTTCCCCTCGCTATTTATTTTTGCGCCGACACGCACGTGACCCATTAGCGGCCGACGCTTTCCACTCCGGCTGCACCGCTGAAAATAGTCGATGCATCCATGGGCATTGGGAAATCTCGGATGGTGATAACGCCAAGGGACCCGCGATACGCGCACACAGCCGCGTATAATCGCGACCGTCCTCGACCCTGGCCCACCCTCGAGGTTTTCGGTTTATCGTTGCTGGCACGCGATAACACAGGCTTCCGATAATTCGGTAATTTATCGACAGCGAAAGAAAGACAGCCATTCAGCTCGTTATCGTTCGGCATTATCTTCAAAGTGTATCACGGCGATAACGTTCGTGAATCTGACCGAAAATTGTCCAAGTCCGGTCGCCGAGTGTAATAATAAGTGTCTCCGTGTTATCTTTCGCTATCTGCTGGTATCTCTCTATCCCTCTAAAAATCAAGCGCGTTTAAATAAAAGTTACCCCTCTCGACCGCGGGGGTACACTTTCAGCGGACAGTTTCCTGAACGAAAGTCCTACCTCCTACGCTATCGCTGACGAGACCGACTCGTCGGAGCCCCCGGTATCGACGAGCTGCATCCGACGGCTGGCGTCAGCGCGTGGCTAAATTTTAACAGCCAGGTTCGCGTACGTTTTCCACGAAGAGAAACACGTGGATGGCCGGCCATTCTGTACACGATTGCTGGCCGAAACCGCCGCCGCATCCGCCGCGGAAGTGCACGTGCTTCTGACAGCACTGACGTCAACCAATTGAAATAACGCGTTCGTTATTGTGCACGGCGAGATCCTCCCGCCGACATTATGCACCGCGATTTCCTCCCGACCTCTGTTTTTCTCGCCTCCGCGCGCGCCGCCCCCGCCCCGCGTTCCTCCTCCCGCTATTTCGGACGTTGACTACCATCTATAACGGAATCGAACGCGCGGACAGCATTGAACGGTCGTTAGCAGGCTTGTTGAATCAGGATGCGGCGCTGATTCGTGTTTCTTGTCGCCCATGGTACACGTGTTGCATCGATTTTCAACCCCCTTTGTTCCGTACCCTCGAGTCGAGTGGATTTTATAATCGACGCATTCCCTGCTGCTCTGGAATTCGTGGTTCGCGACGGGGGGTGTTAAAAACAGGGAAGAAACTTGGACTTTATCGATTGGATATCTCGCTTACTGATTTCGCGTAGTTGAAATCGAAGCATCGAGGGTGCTCATTGGCCGTCGCGTAAACGAGCAATCGAGTAAATTAGAGAAATCCTCAGGGCAGCTGGTTTTTCCCGCATCAGGTCCCGAGATTTTCCAGCGGCTTACGAAGTAATCTTCTCCTTGATCGACGATGTCAGACAGCGGTGGGTAAAAAGCCTGCCGAAAAACTCGCTGCAAAGTGACGAATTGCCCCCCGATACCGACCCTCTCGCAGGGCTCCCGAGGGAGCTTCGTCTCAGCCTTACCCTTTAACCTCCCTTATTCACCTTAAACGGCGTATCGGATCCTGAGGCCCTCCGTCTTCTGCTTCATCGTTGCCTGGGGTATCCGTGCTGTAAACAGCGCCGTAGCAGCCAGATTTATCGGATCACCGACGGGATGAAATTCCATTATTTATCGTCAGCTGGTGAACCACCAGCCACCGCGCGTCGCAGGTTATTCCTTCGCAAACAGTCGAACGTGTACGCAGCGTGCAAGCCGCAGCGATCGCGTCCATCCATGGTGTGCATCGATCCGTGGCGCAGGGGGTGCAAGTTGCATCGTCCTCTCACCATGCAAGTCTTCCAGCAGAGCTTCGCATCTTTTGCCTCGTTTCTTCCGTGTTTAAGATCTTTCCGCTTCGATCCCTGGGTTCATCATTATCCTTGGCACTGCTGAGTTCGATAAGCCAAAAGAGCAATGGGGGAGGGTAGGCGAAGCTATGAAAATAGCGGATTCGCTTGCCACCTTTGAGGTACTTTCACCCAGCTGATGAAACTAGGTCGCGCGAGCTGATATGAAATCTTGTGTACTGAAACAATGGACCGCGGTACAGGACATCAATTTGATCGTATTCTGGATCCCTGTCACCTTCAACCTTCCACTGCAAATTAATATTGCATCCCACTAGCCAGCCTCCGGATCCCCAGATCCCCCAGCCGTCTCTAGATTACCCGAGCAAAGATTCCATCGGCATTGCCCAAATATTAAGGCCGATGCAGCGGATAGTATACGATCAGTGTCGCTCGTTAGCTCCCAGGAAACCGCGCACACAACGAGACGCGGCTGCGAGGGAGCAAGATGAATACAGGGGCGTGCTCTCCAAGACACGTGGACCCGGGTAAACCGTGGCCTGGGTCGTGCATACTTGATTCGGGGCTCGTCTGCGTGGTGGTGGGTGACGGATATAGCCAGAGTATTTCAGAAACGTGACGTTGATGTGACAGGGCCGGGGGAGCGGGGACTGGCTCCGCTGTTTATACAGTGCATCGGCCGCCAATTAATTCGAAGATATTTATGCAGGACGCTGGCGGTACTGGGAAGGCGAGGACTTTCAGTCGCCAGGAAATCTCGTTCCCCGCGGACGCTTTAGCACGGCTGTTTGGTTTCGAAACATCCCGGAGGCGTATTATGTTAGCGCAGCGGGGCTTGCGAACTGCTATGTTGTTTGACGTCCGCGCGAATTATTAAGAGAAAACCCTGGTGACTTTGGGGAACTTCATGATTTTCTGTGTGACTTCTTGTAGTGCGCACACTGAACAGTTTACTAGTTACAGTAGACGTGTCTTTCAGAGGAAAGATGAGGGTAGTTGAAGGGGACGTATTCTGGCAACAAGAACCGTCAAGCATAGCATCTCTGTTTCACATCCCATCTAAAAGTGTAGCTTCCCCAGGTGATGGCTAGTAGTAGACAGTATTATGTAATTAACACCGGGGAACAGATTTTCCCCGTTCAAAGAGGAATTCAGTCTCTAAATAAGGCCTAGACTCCAGGCCCCATAAAGAAGCACAACGTTCACATCGAAATACCTACCACCAAAAGCTTTACTCTTCATACCCTCTGGCACGTGGATTAATTAACGCTCTATCCTTGGAGCTTCTCAATATTCATACTCTTCGACTGAATGCGTCGCTTCTGGTCGACGACGTCCCCCAGAAGCTTTGAGGATTCCACGGTAACGAGAAGTCTTTCAGACTTTCACGGTCCCCCGGCTTTTTCCACCGTTTTTCATTATCCATTTCCTCCCCGCTTTTCCTTCCCCTCGATCTATCAGCCAGCTCAGCCGCGGACCAGAACCGTGGAAGCTGCAGCCCAAGTTTGATCCTTCGTAGTTAGGCCCGCGAGGTCCGGGATCGCGTCGAACTGCTCCAAAACACGGAAGGCTAGTCGTCAGCGTGTTAATCGGCCCCACAATGGACCTCATCGACGGATTTCGCTATTTCCAGGATGACCTATATCCGTCGAACGATTTTCTCCGTCCGACACCTCACGTCCCGTGGCGGACTGGCCTAAAGCCAGGCGGTAGTTGGAGCCGGCCGATACGAAAGGCGCCTTGCCTCGTCTTGGATGGACATCAAAGGAAGTAGAGATAATGGGATTGTTTGAGTAACGCTTCCTCGGCTTTGAGCCTGCCACTGGGACGTGTCTGACTATCCTCCGCGTCGCTACTAATTGGTTGTAAAGCTATTATTTCTTACTTAGTCGTTTACTGGCCCGTCCGTTTATTTATAAAACGGTCTCCGCCGTGGCCATCCGTGGTTTATGGTCCTCCCGTACAGCGCCCCGTGGTTTGGCCAATTCTTAGAGATGAATGTAACTGTGCAAGGTCTTGGGCTTCTCGCCGCCCCCCTCGCGGCACTTTAAGTCTTTCCTATTTCGAATTCCAGCTTCGCGATACGAGAAATCCCTCCCGCACACAACTGCGAACGATCGTAATTGAAACTGGGACTTTAGCGCTCAGAAGAGGGGGCGTTTGTGTTTGAACTGTTATTGCGCGTTATTGTTGCAACAAACGAATCGTCGCTTTCGCCGAACGAGATAGGTAATCTTGTTTGTCATATATACGAGTACACAGAGCCTCGCGAGCTAAGCCGAGCGGGACGGTTTAAACGCGCGTAATCGCGAGTGGACCGAGTTATCGTGAGATCGAAAATATGCAAATCGGATTGCCGCTTAAGATACGAGACGGCTGGAGTAGGATTACGTAAGGATCGCTGGAAAACAATCTCTTTCGCTCTCGCGATCGATCCGCGGGCATTAGGCGCGCCTTCCGAGTCAGCCTTCCTGATAACAAATTTCCCAGGGATAGAAAGCGAGCCTTGTGCCCTGTGATCTCGTGATCGCGCCAGGCGATCGACTCGATCGTTGCAAACTTCCGCGTCTAATCTCTCCTCCGATCTCCGCTCACCCTCCCACTGGGCATTAAATTACGATAAAACACTAAAGCACGACGATCCAGTCGGATTATGGATCCAGGGCGCATAATCGAGCGCTCCGGAAAATAATTATTAATTTAATAACGCGGCGCGCATGCAGAGCGAAACCGTTTAACAATTCAAATCGGTATCGTTCGTTTCGAATCCCTTTATCGACTCTGGTCAGCGTATTCGATTAACATTTTCCCGGCGGAAATGAGAGGCAGCAGCTTCGCGGCCTAATTTAGTTTATCTTTCAGTTCAAGTTGCTCCCCATTTGGTTTAATATTCCCTTGGTTCGAACGAGCGAAGCGTGGAATAATATAAGCTCAATTGTTGATCGCGCGTTCATGGTAATTACGTTAATATTCAGGTATGATCTTAATGTTGAAGGACTGACCGTGGTTGTTCCTCGACGTTGACGAGATTCTTCCAAATAAGCGCTTCTGCTCGAGCTCCTTCGATTTCTGCGAGGGTAAACCCCGACTCGAAGTAATCGAAGAACCTTTATCGACGAAGTCCACGCTACTTACCGTAGAAGCTTTTTTCCACCCCGAACCCGCTGAGAATATTTCATGAACGCTGCCCCCACGGTGCATCGTTGCTCGCGTCGCGTCTCAGCCACGGCGACAGCGTCTATTTCGCCGGCCAATGAAATTTACGGCGCCGATCGTTCCCTTCGCGGGTGAAAGTACCTTAAGGTGCACGCATATCGAACGATAAATTTTTACTCATCGAGGTACCGGGGCCACGGGCCACGTACCAAGTCCCCAGAGTTCCATAAATTTGTCTTTATCGGGGGCGATGAAAAGTCTGTCCCTCCAGAGCGACGAAATTATTGAATCTTTCACATTCGAGCTCGCCTCGTTTATTAAGATGGGGCACAAAAGAGCGAGCTGGGAATCGGCGTCGCGTGTCTTTCCCTTGTCGCCCAATTTCACGTCCGATCGATCGAATCTGCATGCAAAGTAGCTTCCATGGGGATCCAGCTCGAGGGGAACGAGCGCCCGGAGGTTTATTCGTCGGACGAGCTTCACGGTGCAGGCTATTGCAACGTCGACGAAATTCTTTTCACTGATCAGTTTGCTGTAAATGTCAGAAGAAAGTGCACTTTCGCAAAGCTTGAAGCACTTGCCTTGAAATCTTATACTTAAGTTTAAGGGGAAGGCATCTAAGAACTGTCGGTTTACAATCTACTACCACAGTTTTATAACAATTCTTGGGTAGCACCAAGTTGCAAGAAACAATTTTATTCCTAATTAAAGCCAGACGAAGATTAATATGTGTCATATGAAACTACCTTGGAGCACATTTTCACGTGGTTAAGCCGCCATTGTTCGACTCTTGCGCGGTTCTTCCGCATCATCAGTTCTAGGGACGCCGCACAATCGTACGTGGCCAGCGACGCACATAGGCGGTAAATCAATTATCACACGAGTATGAACCAGGCTAGGAAGGTTTCTGCAAATCTTCGTTAGCCCTATTGTCCCTCCTCCCCCGGTATATGTGGGTTAATCACCGTTCGCCAAAGTTCGTAGCCATTTCACGGCTTGTCCCAGCAAGCGGAGCAGCTTCGATCCACCAGTTGCTGGGGTCGAATCGAATTCGAGTTCGGCCGTCAAACGGGGTTGACAGGGATCGTGAGCCGTCCCTACCATTTCTCCCCGCATCGATTTTCTTCCTCCCTCCACGCAGCGACAAATTTCACCTGTGTCACGAGTCACGTTTTTCAGTTGCTCGCTTTTTCGCGCGAGAACACCGCCCCGATTGGGACGAGCAATAAAATCGCTTTAATGCCTACGCGGGTAGACGGCGCTCTCTGCTCGATTTTCCTAGTGTGTCGCTTCCGTTCCGTTAAATTGACTTCCCGATCGCTCTCTGAGCCTGGTCTACCTTCAATTCCCGATACATTCGACGCGGCGCCGCTTCCTCTGGGCATTTCCCGCCCCTCGGACGTCCGTTTCCCGGAAAATCGTTCGTTTCGACCGAGCGAGGCGCTCGAGACGCGTTGAAAAGACAACATGACACAGGCTTTGGGTCTTCTGCGTCCATTGGACACGGTTTTTCGATTCTGCGGGGATACACATAGAGAGCGAGAGTAACACTTTGAGTGGCGTCGGCGCGTTTCCACGTCCGTCTTCATATTCGATAGAATTTCTGTGCCTTCCGTAAAGTTTCACCCGAAAGAATACAGTGAAATTGAGCGCATCCAGAGCCAGAAGCTTCTTCCTCGTTAATTCCACAGAAAGTTACACGTTTCGCGTCTGAAACGGCCACGTGCAATCTACGTTCTCATTCAACCCGCGCGGTAATAGAAAGACCCATTTAATCACTTTGCTTCACAGGAAGGTACTTAGAATTCGCACCTGATGCAGCCCAATTTCACTCGCCCCTCCAGCACTCTTCATCCTCTTCTACCACTGTGTCCATCGATCTCCCCACGTTGGGGCATCCAATTCTTCCGAAACCGCGATAGTGTTTCCCGCGTTCCACTTGAAATTGGCGAATTTGAATAAGAAAAAGCAAGGGGGCGTAATTTCGCGGGCGAGCCAACGGGAATTCAATTTTCTCAACGTCAGTCAGAGATTGAGTTTATAATTGGCCCCCACAGCTGGCCTGGCTCCCGCGAATCGATTAACGCGCAGTTCATTAAAATGTTTACCCGCCGCCGTTTTTATTATTTTCACGCGGCAAGCGTACTTTTCACGGGCCTCCCACCTCTTCCGCCTCGTCAGACACGGTTTAATGAAATCCTGGGAGCATTCGATGCGACGTCGCGATGCGTATCCGTTTCACGCATCGGCTCCCCTCGCGCCCGGTCGCGCTGTACCCGCGTGCCGTGAATGCAGCGGGATTTTACAAGGCTCGGGCAAACGCGAGGCATTGTACGCGCGCGGAGCGCGCCGGTTAAATGTAGCACCGAGTTTAGCTCAACTTCACCCTAACGACACGACGATTCAACAAGGTTGCCCATTTTGTTGCTTCTGTCCTCCTTAGTCCCGCGCGCGGCTCCATTTAGTGGCCGCGTGTTTACACGCCGGGCTTACGAACTGCGAACACCCAGGCCACGAAGAAAAAGAAGCCAGCGACGAAACTCTAATGGGGTGGCCCCCGCCGCCGCGTGGGTGGCATTAGACACGCGGAACGGCCACTCGAAGCGTATCCCGGTGCGCAGCTTCTGTCCCAGAGAGCCGTCGCGATTTTCACGCTGGTGTTTCCTGCACTCCGCACGCGAAAACGTGGGAAAAATGCGGGGGATAAACGTGGCTTTCCGCACAATTTGTTTCTCAAGGTACCACCAGTTTTAGGAGCATTTTAGTTGCGGGGCACTTTTATGATTTGGGGATTTGCAACGCAGGTATTTGGTGGACGCAGTATTCTTTTGAAAAAGATAGGCGAAGGACAACAAATTTGCGTATGATATCTCTATAGTCGGCACGTGCTGTGCTGTTCAGTTTCGAGTACCCTTGGACGGTATTTAGTGGCTGGCGACTGAAACACCGGTCACTTGGTAATTGGTAAAGTGTAGAGTAAGTCGCCAGTGAAACAGAGACGTACTTAATCGTCCCGTTGAAATATGCAGAACACCTTCGATTATTCACGGTCCTACGGCGGGCGCGGGGCCGCCGATACAACTTTAAATCCATTTGTGTGTCGTAAACGTCGTTGGAACGGTTCGCCGCGTAAATTTCCGCCGGCGGTGTGCCCGCGAGAGATACAGTCCAGTTAGTGTGACCATAAATTCGTATTATAACAGGCTAGGGAAGAATGTGCCTGACGGATGTTCGAACTGGTCCAGTGATTTTGCAGTAATCTACGACGGCTCGAATTCTCACGAATCGTTACAAAGGATAATTAGTTCAGCCCACTTAACATTTACAAAGGCACTCTTCCGAAGACACTAAATTCTAGCTTCAACAGAGATACCTCGTGCTTCGGCCATTCTTCTCCAGCAACTTTGGCAGCGCGTCAATGTCCAAATGGGGGTGCAGTTGAATTACACCGATCTGACATCTGCTACGTACAGTACCGTCCAGAAGCAGAGGATCGTCTGATTTATTATCAGTTCCCCAGGCAGACACGTGTGGTGGAATTGGATGCTCGACCAGTAATTTGCGACCACGTTCAAAGTGGCCATTCCGTGCTCGTTTTATGACGCCAAGTCACAGATTTTATGAGAGGACAATGATTTTTCGAGTGGATAGATCCGCAACGATACACTGCTCCGTTTTACGCAGTACCCTTCGCGCTGGTGGAAGTTAATGAGGTCAAAGTTAGTTCAGCTTCAAGTTTCAAACGACTAACAGCGCTGTTTTGTCAGGTTCGCTAAGTTTTCATACAACTTCGTTTCACTAAGTTATGCTTTCACACTGTTTAGTAGTCCGTGTACTCGCACAACTTCATCGGATACGCGCAATGTTTATTCTACGTAGTTTAAATAGATAAATTTTACATCGCCTCGAATATTCTGGTAACAGTGATTGCTTGTCATTACACACCAAACCCATCGATTCCGACAGCTTGAACGAGCATTTGAACGGATCGACGGCCACGATGCGCCGTGGGAACGGATTATTTTATTATAACGCACCGCACGGACAGCCGACGTAATAATATTGACGTATGTAATACGTTCCGCTCGGTGGGCGCGTGGTCGGCGTAAAACAGCCGGAGATCGTAGAAATTAATCCATCGGTCGCTAATGCCCGGCATGGTTAACCGCGTAACTATGTTGAACGCTCTGACTGACGCTTTGATGCATTGAATCGCGCCATAAATCACGGGGCAGAGGATCAGCCTGGTTTTCGCGGCGCTAATGAATTTCCATTCGCCTGGGAGCAACACCTCAGATCGAGATTAACAATCCAGGCGAACAGTCCAAGCCCCCCTTCTGGTTACGTAAAACCGAGAAGATTCGGTGCAATTAACTGATTGGGATCGGGGGCTCCTTTCATCCACCCTATCTAGGCGCCGACGTTACAATCATAATTTATGTGGCTCCGAGTAATCATCTTGATCGAGATTTGATCCACCGATTGAATTCTCGGGACATCAACGCGGGAACCTGAGAGTCGCGGGTACTTCATCCCGATATCACGCTAGACGACCCTCTGCGTGGAAGCGTACCCTTAAATTAGGGATTTTAAAGAAGTACCTGTGGCTTTGCTATGGTGGGAGTGATAGGTTCTGAGGGAAAATCGGGGATGATTTCATCCCGGGAAAGGGATACCGTGGAGTGGAGAAACTCGCGGATCCTCGTGATCTGTTCTGTCGATGTGAATCCCGCGGATCGACGGGTTCATTCATCGAATAAATAGAGGAGGATCGTGGACGAAGCCGCGCGTCGAAACAAATCTGCCCGAGATTACGACAGATCGGTGGTGAGCGGGTGCGTGGGCGATTTAATTTTCGCGAAACGCTCGTACACCAGCGAAGACGGTTGATTCACGGCTGACTCACCGCTCGCCGTTCGGCCTGGCCGTGCAAAAGTATCATCGTCCGGTGCACAGGTGCAACGTAGATGCAATAGAGCTCTGGCGTCTCCCACGCGACTATGTCGCGAGCACGAGATATAGGAAACGGGCAAGGCCGATGAAATACGGATTGGCGAATAGTTTAAACGCTCCGTGGAATGTGCGTCCGCCGACGGGCTCAAGGTACAGTCCGCTAGGCTACAGAAATTGATGCAATTTGGGGGTGGAGATAAGCTGAGATGCGCAAAATTTTTATTTAAATAAAATTTCGAATAAATTATTCGTCATGTGTCGAAGAAAGTTGACTCGGGTTAACGAACCAGTGACGATTTTTTTTGTAACTTTTATTCGGTACTCGAAATTTTATTTAAATACAAATTTGCTCATCTCTGGAGCTATGTAGTTTTAGACTGTGGATTTCAGGATTGAAAAGAGAGATCGGTGTGATTAATTATTATTTTGATTACTAGTAGTTATATGTAGGTCTCACCGCGAGGAAGATTCTAAAATCTAAATGAAAGTTGGTGGTTGATTAAAAACTTACTTTCTACTGTAAACGATGTTTCATTAGCCAGCGGAGATGGTATATAATACTTTGAGCGAGAGTTTCTTCTACAGAGAAATTACTCAGAATCTTTTCCCTTTAAGCCACATTGCAAGCCACTCCGCACGAAATCGCACGCTATCACATTTAACTAAACGCTAATGCAACGGCCCTGATTTCGGATCGACGCAATCGGACGCGTCCATTTCGCTATCGATTCAGCGGGAACGTTACGAGATGATATAATTAACTGAGGGTCTAATTAATGAAATATGTTTGGCGTTCAATTAAAATTAATGAAACCCGAGCGCGAACGAGCTGGCAGAATTACGGGACTTCCGTCGTATTAATTTCCCCCGATTACTCTTTTCCCGTGCGCGAATTGCGAAACGATATGGGTCGCGGTTTCAATTCCGGCGATGTCGAGGGGGAAAAAAAAAGAAATTATGTATTAATGTGATCGGTGATCCGGCACGAGCCAACCGCCCTCCCCCGTTCTCCGCGAGCAATTTGCGAGGGAAATGTTTGACGCGAATTAAGCCGCGTATTCACCTGCGCATTCGCCCCGAATGTGCATTCGGCGCGCACCGATTTTTTGCTCGTCCGGTGTTCGGCGCGTGTTCGGGGCGCGGCGCGCATTCGGGCCGATCCGCTTGTTGGCGGTCCATCAAAGCGCGCATTCGGGTCCGAACAATACCATGAAAAGGACGCCGCAAATTTCACTCAACCCCGAACGCGCGCCGAATGCGCGCCGAATGCGCGCTGAGCTCCGAACGGGCAAAAAATCGGTGCGCGCCGAATGCACATTCGGGGCGAATGCGCAGGTGAATACGCGGCTTTAACGGGGGACACCTGCGCCTAAATGCTCGCGCGAATTCCCTTTTAAATTCGTTTCGCACGGTTCGCTTCTCTTTTTGGATATTTGCATACAGGCGATGGGTGTATCGTTGCGCAGACACGGCCAGAGAGATGTGCACTAAAAGCGAAAAGTGTAATTTGCATTTTATAACAATTGTTGAATTTACTAGGATGAGTTCGACGTTCATCGCGATATAACACGGCGGTGATATAATCCCAAGGAAATTAATTGGGACCTCAGAGCCACTAAGATGCTATTCCCACTGCCCTTTCGATTAATTATACTCCTCTATTTCGCGCCTCCTTGTGACTTGCAGCGAGCAAAGTGGTCCTCAGCAACCACTCGATTTTGTCGCGACTGTATTCAAGAGTTAGGTGGAACTCCAAGTAGCTTCTGGAAAGTCAACGTCATTTTCAAGGGAAGCACTTACCGAGACTGTAATTAAGGGTACCTAAAGAAACTCTGCACCAAACTTATAAGATGGCGTACTTTAGAATCCCCTTTCTTCTAAGTCCAAGTTGTAATCGTTTCCTTATCAACTAGTTTCTAGAATCCGACGAATTACGCCAGTCATCTACAAAATGGCCTTAATCAGGGTACGCTTTTCACCGACACGTTTCCACAGTCGTCCCCAAAGCAACAGCGCGCGATGAATTCCCGAGACGAATTCGCTGCTGAAACAAAAGCGTCAACACCCACGCATCCCTTCGATTTTACACCCCTCCCTATCCGTCATAAGGGACAGATAAAAGTGAATCGGCGAGAGTCAGGCTACCAAGTCGTTGGAGTTTCCAGGGTGGCGGGTGTGCTTGGAGAGTTTTATCGCGGTACGAATACCGGAGAGTATTGCTGGATTGCGCGACGAATGTTTTTTGATACAACGAAGCTAGATAACAAGGATTACAGTCGATAGGAGAGGCGCTCGAATTCGTCCCCGCGGTGCTGACTATTTAGATTAGCCCGATAAGCGTCGATAACGCGTTATCTCGTTCAAATATCGATGATTAAAGTCAGGAGTCCCGATTCGATTGACTCGGGGAGGGAAAGGAGGAAGGCAATCGACGAAAGGGCGTTCGTAAAAGTTTCCGCGAGACGATCGCGGGGGTAGCTATAAACGATGCGCGCGGAGGAAGTGAAAAAATCCTCAGCGTTTTATAGCGGAAGGGACGAGTAGAATGATAGTTTGCTCAAAACGAACGGAGGAGATCCTCGCGTGGTTTTACGCCCTCCAGAGCGGCGCAGCTCGGGAAGATTATACTTGTGGGTCTTCGCGGAGGAGCTTACAACGCGTCGTGGCCTTTCCGGCGAATTTCGAGTTCTCTTGGCTGGATTTTTCCGTCCGCACGCGGCCCGCCACTAAACCGGACCTATCCCGTGCCACGTATAAAGGAGTAGACCGAATGTACCCTCTGATCCTTAATCCTGTAAACTCTCGTTCCTCATAAGTCTGCCTTGTACTATTTCTCGAGCGTCGATCCCACGTCGAGGTGGCTGTATCGAACGGAAGAAGGAGCTCGAATCCAGGGGAGCTGTTACATCTGACGCGTACAAATGGGAATTAAACGAGCAGCAGTTGTTCCTCGTTACGGGAGATTATACAACCATGATTTAAATCGAATAACTGCAATCGACTGAGCTGCAAATGTCTCACAGAATGCACTTTTGTACACAATTTATTTTGCTTAATCGAGACCGCGCTCGAAGTTTACGTCTCCGAGTAGCAAACAGATGGTACCTTCGTTACTGCTCGGTGGAGAATTCCTAATTGCTCTTTATTAATATCATAGATCCCTAAATGGTGACAAAGTAAAGATTAATATTCTCCACGTTGTACCGCTCTATTTTCGTGTTCACCTTCTTAGTGCATCTCCACATCTTCCGCCTTCATTTCCCCTTGTATTCACTTGTTCCAGCCGCTTAGTGTACGCGGAAGCCCGAATCCTTGATTCGACTTTCGCCCGAGAATCCAATAAGGGGCCAGAGAAATGAGGCGCCCACGAGATGATGCGTTCCCGTGTTG
The DNA here is from genome assembly GCF_050908995.1 of Andrena cerasifolii. Taxonomy (NCBI): domain Eukaryota; kingdom Metazoa; phylum Arthropoda; class Insecta; order Hymenoptera; family Andrenidae; genus Andrena; species Andrena cerasifolii. Next base: position 18,006,648 of record NC_135122.1, read on the forward strand.
CATCGGAACACGTTTCTCTCTGCAGCGCGAAATTAGCGTTTTCGAGCGGCTGAATAATTCCGTCGTACGAATTGCTCCGCCGCACTGGCGAGCCCTCCCCCTCCCTCGCTTTAATAATTTTACTTAGAAGGCCGCAATTGCGGGATATGCAATATCCCGCGCGTCCGTAAGGTATTCTCCCTTTTTGGCGCACGTTTCCTGGAGATATAAGATCGCTTTCTCCGATATTCATAAGCATCTCCGCCATCCACTTTGTTCGCTTGGCCCGCGCCCTCGGCGGAGCAAGGATTATAAAGGCTCTCCCAAACCAACGCGAATTTCGCGGCGCGGAGCGGATATTCGCGTTGGTTTGGGGGAGCCTTTAAGCGAATCGAGGCGGAGATTTTCCATCGGTGTTGAATGAAAATTTTCGCTCCCTCGGAAGTGGAACAGTTGTTCAAAAAACCCCCACGTCTACGTACATATACCCACATCTTTTATCCAAACGTTGCTTCGGAAATACTCGCCACAGGGAGCGTAGAATAAAATCACACGAAATTTGGAGGGAATTGCTGGCTTTCCCAACACTCCACACGTTATTTCGTTTTATCCAAGTGCCGTCTGACCAGAGCCTTTCAGCCACGACGCGAAAAAGCGTTTAACTTCTACGAAAGAACGATCTGTCTTCGTACTTTGGAAGGCATCGAGCTCGAGGAACCAGCACGGGGGAGTTCAATGGAAATAGATAAAATGCGGAAGCGTCGCAGCGCGGAATATTCCAAATCCTTCAAAACTTTCGATGTAGAATCGACGATCCTTCGCCCAGAACATTTTCCCCCGTTCTCGCGTCTCCCTGGCAACAGCCCGAAATTTCCATCCGCTGAAAAACTGTCCCGACAAGAGAGCAACGTTTCTTTTTTCTCCGCCGTAGCTTTCCGCCAGCCGTCACCGCGATAAATCACGCGAAATACCGCGGCGAAAATGCATAGTCCCGCCAGGACTTATCAACTCTTCTACGCGGAGTGCAATTACACTTATCGTCGAGTCCGTGGCGCGCAGCTGCGATACAGCTACCAGCGCTTTTCTAATATCACTTTCTTCTTAACGTTCTGACGGCCCCACGACTGGCAGCAAGATTCACGTCACTCGCCAGCTTTTGAATTCGATTCCCCGGTGCTTCAAAAAGAATTTCAAATTGTACAATTCGTGGGTGAAAAATATCGAAACGCTACGGTTACATGTTTGCTGAACGATGGGTGTATGTTGTTTACCCTGCATTCGCGTTCAAAACCCTGCAATATTTCACGAAATGTTTTCCAACCTTTTTCGTTTGCATTCTCCGCGCGTGCGATATTTACAGAATGATCTGACGCAACCAAATCGTGTCTGGGATAAAGAAACTCCATACTGCGTTAATTAAATGCGATCAGTTCCGAAGTATGACGAAGGTGCATCGACCCCATCGGCTCTATCTATTTTCCCGCCATTTCGTTCCTCCGCACGTCTTCCCTATCAATTCACCGCGTCTTATTTCGTCGTGAATTTATCCCCGTGATTAATCACGGGCTTTCAAAGATTTTATTAGCAACGAATGGACCCGCAGATAGAACAGCAGCGTTCCCCCGTAGCTAAGGTTTGTTGCTCCTATCGACTCTCGTAGCTCTCCTCGAACGTTCATCCGCGGGACTCGCATAATTTCACCGCGAAAGAACGGCGATCACTCGACGCGCTAATAAACGTACTGCGTCGCTCCTCGAGTATATCTTTTTCTCTAGCTGGCAGCGTTTTACTTTCCCGCTGCCGTCGCTGGAATTACAAGAGGCGTGGGGCAGGAGGCGAGTGGCATTTGTTAAGCGCGGAGCACGCCCGGACGTTTTTACGATCGCTGGGAGCGCGTCGCGGAAGACTTTCAAATTTACGGCACGCTTCGCGCCGCGACGCATGGTCTGATAAATCTCCGCGCTGAAGATCGACCAGCGAGAGCAGTTAATTACGAACGCATAATTCGACCGCGTTCGCGCGACCATGACGCCTCTATTCGAGCCTCTCCTTCCTTTTTCTATCCCGACAGACTTTATGGACAACGAGATGTGTTGAAGAAATTAGTGAGATTAAGGGTCCTTCCAAATAAGACGCTTCTGCGGATCAATCCTCTATTTTCCTCGGGAGCATAGCTGCCCCCGGGGTAGGCCCGCGTTCGAATCAGATGAAGCAACATTGCAATCAAGTAGGGAGGCAGAGACCTAGAAGTGGATTTACCGGAGGAGGACTTTCCGCTTTCTGCTGACTGCATGCACTTCCAATGGCTTGCCCCTTCATCCCCAATAGCGATTGACGCGTGGTCGCCAGAGGACTTTTCATCAGTTCCTGGAACTTCCTCTCCGACCATTCCTTCGCGCGGATCCCTCGTCTTCGCGCTGAATGTTCCTGCCTCTGCTAGGTAGCCTCACCGGTGGCACTGCTGGCGGACTTAGGATTAGTCGCACGTCCCACTTCCTTCACCTTTGCTTCTCGTACCATTCTTCCCTCGGTCAGCTCCTCGGCGAGGATATAACCGTAAACGTACAAGCCTGCGTCTGCAGCCAGAGATTCTGGCTAATGAACGGTAGACCCCAGGTTCTGCTAACTTCAGCCACTGCACCAGACCCAGAGGCTCTGGTACCGCGCTCCCTCAAGTATTTTCAAAGGGAGAAGCCAAGATTGTAGCCGAGAATAGACAGAAATCGGCGCATAAACCTGCCGCGCGTTGCCATTCGCGACAAACTATAAACCTGTATCCTAATGGCTCGCGACTCGGTATCTCGAAATTAGACGCAGGCTACTAGCAGTCGAACTAGACCCAGTTCGGACCCCCGCGGGATACAGAGCGCACTGTGCCGTAAACGACCGAAGCCAGACGCGATTTACCAATCCGACTAGACACGCATCGGGACTCGAACGACAGAACCCTCCCCGGAGACACGAAGCGCGCATAAGTCAGTCGCCGTGGACTCGCTTGGGAATCCAGTAACAGCGCCAAGACTGTGGGCCCCGCTAGAGTAGTCGCGCGTGGTCGTAAATAATCCACTTGTCACTGAACACACTGAGTGGAACTCTTTGCACGGCGTCTTCTTGCGGGAGCGCATTAAATGTGTCCGCCATCCAGAGTGGATTTTCGATTGTGACGTTACACGCTCTGAAGGATGTCGGGAGAGAGAAACGCGCCGCTCTCCCACCGCTAGATAGGAAGAATTAAATTTCTTTCTTCCCTCGGAGAACAAAGGGGCGCGCCTCTCGGAGGATCGCGGGACAGCAGGTCGAGGGATAAAAAGGAAAGCGTTGGAAAGCGAGAGCGCAGGCTGCGTAATCGCGTCAAAGAGACGCTGGTATATAAGAGTGACGTATAATAACGCTGGCTTGATTGCAGTTTAATAGAACCGGGTGCATGGTATGGATTCCAGGGCGCAGGGTCCTCGCCGAGCTTAATAAACAGCTTGATGACTGGCTTGATATTAAAACGTTCTGCCCGATGATCCGCGGGGCAATCTGTACGACTCGCGCGACCCGCTCTGCCCTGCATTTGTATAATTTATTTCGCGGCCGCGCGTGCATAGCTAATCGAGGATTTACGGGACCGTGCACGTTTGAATTCTCGCGTTAATAATTCTGTGCGCGATCGCCGAATTGCGACTGCATGTACAATGTGTTGTATTTCGGCGTGGCGGCGCTCGAAGTTATCAGCTGGATTCTGGTGGAATCGCTGCGCGATTGTGGACGCAGGAATACTTGTCGTCCGGCACGTTATACAGTTCTGACTGCCAAAGTGCACTTTCCACTTGAACTTACATAACAATTATAAACTCTGTCAGTCGTGGACAATTGACTTCTCTATCAGTATGTCACAAAAAAGTGTTTCCTAGGGGCAGATTACACTTAAACTTTTTTCTCCCATTATAGAATTATTATGTATGCCTCTAATTGAACATTCTCTCTCTCTCTGTTATTTGCAGCCTACAAAGCTGAACGTCTACAAGAATGACGCGGAGAGCTGGGACTACACGACGCCGACGCTGGGTGAGTTCCACCCCCATACTTCTTACCCTTCTCTATCTCTCCACTTCTTATTTTATTTATCTATTTTTTTCTCTCCGTTTCGTTGGTTGTTCACGTCGGTGTTACATTCCGCGTACATCGGCGAGCGTACGTACACCACGCTCCAGAGCATTGTTCAGCCATTGGCGTCACGTACAGGGGCTGCGTTGTACGTGCGTACACGAATCTCACTCGACGTACCAGGAATCGTTTCCTTCTTTCTCCTGTCCCCGGGGACACGCGACGTTCCTTGCAATTTCACGGCCTTTCGAGCGGCCTCTTTTCCCCTTCTTTCGCCTTCTTAGCGCTCACCCATCGAGCAGAGCGCGCGCTAATTGGATAAAACGCGTAGTCCGGATGCGAGCTTTGGAGGGCTTCCGTAAAATGCATCCCCCCGTCGAGCTCGCGGAAACGTCGGCAGCGCACGATCCAGCTGTCTCCGAGGATCGCTCGAAAGTTAGCAAAAAGTAGACACGTGTTGCGGTTCGATTGGTGATTGAACGTGGCCCAAATTGAGTTCCCCGTGTCCTCTAATAGCATGTGA